>NC_072731.1:48903429-49256763 GCF_026930045.1 Uloborus diversus
TTTTTCAAAATACAGGTATCATTGATGACTATGTTAGCAAAAAAGAAAAAAAAATGTTTCTTATTCAAAAAACTAATTGTAAGTATAAATGATGAATTATAATTTCAGAAAACCTTCTTCAATTATCTATCAAAAAAGCTTTTCTATTAATAATAAAAATAACTTTACATTAAAATTATGGTATGGAGTATATTACGTAAAATATACAACAGAGTATAAAAAAAACCCTTTATTTTTAAACTGTACTTAATGCTACATTTACAAAGGAGTTACTTATCTTGTGAAGTACATTATATATAAGAACGATAAAAGAGAAAGTTGACTTTAATTCTTAATAATGTCATGAACATATATTTAAATCACATAAAATTCCTTTATGAAAAAGTGCCTATGGAACTCAATTAACATCAATATTTAACTAATTATCATGAAATTTAATAATACATAAATCAATATGAACTACCTAGACTCTTTCTAAACAAGAATCCTTTTGTAAAAACAACTTTTTGTAGGTATAATAGATTATAACTTCAAGGATTGTAGATCAATTTAGAAGTTGAAACTATTAGAAACCGTTTACATTTTTTGTAAGCTATATAACTGTGCATAGGATTTACTTACAAGCGCTGACGTTTTCATGTGAGCAGCTGGATAATACATCATCAGAAGTAGGGCAAATCAGCAAAATACCAGTGTCTTTTAGTGCTTTTCACAACTGTAAGTATACCTGACCCTAATGTTATAGTTACAGCCATCTAATTTTATACCTTAGCAATGCAGCAAAAGCAAAATAAATAATAAAAATGCAGCTCATTCCTTTCTTTGTAAAAAATAATTAAAAAATACATACTTGAGGGCAATTTCACTTCAGAAAATTACAAGAAAATATCTGCTCATTAAATTTATAACCATCAACTGATGATAAAATTATTGCTAACAATATACATTTCAATCATTTATCACCATTAATATCATTTTTATTTTATTTATTGATTATTAGAATTAGAATTATTATTTTAAGCTGTACAAAGACATAAAGTCAAAAATTTAGCTTACCAGAAGAAAAGCGTTATTAATACTGTTGACCTCACTGAATCGGGTAACAGATAAATAAATACCCCACTTATAAGAATAAAACCTTCCAGATCCAAATATTTCCCCATAGATGCAATGTTAAAGATCCCCAGCAACTCAAATAATTTCCCCTGCATAAGCCAGTATGACTAATTGATCTATTTTTGCAAATGTTTTTACAAAAAAAAAAAAAAAAAAAAAAAGAAACAAAAAAAAAAATAAGAATTTAATAAAAAAATATATAACTAATAATAATAAATGAGTAAAAAATCTGAAAATACAAAACTGCAAGAATTTATAATGGATTAGGATGGAACCACAAAGTAGAGGGTTCCACAAAAAGCTTTCCCATGTGAAGTTTTGAAGCTGATACTTCTACCAGGGAACACAACTGCCAAAAACTAATCCCTATGCCAGGGAATAATCAAAGCTTTGAAACTCTAAGCGGCTATTGTAATGTTCTTTATAGTTTTGGGAAAAGACAATAGGCAACATTTTAAGACGCACAAGACATCCTAAAAATATTACTTTTTATAACGATTTTTCTAACTGTCTTACTTTATGAAAGAAAAGAGCATTAAAATTTTGAAAAAAGTTGCATTCTTTTCTTAAAACAAATTTAATACATTATTCTTTTTTTAATTTTTAAGGAAAGAACTTGGAAAAAAGAACATAAACAATATTGAACATTTGGGATGATGGGATTAAAACTATCATACCCGTGTGTCACAATTGCTTGTGTTTCTTTTTATTAGGACTTAAAAATTTACTATTTTATTTATTGCCCTCAAGTATTACAGTTTTTTTTTTCTTTTCTTTCAAAAGAGATATATTCAGTTAGTTCCATAAGAAAAATGAAAAGTAGCATAAATTCATAAATATTTTATGCTTGGCATAAAATAAGTACATTAAAAAAATGTATTTATTTATTTATTTTATTCAAAAGTTTAAAAGGAACGAGCTTCAAAAACATTTAATGCAAACAAATTTGTAAGAATTAAACAAAAGATATTGATATTAATAAGAAGTAAACATAAATTCTTCTTATAATTTAATACTTTAATTTAACACAATAATAAATAATTGACACAAAAAGCAAAAAAGGAAAAGAAACAGCAAATTTTTTTTGTTTTTAAAAATAAGAAAATATGTATCAGATTATAAAGACATCATTAGTGATATAGAAAAGCAAGGCAGTTTCAGGAAAAGCAGGTTTTAAAAGCAGAAAAGATGGCTGTTATTTAGATGAGAAGTCTAATTTGAACTACAGGATGAGCTGATAATTGATATCTCTTACAATTGCATTAAAAAACAGAACGAAAACCAATAGAAAAGTAACACAGATTTATTAACTATATGAATTGAAAAATAAGAAAATAATAAATTCATTTTAGTAATAAAATAAATGCATATTAGTGACTAAAAAAATAAACTGGACAAGCACCGAAAAATAAATAAATAAATTAGTATCATTAAATAATAAAGATTTGAAAAAATAAACCTCAATCCCCCCTTTTCCTTTAAATGGATTTAATTTGGTAAAGTGTTTTGCAGAATAACTGAAAATATTTAAAAACAATTTTTGCTTTAAAAATGCAAAACTTCAGCTGAATTTCAGCAAAGCATTTTGAATCATTTTCCATGACTATACTCATAGTTCCAATTGCTGCTATATAACTTAAAATGCTTATTTTTAATAGCAAGCACATTCTCAAAATATCTTTTTAAATTTGTGAAGGAAAAAAAATGATTAAATTGACTTCTTTAGAGAGGCTATTTATTCAAAAAAAAAAAATTACATTTTAATGAAATTGCAATAAAAATGCTTACAAAGCTAAAATACTAAAAAATACAATTATTAGATATCATTTATTCAGCCATCCACTTAAAGGAATGCTATGTATGATCTAATACAATAGATATACTAAGTCTGCACTAAGGCGGGCTTTTTGTAGTTCACATTGCTGCAAAGGAAGGATTACTACACCTATAAACTAGACCTTATTTAGTCTCTAAATCTGTCAGAAAACTACAATATTAGGTTTCTAAGAGTTATAATCTAATAACGGAAAACTACATTTGGTTTCCTATAAGGGCTAATGAAACTACCAGAAATAGATTACATGGAAAAAAAATGCAGATTCAAAACTACTTAAATATTTATATCTTTTTTATCTGAAAAAAAGAATGAATTAAAGAAATAACTAGAATATATCAAATTCTAAACATTTTTAAGTACAACAATTTAAGTGAAATAAAATTGCATGTGTAAAAGCATTTTTTAAACATACATAACATAATTACATCGCATACGTAATAAGAATATAAATTACCTGATCATGGTTATGACATTTTAAAACTGCCCACTGCAAAAAAATTGTCTAGTTTTGAAATCTACCTTGGCATCTATTACATATTTAAATGAGCAACTACTATCTAACAGATAGCAGTACATCAAATTTTAAAATGTAAACTAAATTTTGCTTAGTAAAAATGTGGCACAAGAAGGAGTTTAGAAATGTGCAACAATGCAAAATATGAAAGACATTTATATGCATAACTTCTCCGAATTTATCTCATTAAATAATATAGAAACCAACATAATTCAGGAAAAAATTAAAAAAAAAAAAAAAAAAAAATTGGGTATAACACACACAAAAAACAAATAAATAAAGAAATAAATAAATAAAATAAAAAAATTCCCCAAGATCATGAATTAGAAGCATTTGTGCAAATTAAAAAAATCTGCTGACAAAAGACTAATGCATTTTAAAGCATTCATAGAAGTTTTTTTTTTTTTTTTTTTTTTTTTAATATTTAGTTGAAGAAAAAATTAGAAATTCATTCAATCCATTAGCATGAACTTTAAAATGTTAATGTTGAGTGATAAACAAATAAAGGATAATTTTAATACATGTACATAACAGCTGGTATATTCAAAGGTTTATCATCAATGTTGCAGTCTCAAAAGTAATAAATAAAGTATTATCAAGCCTAATAAGTAATAAATTGAATTTTTGAAAAACCATTAAAAAATAAAATGAAAGAAAGAACTTTTGCAGTAGCTAAAGTTTTACAAAGATGTGAGATGAGATCATTTGTCAATGGTTGGCAATTTTTTTTTTTTTTTTATTTTTTTTAAGAGTTTGAAGAATTTACCGACATTGTGAAAATGATGATGAAAATTTAAAAGTTTAATATAAATTTGTAAAAAAATTATACCTAGTTAAAATTAACTTAAAGAACAATAACAATTTTTTTATATATATTTTTACTTAGCTGTTGCACAGCATTATATTTTCAACAAGTTTTTTGCAATTTACACTATAAACAACTGCATTCAATATATATATATATATATATATATATATATATATATATATATATATATATATATATATATATATATATATATATATATATATATATATAAGATAAATTATGTGCATCTTATTTTTAAGAAAGAATTTCGATGTTTCACAAAAAATAGAACAGTTTGTGCTGATTAATTTTAAGCTTTAATCACTCAAAAGAGCTGGACCAACATGATAATTTTGAAATTTATAGAGAGACATCTATGAAAGATGTTTCATAAGAAGAATGTTTCATAATGGTTTATTAGTTTTAACAAATGTTAACACTTAGAAGCAAAATTGATCCTTACTTTGAGCAAGAAAATACTAATTATTTAAGAAATATAGAATTTCTTTTTTTCCTGCTTATGTTTAGCAATCTTCACAAAAGGTCAAGCTAAATATCTTATTAAATAACAATATGCAGCAAATATTAATTCAGATACTTTTCCAGTTTTCAGGACACATCCTACTTTCCAATATTTTCTTACTTTCAAAATAAAAATACACTTCACAACTTAAAAAAAAAAATTATTTAAAACTCAATTGACTTGTAATTAAAACCTAACAACTGGTTCGAAAATTTGAACATAGCAAAAAGCCCCATTTTATAAATAGGCATTATGGTTAGCAACAAAATAGAAACTGACTATGAAATGCGGTGCATCAAAAGTACCCGGCATTGCCTGGGTCCGTAATAATTATGAGAAACAATTGCTACTTTCATTCATTATCTGTTTTAACTGAAAGAACTCAAAACACACTACTTTGAAAGGATTAAAAATCAAGCTTCTTCCTTACCCATAAAAGTAAAATAGTGCAAAGTATAAATAAAATAGTAAAAGAACAAAATAGTATTCATTTAGAAACGAAAGCAAAACACTCAAGGGCATGCAAATTTGAAGAACTTTCAAAGCATGAAATTAAACTTCATTTGTTTTAAAAAATTTATCAGTTGATTTTTTTTTTTTTTTGAACATAGAACCATCTCTATATAGCTATTGGAGTGAAATTGTACACTAAGAAGTTTTTGTGCTGTTTTATGGATTTGCCTAATTTAGTTGGTGGATTCGTTTACATCTAAACAAAAATGGTAATAGTTTGGTTACATGGTGAAAAGCGAGAAACGGTATTATGTAGTGGGGAGATAACATTTCCGGGCTTATTGGCCGTGGTCTAATTGGAGTAAATTCCAGACGTTTCGGCTTGCTTTGCTGCAGCCATCATCAGTGGTTTGAGTTTGGTGAGACTGATTCCTGGCTTTGGTGCCTCCGGTATTTAAGCAAACTGCTGCTGTGCTGCTGGTCCTGATTGGGGGGCATTTTCAAGCCGCTGGTGGAATAAGGTTCCTGATTGGATGAGTTTGCTTAAATACCAGAGCCACCGAAGCCAGGAATCAGTCTCACCAAACTCAAACCACTGATGATGGCTGCAGCAAAGCAAGCCGAAACGTCTGGAATTTCTACTCCAATTAGACCACGGCCAATAAGCCCAGAAATGTTATCTCCCCATACTGACGCTGGCCATGAAAGCCTTAAACGGTATTATGTAGTGTTCAGTTTCAAAAACAGTGACACTTAAAAAAATTTCTAAATTCCTCAGCGATTGAAATTTTTGAGCAAAAAAGTTAGACAAAATTCCTGCTGGTCGATTGGATAATGAGTAAGTGTCCAATCAGCAAAAATAAATTAAAAAAAAACATTAATTTTATTAAGGTTACATTAAAATGGAAAATAATCAGCCAAATCCATTTATTTATGTGCCAATCTTGTGGAAAAACGATACTTTAAGGTTTGACTTGAGAAAAACCTTGAATAGTATGACCGAAAAGCAAAACTATTCAACTCAAGAATTCTAGCTATCGACAGAGTTGAGATGATACACTAAATACTAAATGTAGTTGATGAAAGCTTTAGAACATGGAACCAAAAAGCTTATAATTCATTTTTTATTTTACTTAAAAATTTGGAACAGGTGCTATCTTCAGCAGAAAAATCAAAGCTTTCCACGGACATATAATGTTAATATTTGCAAGTATTTTTTCAACCCCATATTAAAGAATTTATATGAAAATTACCCCCTATGGAGGGTTTCGCCCCATTACGGGATGAAAAGTACCCTATGTGTTATTCTGATGCAGAAGTTATAGTATAGTAAAGTTTCATAAAAATCTATTCAGTAGTTCTTGCGTGAAGGAATAACAAACATCCTCACAAACTTTTGCATACATAATAGTATTAAAATAAGTTAAATAGAAAAGGAATGCATTCAGACAAAATAATAAAAATAAAATAATAATGAATAAGTTAGATATTGACAAGAATAAGTAGGAAATGAAGCCGATCCAAACAATATTAATCCAAATTCTCGAGGACAAAAAAAAAAAAAAAAAAAATGTTGGGAATTACAAATTAAGGTTAATTTAAAACTGAAATTTAAAAAAATAATAATAAATAATAACAAAAAAGGATATGTTTTTTGATAAGAATTCATAGGTTCATGAAATCTTGAAAATGAAATGTAACGTTAATTGAATTTAAAAAACAAATATAGCCGAGTTCAAACTAATTTCAAAGCTTGAATCATTTTTAGTTTATAAATTATGCCTAATGCATCATTTATACCATACTAAAAGCTTTTGCAGCTTTGGAAAGTAAAACAAATCAAAATTATTCTGTAAGTATAATTTTTTTTTTTTAATAAAAAGACGCCTTGAAAATTTTATAATTTTTTTAACTACTCTTTCTTGGCCACATTATTGCTCATACTGAAAATTTCTATAAAATCTCTATCAGTAAAATATTATTTCATAAGAATTTAAACATCACATAATAGATAAGGAACAAAGCAATAAATTGTGATATTTGTATGCATGATCCGAAATGATGCCGTCACAAATAATGAAATTTTTCAACAGAAAGAATAACGAAAAAATTCAGAACCTTGGAAAAAAAAAACAAAAAAACATCTACACACATATTCACTTAAATTCATGCAACAAACGTCCAATTACACTTTTATTTAACATTCCCACCAGTTTTATAATTTGAAGCAACATGTATTTTGTACAACATTTTTTAAGAGGCAAAGGAAAAAAAACACACGCACAACCAACACCATGTTGCAGAATATTATGCACAACAATGCTAAAATATAGAAAAAGAAAATGAATATCATAGGGATAAGGAAAAAACCACCATGGAGGGAAAAAAAAGCACAAGGAAATCAAAATGCAAAGTTTCTACACTCCAAAGTAAAAACATTCTGCAGAAAACAAAAAACTGCATATAAAAGCAAGGTAATACGCAATGTTGGAAAACTACAAACACCAATAACACAAGTGCATACTTCAAAACTAATGCAGAATGTGTTTTTGACTTCTAAATCAAGTTCAATATACAGGGTGATGAGTCAAAATGAATGGGCATACATTTTTAAATGAGCAGCCTTAAACATTTTTGCAAACTGATAAGAAAAACCTTGTCTTTATGTCTCTTAAGTTTAAATCTTTCGATGAAAATTCTGAAATCTATCATAAGGGAATTATATATACTTGGGAGAAATACAAAAAAGTTTTAAATTAATTAAGAAATGGAGTATGAAAATGAAAAAAAAAAAAGAAAATAAGGAAAATAACAAACATGTTCATCCATGGGAGGAGAATGAAACAATTACACAATTAAAAAAAAATAATAATGAAATATAAATTAGATAATAAAAATAATAAATTTACAAAATGAACTGATGAAGCAAAAATTCAATATGTATTAACAATCAATTTTTTTTATTTTATTATTATTTGTATTAATATTACATTTCAATATGCATCAAGTTTAAATAAGTAAAGAAAATTACTGCATATTTTATTAAGGAACAAATTGAAGGCTACTAAACATTGCCTTCACATAAAAAACAAGTCAATGCTTGTTAAAAGTATAATTTTTGTATTTTTATTTGAACATGCCAAAAAAAAAAAGACATTAAATATTCCAAAAGAGGATTTCCAAAATACTTTTTTTGCTTATATATTTCATTACTTAAAAAATATAAGTAATTTTGTAATTATTCACATGTTATTAGTGCAGAACGGTAACAAAATATTAACCGTTAAAGCAGTATCATTTTCATTATCATTGCTTTCTTTGAACTAAAAAGGGGAGACGTATAAAGCAGCCATGCTTTTTAAATCCGATATTCATATGCATATACAAAAGAGCTATAAGGGATGATTTGAATCAAAAGAAATTTTGTCACCCTGTATAGAAACTACTACAATGTTCTATATAACTACTAGGGAACAAGCAGTAGTCCTATCTCATTGATGATTACTACTACAGGTGGTTGTTCCTCATCTACTATATATAAGTTCAATTTCTCTCCTACCTTCCTTACTTTGCCATTCATATGTGACCTTGATTCTGAGCTTTCTCCATTTTCACTTTTGATGCTAGCCCTTTCCTTCATGTCTCGTTCATCCGTCATTTTATCTTGGCCAACAAACAACTCGTAGGATCTACAAGAGGAGCCAGACGGGCTTTTGACAGCGCCATCTGGAGGCGTCGCATTTAATGCTGCTTCCTGCTCAGCCTGGAATTAAGAGTTAAACTTGAATATGATAAAAATTAAGTACAATTTTAAATGCTTGAAAGTAAATTATGTGCTTTTAATTACTCATTCAAAAGGAGTTTATTAGAAAACACACAACATCAAGTTTCAAGGGTTCTTGTCCTCTTCTAGAAAGAACACATTCTGTTTTGATTGTTCTAAATATAAATAGTTGAAAATATTTTCTTTTGTGTTTTAATCCATTTATCGGCAAGACTATCTGAAAAGGAACCAAGTCCAAAAAAATGTAACTGTGGAAATCCTTTTACTACCAAGCTGTTAGTTATTAAAGGATGAATGAAAATAAATTATGACAATCAAATGAGTTCTATTCATTTGATGGTCCATAAGAATTATGATCTATTTCTATTATAAAACTTAACACCATTACTTTCAGTTATTTTTTTTCCAATGTTCTGTCCAAAACATTTGCACAGTATGTGCTAAACAAAGTATGCAACTGTTTTTATTATTAAACATTAGAAAAAATCATTAGAGTTAATGACACTCAATATTTTTCATGCAGAAAACAAAGAAACAAATCTACCCATCCATAATAAAAATAATAAATTTGAATTTATATGGGTGCTAGAAAGGAAAATGAACTAAATTCGTCTTCCAATGAGAGAAAAATAGACATTTTTTTTCCACCATCAAGTACTATTTGTATTGTGTCAAGTACTAAGGCATATTTAAGACGTCCAAATTGGGTTCTGGTAATACACATCGGGGAATAAAATGTATGAAGCAGTTTGTTTGTAGATAAAATCATTTGAATAGCATTTCTTAATGACATTAAAAAATAAAAACTTTTATCATAGAACATGAAGACCCAGAAAATATAAAAGAAATCTATGAGCTTACAAGCCGATTAGCAGCAGCATCAGCAGCAGCCTGCAATGCTGCTTCTTCAGCAGCAATTGCTTCTTCCTCTTCTTCTGCCTTCTTTTGTAACTCATCATATGACATTGCTACAATGGCTAAAATCAGATTCACTAAATAAAATGAGCCCAAAAAGATGATCACTACAAAAAAACACATGTGCCATGGACCTGCAGTTTTTAGCACCTGTAAAATATTTTTAATGTCAGTTTTCAGTAAAAATTAAACAATAATATTTCAAAACATTTTCTCATGTAAATAATAGTATTGATATAAAGTGAATTTTAATTTAGCAATTACAAAAGAGAAATCAACTCGCCTCTATAAAAGGCAAGGATAGGAAGCGTGGATTCTAATGGGACATTTTTCTATTTTCCATTTTTGTTAGTCAAAATGTGAATTTTTTTATTTTTTACATCCAAATCATAAATTAAACACTTATTAAGGAAAAAAAATATAATCAGACAAGGATATTAAAACTTTCACACACATTGGAAGTTGGACACTAAATACAAAAATGTAACTTTTCAGTTAGCTGCATAAGTGGGGTCTAAAGGGAGGGGGTTCTGGATTAATGGGAAATGTTAAATTCAGTGATAAATAATAATTGAAAGAAAAAGGAATTAGAAAAGTATATAATGGTAAAATTTGTTGCGATCAATCAATGGCACTATTTGACACATATGACAATATTGATTGTTCAATGGTGACAGCAGTATTGGAATTCTGCAGAATTGGAATATTTCATAAAAATATATTATCCTGCATATAGGGTCTGTGGTCCCAATAGATTTATGTTCTACTAGCCCCCATTCTGCCTTTTGTATTGAAAGCAGTATGTATTACCAGTGACATAAAAATCTGTTTAATATCTTGAATTTCACTTCAAATCAATTTATTGCATATATTTCAGCTGTATTTAAATTTTAGGTGGTCTCTCAAAACTTTTGTAGTGGTTTTGTTCGACATAGTGCAAATTTAAATGAGTCATTATGAAAAAACAGGTTCACCAAAGAAAAAAAATTCTTTTATAAGGGCATTGTGAAAATTACCCATTATTTAGACCTTTTTTAAGCTTTGCTGTTCTGCATTTAACAAACATCATATGAAAATAAATCATTAAGCAAGTATGAACAGTATAATTTACTAGACTAAATTTCCCCTGTGCAAATGCCTCAGTTAAAAATAAAAAACAGCAAAAGCTTAATTATAAACAGCATATCTTAAACTGGACTTTAAAAAGTAGATAAGTATAAGAATGATTTCAATAAAATATTATTTAATAACTAAATCTTCCGCAAATTTATATATGTTTTGGTAAATGAATAATCAATGCAATTAAAGCCTGATTGTGAAAAAAAAAAGAAAATAAAATAAAAGCAAATAGCCATTTATCAGAGTAAATGCTCAAAACATAACTAAAAATCAATAAGCTCAACACTTAGCTTTCTTCTGATTATTTTTTAAACTAGTATGTTGTGGTCATCACGAAACTTTCTTCAATATATTTCTTATGAATTCTGAACCCTCCCCATGCTTGAGGAGAAAGCAATATCAACGATATTTCACAGGCAAAGATGTCCCACATTGGTAGAAACGTATGTTACCTGCCTTTTGACACGAAACGGAAGAATGGTTTGACGAAAAAGTCAACATCTAGGAACAGGTTGGCGAGACAAGTTTGGGAAAAAGCGTGCTTGAATAATCGGAAAGGTACTAAATTGCCAGTGCTGATAGCACTGCATTTGCAATGCTAATTGGGTACTCAGAATTTTCTCCCTCTGCCACAAAGCGCTGAAAGGGAGATAATTAAGCGTCATTTGTCCGATGGTTCATTGCTAAAGGGTAGTAAAAAAGACATTGTAGAATTGTCAAGCATAAGTTATATGTTAGCAACACGTGATTTAAAAGAAATGGGGCAAAATTAGATTGGCACAAAGGTATGAAAGGAGTAAAAATTTTGAATCCTTAAAATAAATTAATTTTGCGGTAAAAAAGGAACCGTGTGTCGTTTTTCCACTGAGATTTTTTTTTGTCCTTTTTTTAAATCACAATTTGCTTAACACCAGGGTCTGTCATCAGTCGGCGGACCCTGGTATCAGATATTATAAAGAAACCGCTCGTGAACCCCCTCGCCCCCATCCCTTCTCCCTTTACTTATTAATTTTAGGACAACATTTTGACCTTTTAAATATTCCCCCCTCTCTTAATTTTAAAATGAGAGTACTAGTGGGTTGGTAAGATAACTATATATCAAAAGTACTAAATAAACGATCAGCAAACTTCAACATCTACATCATACTAATTTGCATCAGACCTAAACATATGAAATCTAAATATTTTATTTTACTTACTGGAAAAACCAAAGCATACTTTTTCATTGTTTCATACTCATAAAGTAACTCTACAGTGGATTTTTGCAGTCACAACGTTCTAGAGAGACTTTTGATAAACGCTAAACACCTCTGTTATTTGTTTCCAAACGTGCTAAATACCCCGTCTGTTGTTGTAAAGCAATTGTAAGAGGATCTTTAAAAAAAAAAATTCATCATTTATTGAATTACCTTCTCAAATCAATTCGGCCAGCCTGAAAAATTGAGATGGATGGACATTCCTCTTATCCAATTCTAAGTTCCACATTAATTTTTATAAAATTTCACGAGAAAAATATAAAACACACCCTTGAGTAAAGTCTTGTTTCCTTAAGCACATGAATCAATTGAATCACTGATATAGTAGAGGTAGGCAACTTGCAATTATTCAAGTGCATACGCATTTGCTTATAATCTGAGCTCCTGTTATACAACACCCCCCTCCCTTGAGATTAAGAGTGCACCCCCACCCCGAAAATATCACCATGACCCCCTACACCCCCCAAACAAAAAACTCCTTAAGAAAGAGAAAAATACCCCTCAAAACAACCCCCTAAAAATTTTAATGGCACTGTCTGAGCCATGACCCTCCCTAGGTGGGCACCCCTGTGTTTTAATGCTATTTAGCCAATTTCATAATATAAAGGAAATAATACCTTTGTGATTAAAAATAAAGGCAAACTAATACAGCGTTAAAAAGCACAAATGTGCAGGAACAGTGCAGACAAAAAATTATTAATGCAATTTATCAATGCAAAAATTTGGGCTCATGTTTGAATATGAATCTTATGAATGAGATATACACGATCCGACAAAAGATTCGACTCCGTCCGTTCCAAAGGGTTTTGCTCTGATTTATCAGATATATCTGATTTATCCATAAGCTCAAATTTTTGCATTGATAAAGGCGTTCCTTGTAACGTAGAAACACGTGTCTGCAGTGTTCCTGCACAGTTGTGCTTTTTAACGTTGTAATTCGCCGCTAGAAGGCGCTACAGTTGCTGGGGAGTGTTTTTGCTGCTCCTGAGATAAGTGATTTTTTTACTGTAATTGTTTATTTTACTACTTTAGTTTCAGTATTTTTATTGTATTTTATTATATAATTAAGTATTCTTGTGCTTTTAAGTCTTATTTTTGATTTACTTGCTTTCTTAAAGTGTTTTTCTATTCTGTGTAGCTAAGCCTAAATTGTGCTGATTTCTTGTTAAGCCTGACTGCTCTGTTTAGGGTGTAACTTGTTTATTTTAATTTACTGCTTGTCTTAGAATTTAGTAATATTTGTATCTTTTACTTCCAATGCTTTCTAATTCTAATAATTAGCAATATTTCTCCAATTTGGTATTTTTGTATTGACTTTTTAAGTGTACCATTTTGAGCTAGAATGGGAGTTATATGCATAATGAAGGAGGTTAAAAGTGGTAAAGGGGACAAGTGGATTTCTTGTGACCTATGTCAGATGTTCTGCTTGTTTAAGGGGAAGGATGAGTCTGAGAAGGATTTCATTTGCACAAATTGTGTTGAACTCTCAGCAATCAGAGTTAGGATGCTTACTTTGGAGGGTGAGTTAGCATTAGGCTGTAGGCGTGTAGGCGGGGTAAACACTCCAGAGGGAAAGGGGGAAGTTAGCAAAAAGGAGGTTGGCATTAGCTGTGTGTTAGATAGTGGGAATATTCCAGAATTAAAGGAGGAAGTTAGTAAAAAGGATGTGGGAATTAGCTGTGTGTTAGATAGTGGGAAAATTCCAGAGGTAAAGGGGAAAGTTATTGCTGAGGCGACTGACTGGGAAACAAAGGGTATAATTTTGGGAGATTCAATGGTGCGTGAGGTGGGAAACTCAATAGGCAGAGTTAGACGTAAGGTGGCTAGATGTTGTTTGCCAGGGGCTCGGGTGAGAGATGTAAATAGGGTTGCTGAAAAGAAGGGGGTATTTAATAAAGAGGATGTAGTTACTTTGTGGGTGGGAACTAACGATGTAGGCCATAGTAACAATGATGAGTTTACAAAGGAATGGGATTCCCTGTTGGACAAAGCAACCAACTGTTCGGCAAATGTCCAAGTGGTTGGTTTGCTTCCCAGGTATGCAGTGCATAGGAGTTGGTTAAACCAACGGGCTAGGTGTATGAACCTGGTACTCAAGGAAATTTGCGTTAAGCGTAGTATCAGGTTTATTGATGTGTGGAGTAGATGTAAACGAGATTGGATTGCTAGGGATGGCCTACATCTGAGCTCTACAGGGGTCAAAATGGTTAGTGGTTTGGTTTTAGAGGCTTCAGAATCAAAAAACTAAGTTGGAATGGGGGGCATGGTTTAAGGAGCAGAATTCGAAAGGGTACTAACTATCGGGATTTTAGTAGAAACGGAAATAGGGTGGCTAATAAGAGAAAAGATTTTAACACTTGGGATTCAAACAATCGTGCAGCATTAAATAAAAGTAAGATGGGCTTACTTAAGGTTTTTTATACAAATGCTCGTAGTATTAGGAACAAGATGGAAGAATTGAAAAGCATAATTATAGACGAGAGGTTGGATATTATTGGAGTTACCGAGACATGGGCTACCGAAAGTGATGATGATTTATTATCTATTGCTGGGTATAATTTGTTTAGACAAGATAGAGTAGGTAAAAGAGGTGGTGGGGTTTCATTTTATGTCAGAGACACTTTAATTTGCAACGAATTGGTAATTAATGATAAACGTAATGAGATTGATATGATTTGGCTGGAGTTGATTAGTAATAGGGGCAAAAAACTACGTTTGGGGAATATTTATAGGCCACCCAACTTAAGCCAGGGTCAAGACGAACAGATGTTCAGTATTATTAGTGACATTTCTAGCAAGGGGTCAGTCATCATAATGGGAGATTTTAATTTTCCAGGAATTGATTGGAATAATTTTTACCATAGTAATAGCAGAGAAGAGGATTTTTTGAAAGTAATTGGTGACTGTTTCTTAGATCAAATTGTAACTCAGGGTAATCGACAGAACGCGATTTTAGATCTAGTTTTCTGCGACATGGAAGGCTCTGTTCAGGGGTTATGTGTAGGGGAACACATTGGAGATAGTGACCACAACAGTATTAGGTTTGGGATTAAATTTGATATGCACAAAGTAGAGAATTTTAGGTTTGTGCCCAATTTCAGAAATACTGACTTTGTGGCACTCCGGCAGAGTTTGAAAGCAGTTTTTTCTTCTGGATTGGAGAATAGCGATGTGAATCTTCAGTGGGCAAAGTTTAAGGAAAATCTAGCGAATACGGTTAGGGATCATGTTCCTTTTAGGAGAAAGGGTGTCAACACTAAAATTTGGCCAATGTGGTTCTCCAGGAAAACTAAAGACGCTCTAAATTACAAGCAAGCTGCTTTTTATAGGTTTAGAGAAACAGATCACAGTGCAGATAGGCTCCAATATTGTAAGGCAAGGCGTAAATTTAAGTATTTGGTACGGATTCAGAAAAGAGAGTTGGAGCAAAGACTGGCAGATAACATAAACAGGAATCCCAAGAGGTTTTTTGCATACGCTAATTCGGGGAAAGTTCGAAATAGTCATATTGGGCCACTGGTTGATGAGCACGGAATTTTAATTCAGGACGATAGTGATATTGCTAATGTTCTTAATAACTTTTTTTCGAGTGTTTTTAACGATAACTGTATCTCAACAGTTGACACCAACAAGACACAAGCTATAGTACAGCTTGAGGACTTTGTATTTTCCAGGGATGACGTTTTATTTCATTTGAAAAAAATTAAAGAGACTAAGGCTCCGGGGCCAGATAATATTTATCCGAAAATTTTAGTTGAATGTGCAGAGGAATTAGCAGATGTAATCGCAAACATTTTCAATGCTTCTTATAATTCGGGGACAGTGCCAGAGGACTGGAAGCTGGCTAACATTACACCGCTCTTCAAGAAAGGGTCTAAAGGGAGTGCAGAAAATTATAGACCTGTGAGTCTAACTTCGGTGGTTTGCAAAATTTTTGAAACATTGATGAAAATTAAGATAGTAAATTTTCTAGAGACTAATAATCTATTGACTAGTTTTCAGTACGGTTTCAGGAAAGGTAAATCTTGTGCAACTAATTTATTACATTTCTATGACAAAGTTACAATGGCTTTGGACAATAAGAAGCCTGTAGATGTTGTTTACATTGATTTTCAAAAAGCTTTCGATAAGGTACCGCATGTTGCTCTACTTAGCAAATTAGCTGATATAGGAATAGGAGGGAAAACTTTCATTTGGGTAAAAAATTGGCTGACCGGAAGGAAACAAAGAGTAGTTGTAAGGGGAAATTATTCTAATTGGAGTGAGGTCTTAAGCGGGGTTCCTCAAGGATCAGTGTTAGGGCCTGTTTTGTTCATTGTCTTTATGAACGATATTCACAAAAATATTTCTGGGAACATGAATTGTTTTGCTGATGATGTCAAAGTTATGGGGACTGTAGAAAATGAAGAACAAGCAAATCAGCTGCAAGAGGATCTAGATAATATTACGGAGTGGGCTGATAAATGGGGTATGCCTGTTAATGTTGGGAAATGCCAAGTGCTACATTTAGGGCATGGAAATAAGTGTACAAGTTATTATTTGCAAGGTTCAGTCATTAGTCAGGCAGACAAAGTTACTGATCTGGGGGTCCTAATAAGTCAGGATTTAAAGTTTAGCCAACAGTGCAGCATTGCTAGCAACAAAGCCAATAAGATGCTTGGGTTTATCAATAGATCTATTTCAAATAAATCTAAAGAAGTTCTTCTGCCCTTATATAGAAGTTTGGTAAGACCCCATTTGGAGTATGCTGTTCAGTTTTGGTCTCCTTATCTTAAGAAAGACATTAATGTATTGGAAAGGGTTCAAAGGCGGGCTACAAGGCTAATAAGTGGACTTTCCCACTTAGATTATGATTCCAGGCTTAGAAGGCTAAAAATGTACAGTCTTGAGCAAAGAAGAGATCGAGGGGACATGATTCAGCTGTTTAAATTTATTAAAATGAAAGATGTTACGGGGCTTAACTTTAGAACTGAAAACAGGACAAGGGGTCATTGTTTTAAGCTATTTAAATCTCAGGCTAACATGGATATTAGGAAAAATTATTATTTTAGCAGGGTAGTGGAACCTTGGAACAGCTTACCGGAAGAGGTGGTAATGAGCAAAGGAGTAGACAGTTTTAAGAGGGCCATTGATCTTCACTGGGGATTGTAAATTGACTAGGACCAGTCTAGCTGGGCCCAGAGCCTGTTGCTGGTCGTCACTTTTGTATTTGTATTTTGTATTTGTAAATCAGCAAATGTCAAAATAAATAATAATGTCCCCCCCCCCTCAATATATACTTTTATCCTTAAACTGAAAAGGATATGATCAGTAAAAGGGGAAAATACGGGAATTTGTTCTGATTAGTAGATGCATCAGTTTGGGGCCTCCGTAATCAACACAACGCTTAAAGCTGCCCCTAAGAGTGAAGATACAAATTTCCCCCATTGCTTAGCTCAGAGGTCGAATGGCGGCGGTGACACTTGTTCACTCAAAGAGAAAAATGGAGGGGGCCCCAATCAGTTGCGGTTTTTCAACAGTAGCAAATGAGTACAGTACATCATTAGCAAAAGAGAAGAGAAAAAATATTGAACATCTTGAACTCTTCAAATCTTCAGATACAAAAGACTTTAGAATCTCCAGAGGGGTCATGTCTCATTCCCTGACCCTCTTTTTTTCCTTCAAATTAGTAGTCAGAGGAATGGCAACCTTCTGCCAAGCCAGTTCAACATTGGCAATGAAGGGGGCTATTTATTAATTGTGTAAGGATCCCAAGGGGGGGGGGGAGGGTCAAACCCATTCTTACACACGATATTTCCCAAGTTGATACTTATATTGGAAATCGTGCAGTCAAGTAGTTGGGCAGTGATCATATTTCATTTGCGTCTGGAAGGTAAAAAACGTATAAGAATGAGCTGGTTTTTATTTGTTTCAAAGAATGAACAGTGTAAAATATAATAAAAGAATCGCAGTATGTATGGCATGGTTTATTTTTAATTAGCATGGCATCATATACAAAAAAGTGTCGAAAAAACATTCAGTCCATATTCTAACTTTTTAGTAAATATTTCTTTACACAAAAAGGTTTAATTAATAATAGCGAATTTAATAATGATTCCGGTGATGTAGGATTCGTTATTTTATTATTTTGAAAAACAAAATTGATCTTACATAAGAGTAGGGGAAGGAGTTTGAAAAATCTTACGTATTCTTACCTGGGGAAGGGGGAGGGGTTTCAAAAAATGGCCATCATCTTTACGCAATGAATGAATGGCCCCTTACTTGCCATTGCCAAGCTCAGAAAATTTTTTTATACCGCAGATTATTTTCAAAACTCACTATCATTTCTTTTAGAAGACATTATTAAACACATTATTTTTTAAAGCCAATTAAAAAAATAAGCATAAAACTTCCAATTTTAAATGTTTAAACTCACCATTTGATACAAACTTTCCCAAAAATCTTGAGTCATTAAACGAAAAGCACATAAAAGAGCCCATGGAAAACTATCAAATGAAGTGTAACCGTAATTGGGATTAGGACCAACTCCTTGTACACACGTTGAATTTTCTGGACATTGCCTGAAAAAGAATTTTTGGTACACATGGACTTCTTTTTTATACAAAAAACTAACCTTTTTCATTTTATTTTCTCATTTATTTTTACTAACTTCCTTCAAATACATGCTCAAATCTTAGTAGATGTGTACATTAAAAAATATACAAATAGAAATATGCAAAACTCGTCCACATGTGACTCTACATGAGGTACATTTGAACATCATACATACAAAATTTATTAATAATTTAAAGTGGAAAAAACAAATGACTTGAATTCACATGAATAGGAAACTCTTCATTCTCCCAAAACTGCTTAATGAAACTTTTTTTTTTTTTTGCCACTTTCAGAAATTGCTTTTGGACTGGGGAGTAAAACTACAAACTTCTTTAAACTAAAAACAAATACAGTCAACTCTAATTTATTGTGGTTAATATGCTCCAGCCTCTACTGCGATAAGTGGAATTTCTGTGAAATATGCCTCTTTATTTATAAAGCGAACATTTTCCTAGTTAGAGCATATAAAACTTATTCAGGATTTTTTAAATGAGTTTTTTAAAAATAATTAGAGCCCTACAGACATTAAATAACATTCTTGAACAACTATTACAATAATAATATGCAATATATTGCACGAAATGTGTGAAAAGGACCATATTAGACGTTATTATAAATAACACACTTATACATTGTGCTTTGAATTACACACACAGAGCTCTTATACACTATCACTAATCTGTAAAACAGTGTAATGTGTTTGATAATGAAATAAGTGCAAATGAGTTACAATATTTTCCCCTGGGCTCTGCATTATTTCCCTATTGAAGATAATCAGGGTTCCGACTCTTCCAGCTTATTAAAAATTAGGGCCTTTATATGGCCTTTTTACTGCACATTTTTAAACTATTTATTAGGGCCACTTCATGCCAATGTTGCATACCAATTCTCTTTGATGTCTTAAATTTATTCATAAGTATTTTTTTAAATCTATCATTCATAATTGATAAGTAATTTTGAAATGCGTTAAAGAGCACTTGACAGCTGCACTTTAAAATGTTATAACTGAAGTTCTATGAGAGCTATAGAGTTCCATAATAGCTCATTTTAAAGACAATTACATGCATATTAATTTAATAAGTTTATGTAACTTGAATAATTGTTGAGAATTTTTTTTCATAAAATGTTAAGTTCAAAAATTTTAAAGACACTGTCTTTTAAAATGTTTGGAAAAAACACATGATTTTTACTGTACTTAATGAATACAAAGAATTTCAGAGACCATGAAAAGATCATCAGTTACAGCAAATAATGTAGGACACATTACTGTAATTTTCGCTTAAACTTTTTAGTAACTGCTGAATCCTTCACAGTCCCACTGAAAATTTTTGGACATTTTTATAAAATTGCATTAAAAATTAAACAGTATTTTTTAAAAAAACAGTGGACACCATCACAAAAATGCTTGAATTTTTGTATTTTATAATTTTGAGGAAAACAGTTTCTCGAAAATTATTTAAGTTACAAACTAAAGTGAATTTAATTCTCTTTAAAATGAGCAATTATATAACTCTCTTGCTTTAATAAAACATGAGCTATAACATTTGAAAGCAAAATTTTCCCACATCATTTGTTGTAACTGCGGAGTTGTTCATAGTCCCACTCTAAAACATGTTAAATATATGCATTAAAATACATTTAAGATCATATTTTTTTCAAACATTTTATAGGATGTTATTTTAAGTTTTGAATATTGTGAAAAGTTCTTCTTGAAAATTAGTAAACTATACGCTAAACTCCTGATTATCCGCGAAGCGCATTACTCATCGGGTTTCACACATTACAAAAAAAATTTTAGAAATGATTGACTGAACGTAGATAAATGCAAACATTTTAAGTTAGTGCAAAACGTGTTTTTAGACAAATCTTTTTTTTCTTCCCCTTCACTTCCACTGGCATCAAACCTTTTATGGTCTTTGAAACCTGATATTTAGATCTACACTACTTACTTCTTTAAATATACACTATGCTTATTGATTTTTAGATTTATACGACTTAAACGAGTAATCGAGTGATCACACCAATCTTGTTCAAAAAACTTCCCTCCCCTACGCGTTTTTGGTGTAACCCAGCTTAATATGTTTTAGTTAATCTGTTTGCACTATTTGCTTGCATATCGTTGCCTCTGAGCAACAATAGGATACATTACTGTTATTTGTAGGATTAGATGTCTTACTGTTTCTCTGATGGCCTTGAGGGCCCATGGGAATCCTGGATAATGCTTACCATTTGAAAAGCAAGAAATTGAATGCTCTTAACAAACACATTTTATCCTTTTTTGAATGATACAGTGATACTCTCCTGAGAGTGTTTAACGGTAGAAAGCAGATAGCAATACTTGACACTTTTGCAGACATATAATAATATATCTGCCTCCCCTCCCAAACTGACTGTACTATAGCCCGTAAGAAGAACTTGTCTTACTTAAAATCAATAGTTTGTTACTTTTTTAAAGGGAAGAGTTAACCATTTTCAAAACTAATGAACAAATTTGAAGGGGAGAAAAAGAAAGCCAAAATAGAGCGAAGCCTCTGTAGTTGAAGGGCGAAGTGGGAAGGAACAAAATATCACACGTTTTAAAGCGTAACAATAATACAAAGAAGCACCGTTTATGTTTCTCTTTTATACGTTTTTATCAACTTAACGTTTTTTTAAATTGGTCCCTGCACAGTCTAATAGACATTAACCTATACTTATTATACGTTTTTTCATTCATACGCTTTTTTCATACAGTCTCTTCAACAAATGGTGCTTGCTTCACTGTATAAGAAATATTCAGCAACGAACCTTTTAAGCACAATCAAACCTCATTAACACGAACTCGACGGAGACGCCAAAATATTTTGCGTTAACCGAATTTTGCATTAACCGATTCTGACATTTACTGGATTTTGTGTAAGCATACAAGTTTTTTTTGAGTCTCAGAAAATATGAGAACCAAAATACCTTTTTACAAAAATGTGGACTTAAAAAAAAAAAAAAATTTATAGTTTAAGTAAGAAACACAAGTAATTTGAAACAGGCAATGGCTACTCAGATCATTTCTCCAAAACGTGCATTTTCCAACATCTGATTTTTCCTTGATCACAAGATTGCATTTTCGTTTCAGTGTTGACGGGTAAAAAACACTTTATCACTTTTAGATCTTAAACCTCTCTATGAGCAGAACTAGTGTCCAGAATTAGACAATTTCTTTTTCACGATGAAATTTTAAGTTGAGGTTTGTCAGCCACTTGGTGAAGATTTCACTGTTCACCTAAGCTTTTTTACTGTAGTGTAAGCATAGTCTACAGCTAAAGTTCGTACTTTCTTAAAGCAACATGGTTTTCCCTATTTTCCTACACAAGGAGAGGAATTCTGCCATCAATGTTACTTGCATTAAAGTGCAGATATTTCAACTTTTGAAAGTAATTTCATGTAAAAGTATGGGGATTTTTTTCCCTTCTTTCTTCAAGACCTTAAAATTTTCTTTGTCTTATGCGGGATTTCTTCTAAATCCTCTTCTTCCTGCTAAGCGATTGATTGCACACTAATTTATAGCTTTATCTGATAGGGAATGGCATTTATTTCGCTCTAAGCGAAATTTCGCATTAAGCGAGTTTGTGTTAATGGGGTTTGACTGTATAATCAATTTGAAAATAGAAGGTAACACCAGAGCATGCATACTGACATATGTAACATATTTTGAAACATTACTCTTATGAAATAGCAACAAAATGTTTCTACTTAATGATGGGGGGAAAATGCACTATAATCATGAATAATCAAAACATCTTCTATTAATGTTAAAAAAATAATTACCTTGCTCCTGATGAATTTCCGCATAAAATATAATTACCGTCTTCTAAAGACCAGTTTTCTGAAATGAAAAAATGAAATGAATTCGTGGGATTTTTATTATTTTGAAAAGTAGACAATAATCAAGCAATAGACCAAACTGATTTATGCTTGGATACACTTTCTTTCTTAATCTGTCTTAATACGCCTCAAAACTTAGGAAAGTGCGTTTAAAATTTTCTTATATTTATTTTAACTTTAACTACAGTATAACCTCCATTTAACGATTGTCAGGGGACTGGAAAAAGTTATCCTTAAATCAAGGATAATGTTCAATCGAGGAGCATAGACATTAATACAGTCAAATTTGAACCAGTGAAACATATCATTTAGTTGAGGAATTCGTTAAACCGGGTATCGTTAAATCCAAGTTATACTGTACAATCTATTAGCCATTTTATTTCTTTCAAAACATCTAAACTTTCAAAAAAAAAAAAAAATCAATACTAAAACTTCCTAATTTTTTAGAGCGAAACATTCAGAAAAATTATCTGCTGCAGTAAAACTTGTGACTGGCAATTTTATTATATTTTTTTAAGTATCCATATAAAATGGATAATATCATGTAGCTATATTATATTTGCACTCCATTTTTCATTTTACAAAATAATTTTGTAGTAGGGATGCACTGATCAGTCAGCAATAATCAGTAATCATTGGCCACTTTGCTGATTATTCATGATTATTCAAATTTCGTCGATTGGCAGGGAAAATATTTAAAATGTTCCTTGAACATTTAAGAATAATGAATTAAGAAATTAAGAATAAGAATAATGAATTTTCCTTCATTTATTCTTAATAAACTTAATCAAGATAAAGAAGTTCATTAAGAATAAAGGAATTTAATTTTCGGCTACATAAGTAGAACTTGTAGCATGAAAGTGTACTGCCTAAAAAAGACAAACAACACAAAATTTGCATTAACTAGGATGAAATATTAAAAACAATCCTCACAGCTGAAGAAACAAAGTCTGTAAAAACTCATGAAGTGTTTTTTATTTTTTACACTTGGATTCTTGATAGTCTACTGTAATAACAATTACATACACACTCAAAAATCAAAGATAATTGGGGCTCATTCCACGTTGGATTACTGAGAACTCAAATTATCCGAAAAATTATTAATGGTTAAAAACTTGACACTATTTGGACTGTATAAGGACCAGCAACTTTTTTTTTGCTGTGAAAAAGATGCAGTCTTTACAAAACGTTTTCACTCAAATTTCAATGCAAATCTCCTTCTTAACTACACCTTAACAAATTTAAATAAGATTTTTCACAATGTATGAACATATTTTTGTGTATAAACTTGCAGGTGACCAAAAAAAAAAAAAAAAAAAAACATTTTGACTGTCCCTGAATCCATTTTGATGACTTTTGTCTTAGCATTTATATGTATATGCATGTAATATTAAGTACCTCGTATAACCCAAAAACAGTGAATCATAAAAGGGTTAAAATTTCATATGCACTAAGTTGGGCACTTCTCTTGTTCATTGCAATAAAGTATTCTAAAAGAGCTATTTAGTCATTCATTGTAGCAAAACAATGTTAATTTTTACGTCCTTTTTCCTATCACGTTATTATTTCTAAGGCATCTGTTAATATAGCTCTAGTAATCAGAGAACATTAACACTCCACTTGGCGAGTTGTTGACACCTTAGAGCAGGAATTAGTTAATTAGTAGTTAATTAGTCCGATCATTGGCTAAGTAAAAGCTTGGGCAAAGAGCTTAAGTCACCAGACTCAACAACGACGTCAATGGTTGACACGTTTTGAGTGAAACTAGCGAAGAAAACCTGATTTCTTAAAATGCTTTTCTTTAAAATCTATCACATGACTTTCTTCACAAATGAAAGTCTCCAATCTCTCCATTTTATCTTTTATCAATGGTTGATGCCAACCTCTCAATGTTCCTTTATTGCTTTAGTGTATGTAGCTTAAAGTTTTACAATGGCAAAAGATTTTAATTTTCAGAATTTAATAAAACGCATTTCTTTATACACACGAGTATCTATACAGGACAGTATGAGGATTGCGAGCAGTGCCGTCTCAAAAAAGCCTGGAGGAAACATTGATGTAAAACTTTTTGTCAATCATGCCTAACTATCTCTGGGCCTTGTTATTTCAACTACGTATTTCTCCCTGAACTGGGGGTTTTCAATATGTTTCATGATTTTTTAAAAAAATACTTCAATCTATGTGTAATATATTTTTATAATTCTTTTCTCATTGTAAACCTCAAACTTTTTTTCTAAAAACTTTCTCAAATGTAACGCATTTATCTGAAAATAGTATACTCTAGATAAATGCGCGATAATCAAATCGCCGATAGAGGGCGCTAGTGTTGCTGGGAAGAGTTTTTGCAGCTCCTGAGATGAGTGATCAGTAATATTTTAATTTTAATGTATTTTAGAAAATTTAGTATTTTTGTGCTTTTAAGTCTTATTTTTGATTTACTTCCTTTCTTAGTGTTTTTCTATTCTTTGAAGCTAAGCCAAAATTGTGCTGATTTCTTTGTTATAAAGCTTGAGTGCTGCTCTGTTAAGTGTGTAACTTGTTTATTTTAATTTACTGCTAGTCCTTGGATTTAGTAATATTTGTACCTTTTATGCAAAATTCTTTCTAATTCTAATAATTAGCATTAATTCTTCAATTTTGCATTTTTGTATTGACTTTTTAAGCGTATCATTTTGAGCAAGAATGTAGGCTATATGCATTTTGAAGGAGGTCAAGAGTGGTAAAGGGGACAAGTGGATTTCTTGTGGCTTATGTCAGATGTTCTGCTTGTTTAAGGGGAAGGATGAGTCTGAGAAGGATTTCATTTGCACCAAGTGTGTTGAACTCTCAGAAATCAGAATTAGGATGATTAGTTTGGAGACTGAGTTAGCATTAAGTTGTAGGATTGTAAATAAGGTAAAGACTCCAGAGGGAAAGGGGGAAGTTAGTAAAAAGGAGGTGGGCATTAGCTGTATGTTAGATAGTGGAACTATTCCAGAGGTAAAGGGGGAAGTTATTGCTGAGGAAACAGACTGGGAAACAAAGGGTATAACTTTGGGAAATTCAATGGTGCGTGAGGTGGGAAACTCAATAGGCAGAGTTAGACGTAAGGTGGCTAGATGTTGTATGTCAAAGGGCCCGGGTGAGAAATGTAAATATGGTTGCAGAAAAGAAAGGGGTATTTAATAAAGAGGATGTAGTTACTTTGTTGGTGAGAACTAATGATGTAGGCCATAGTAACAACGATGAGTTTACAAAAGAATGGGATTCCCGGCTGGACAAAGCAACCAACAGTTTGACAAATGTCAAAGTGGTTGGTTTGCTTCCCAGATATGGAGGGCATAGGAGTTGGTTATACCAATGGGCTAGGTGTATGAACCTGTTGCTCAAGGAAATTTGTGTACAGCGTAGTATTAGGTTTATTGATGTGTGGAGTAAATGTAAACGAGATTGGATTGCTTGGGATGGCCTGCATCTGAGTTCTACAGAGGTCAAGTGGTTTGGTTTTAGAGGCTTCAGAATCAAAAAACTAAGTTCGAATGGGTGGAATGGTTTAAAGAGCAGAATTCGAAAGGGTACTAAAAATTGGGATTTTAGTAGAAACGGAAATGGGGCAGCTAATACGAGAAAAGATTTTAACAGTTGGGATTCAAATAATCACACAGCATTAAATGAAAGAAAGATGGGCTTACTTAAGGTGATTTATACCAATGCTCGTAGTATTAGGAACAAGATGAAAGAATTGAAAAGCATAATAATAGACGAGAGGTTGGATATTATTGGCGTTATCGAGACAAGGGCTACCGAAAATGATGCTGATTTATTATCGATTGCTGGGTGTAATTTGTTTTGACAAGATAGAGTAGGTAAAAAAAAAGGTGGTGGGGTTTTATTTTATGTCAGAGACACTTTAACTTGGAATGAATTGGTAATTGATGATAAACATAATAAGATTGATATGATATGGCTGGAGTTGATGAGCAATTAGGGCAAAAAATTACGTTTAAGGAACATTTATAGGCCATCCAACTTAAGCCAGGGTCAAGGCGAACAGATGTTTAGTATTATTAGTGACATTTCAAGCAAGGGGTCAGTCATCATAACGGGAGATTTTAATTTTCCAGGAATTGATGGGAATAATTTTTACCACAATAATAGCAGAGAAGAGGAAGTTTTGAAAGTAATTGGTGTCTGTTTCTTAGATCAAATTGTAACTCAGGGTACTTGATAGGACACGGTTTTGGATCTAGTTTTCTGTGACATGGAAGGTTCTGTTCAAGGGTTATGTATAGGGGAACACATTGGAGATAGTGACCACAATAGTATTAGGTTTGGGATTAAATTTGAGATGCACAAAGTAGAGAATTTTAGGTTTGTGCCCAATTTCAGAAATACTGATTTTGTGGCACTTAGGCAGAGTTTGAAAATAGTTTTTTCTTCTGGATTGAACAATAGTGATATGAATCTTCAGTGGACAGAGTTTAAGCAAAATCTAGCAAAAACGGTTGGGGATCATGCTCTCTTTAGGAGAAAGAATGTCAACACAAAAATTTAGCCGATGTGGTTCTCTAGGGAAATTAAAGGCCCGCTTTTCATAGGTTTAAAGAAACTGGTAATTGTGCAGATAGGCTCCAATATTGTAAGGCAAGGCGTAAAGTTAAGTATTTGGTACGGATTTAGAAAAGAGCGTTGGAGTAAAGACTGTCAGATAACATAGACAGGAATCCTAAGAGGTTTTTTTGCGTATGCTAGCTCGGGGAAAGTTCGAAATAGTCATATTGGGCCACTGGTTGATGAGCACGGAATTTTAATTCAGGACAATAGTGACATTGCTAATGTTCTTAATAACTTTTTTTCGAGTGTTTTTAATGACAACTGTACCTTAACAGTTGATACCAGCAAGACACAAGCTATAGTACAGCTTGAGAATTCTGTATTTTCCAGGGATGACGTTTTACTTCATTTGAAAAAAAATAAAGAGACTAAAGCTCCGGGACCAGATAGTATTTATCCAAAAATTTTAATTGAATGTGCAGTGGAATTAGCAGATGTAATTGTAAATATTTTCAATGCTTCTAATAACTCAGGGACAGTGCCAGAGGATTAGAAGCTGGCTGACATTACACTGCTCTTCAAGAAAGGGTCTAAAGGGAGTGCGGGAAATTATAGACCTGTGAGTCTCACTTCGGTGGTTCGCAAAATTTTTGAAACATTGATAAAAATTAAGATAGTAAATTTTTTAGAGACTTATAATCTAGTGACAAGATCTCAGGCTAACATGGATATTAGGAAAAATTATTATTTTAGCAGAGTAGTGGAACCTTGGAACAGCTTACCAGAAGAGGTGGTAATAAGCAAGGGAGTAGATAGTTTTAAGAGGGTCATTGATCTTCACTGGGGATAGCAAACTGACTATGACCAGCCTAGCTGGGCCCAGAGCCTGTTGCTGGTTGTCACTTTTGTATTTTTATTTATATAATTTGTGAAATGAATATATTTTTGAAAATAAATCACTCTTAAAGAATCATTTTTACCAAATGTTTTTAAGGTAAACAAACATAAGCACCACAGATAATCAAGAACTAACTCCAAAAATATCCACTAGATATACATGTTTCAGAAAATAAAGTATTTACTAAACATTGACTACATTGAAAAGCAATGTTACCTTTAGTATGAGAATAATTATCATAATATTCTTCCCACGTTAAATTAAGACTAGGATCTGGGTTAATAACACATTTTTGTGTTAATACACCCATGTAAATCTGCAAACCCAATAAGGCAAATACTGATAAAGAGAATAAAGTAAGGATTATAACATCCTTCAGATTTTTGACAGATTCTATAACAGCTCCTACAATAGTTTTGAGACCTATAATGAAAAAACAAGAAAATTAGCAGACCGTAAAATACAAGTGCACGAAAAATGATCATGAATAAAAATTTTAAATTGTTATTCATGGCCAGGAGGTATGATATCAAGCAGCATCATTTACATAAAATTCCACTAGAGGGAGGGGGGATAAATATCTTTGTCATTAATTTCAACCAGAAGGATACATTTAAAACAAAAAAATATAGAAAATGTAAAACTAAATAAAAAGTGCAGTTAAAAATGAAAAGAAGGCATTGTATTTTGGTTCAAAGTCAAGTTACTAAATTACTTTTAAAAACCCAGCATTGCATTTTGAACAATTTTATCAACTTTAGTCTAAGAAGCTTATTTAACTAAATGTTAATGAAATATTATATTGAAATATGTGTATGTCTGCACTACTTTATTGCTAGTTTTCACAAATGATGATAAACGAAACGCAATTTTGAATAGGGTTGACAAGCAATTGACAAAGGTGGAAAAAAAGCATGATAAAAAATGGTAAAAATTGTACGGGTAAAAAAACATTTTCGTCGCTTTTTGCCATAGTGGCAAAAATAGGTTTAAGTTATTTATGGTAATGAAACTTTTATTTTCAATAATTTTGAATCTAATCTAATAATGTTTTTAACTTTGAATATTCAATACTATCACTGAAACAGTACTCTAACAGTTAAAATGTGTACTGTTTTAGCAAAATGCTTTTTTAATTAATGATTTGAATGAAGAATGGGAAAACAATTAAATTTATTGGTAGTTTGGTAAGACCTCATTTAGAGTATGCTGTTCAGTTTTGGTCTCCTTATCTTAAGAAAGACATTAATGTATTGGAAAGGGTTCAAAGGCGGGCTACAAGGCTAATAAGTGGACTTTCCCACTTAGATTATGATTCCAGGCTTAGAAGGCTAAAAATGTACAGTCTTGAGCAAAGAAGAGACCGAGGGGACATGATTCAGCTGTTTAAATTTATTAAAACGAAAGATGTTACGGGGCTAAAGTTTAGCACTGAAAACAGGACAAGGGGTCATTGTTTTAAACTATTTAAATCTCAGGCTAACATGGATATTAGGAAAAATTATTATTTTAGCAGGGTAGTGGAACCTTGGAATAGCTTACCGGAAGTGGTGGTAATGAGCAAAGGAGTAGACAGTTTTAAGAGGGCCATTGATCTTCACTGGGGATTGTAAATTGACTAGGACCAGTCTAGCTGGGCCCAGAGCCTGTTGCTGGTCGTCACTTTTGCATTTGTATTTGTATTTGTATTTAAAAGTTTCAACTACTAAACAACAAGCATAAATACAAAACAGCATATTGATATCTTTCAGCTCATTTTTTTAACAGAGAAGAAATAGGGTATCAATGATTCAGGTCATTGTTTAAATTGATCAAAAAATAAAATAAAAATCAGATTTAAATAATTTTTTTACAAATCCTAGAAATCCCTCTAAAAATATTAAATTTCACTAGTTCTCTCTTTTTCTTAGTCAGTACAATTTTCAAATTCATTTTTGATTTTTCACCTAGGACTTATCCTCACTTGATTGTTCCTTTCTCTTTTTAAGTCTCTCTTCTTACTAAACAAATTTTATATTTGTTAGATACATTTTTACTTTTGTACAGCATTTTGAAACTTTTTTGGTGAAGAAATACTAAAAAAGTGTTTTTGTAATTTTAAAAATGACCAAGTTCAAGTTTAGTTTTATTTATAAATGTATATTTATTATTGACTAAAGTTTGTTAAATTTCCAAAAAATTCAATTTTTCTTCAAGATTTTTTTTTCTTTTGTTTGAAATAATATTTGTTTTCCACCCTGAGAAGTAATGCCAATTTGTCATGCTACAAAAAAGAACAATAGGAATGTAAAAACAAGAACTATAATTAGTATGTAATATTAATATGAAAAAATATCATTACACATTTGTTTGCGAATATCTTAGTTACATTTCATTTTCCTACTTTTTGAAACACTTATTTTCGAAAAAAAAAAAGCAGTACTTTCAGCAAAATCTTCCCCTCTTTTTTTTGGAATGTAGGGGGTAAAATTTTCAGCAAATTTTATTTTTTTTTAATATATTTTTTTAATTTTATTTTAGTACTTTTTTTTTACTTAAATAATCGCTTTTTACAGTACACTGCAAAAATAGCAGTTTTTATCCATATTTTGGCAAAAAAAGTTGCTATGGTTGCCTTTGCTTCAAAATAGTAGCTTTAGTTGCCTTTTTAGTCATCAGCGTAAGCCCTACAATTCTTCTAGTTTCGCCAGTTTCTAACATTTTTTTCCCCAGTATTTGCCAGCTAAAAGATAATTTTGTAAAATGGTCAATCCTAATTCCAATATTTTTTTTGCAAATGTATTTCACTTATTTGTATCTAGTTGTGTTACTGGGAGTAGCCAATGTTCAGGATCACACATTTTTAACCAGTATATTGAGGATTACAGCTCGGTAACGAAATAAAATCAGAGAAAGATAATAAAAAACCACTGAATTACAGTGTTTTACAAATAAATTACTTTCAGAAGTAGAAATAGTTGCCACTTTTTGTGTTTTTTTTTAATTTTATTTAATTTATTTTTGTTAAGTATTCTTTCTTTAATGCCAAAAATATTTTAAAGAAATCAGTCAATTGAAAATAATAATAATAAATTACACTATATAAAGTGTATTAAACCAAACACAAAATGCAGATATAATTGTCATATAACACAAAAAACATATATAACAAGCACTGAAGTAAAAATTTAAATGCTAATTCCACAAACTAAAATTTCCTTCCATGACATTAATTTCATATTAAATTGAAAAGCAAATTTACCTGGAATTATAGCTACAGTTTTTAAGGCTCTGAGCACACGAAATGTTCTTAATGCACTCAAATTTCCTAAATCTACACCCATAGTAACATATCTGTAATGAAACAAGCAAAATGAACAGATTGTTGAAATCAACTAACAATCATTAAACTAGATGCTAAATAATAAAAATTATTAAAAACATGATACTGACATCATAAACTTTCAAAAATTTACTTAGCGAGGATAACAAAATAATAAAAGCTTCATTGAGTAAAAAATGAAGATTAAGTTAAATTCATTATTTTAGGAAACAAATGGAATTTATGAATCTTCATGACAGTTTATATTTTTATTTTCATAGTAGTTCTTTCATGTGAGATAGTCAACCAACACATGACATAATACAGTAAAATCCCTCTAATGCAGACACTAACAGGACAAATTTTTCTGTCCGCAATAAAGAGGTGTCCGCAGGACAGGGGTTTAATAATGTTATTTGCATTGGAAATGGGGAATTAAAAATTGTCCACCCTTAAAAGATGTCCGTTAGGAGGAGTTTTACTGTACTTAATTTTTCTGAATTTTCAAACATCTTACATTCGATAACTTATACATTCAAAAGAGTTTTAAAACAGAAAGCAAGTAATTAAACTAAAAGTTTCATCAATTAATGGGTGATTAAAGATTAAATTTTATTCTTATGCTTTCATTATTAATAGTTTTGCATTGCACTTTTTCATGTATCACTCAAGGGTGTCCAGACCCCTCCCCAAGCCATTGAGATTTTTAGATTGACTATAATCCAATGTATGTATTATGCAAAGTAATCCCAAGCAAGGGTAACAATAATTACTGATTTAATAAATGAAAGATAAAAAATACATATTTTCTCTCTTTCTTCCCCTGCAAAATCCAAATGTATGGGAGTGTAAATTGATCCATAATGATTATTTTTCTTTGCTGTTTTATTTTCAGTTATGTGAAAAATAAATACATTCATTCTTGTGCTTCCTGATGAGTTATTCCTCATTAATAAACTAATTTTATTAGCTAAGAGATTATTCAATAATTTTTTTAAATGTTTTTTGTTTCTGACAAACGATGAAACCAAAATAATATGTTTGGATGCGTGTTGGAGTACGATATGAGAGTGATGGACCTTCGATCCTGGACCCCCCCCCCTTTAAAAACTCCTGTGTATGCCACTGGATATATGTTATCTATTTAGTGATGTCCAAATAGCAATATTGTTGACAATGTCAAAAATTATCAGAACGCAGCATACATAACATCTGAAGAAGGTATATGGTCAGGGCTGGATTCGGAAGTGTGGAGGCCCCGGGGTAACGAAGGAGTGGAGGCCCCTAATCAGGGTTCGAAAAGATCATCATATTTTCAAAAATATCCGATACTTTGATATATATCCGAATATTTTGTATGTATATATCCAATATTTACGACCCATGAAAGTTAGGATATTTTGTAAAAATTTTACTGTGGGGGGCCCCTTTGTTGTGGAGGCCTCGGGGCAGTAGCCCCGCTTGCCCTCCCCTAAATCCGGCCCTGTATATGGTGCTTAATCCCCAAGCAATAATAAGAAATATTTAGTTGAAAGCAAATGATTTCAAGCTTGAGATTAATTTCAAAACTACTTACGCTAAGGCAATGACTATAAAATCCAACCAATTCCATGGATCACGAAGATATGTGAACTTTTCAAGTATAAATCCCCTAGCTACCACTTTGATGCATGATTCAACAGTGTATATTGATGTAAATATTGTTCTGAAAAATAAAAATCATATCAGTTTGTTCATTAATCTTCAAAACAACATGCAAATTCTGCTTACACTGCAGTAAACAAAGTAAAAAATAATGCATGTGACAATAGTCTAGCACAATAAACCTAACATGTTGGAGGCAGAAAAGATGAGCTTGATGAGATTGAAACATGAAGTATCCAAACTAAGGCTTTTCAAAACAATCTGTCTTTGACAAGCAGCTGCGAGCTCATAGGCGGATTTAGAACCGAGTTCCTGGGGGGGCAGATTTTTTTTTTTTTTTTTAAGCATTATTAGCTGTATTGATTACAACTGTCTGGATTTAGACTTAGCGTGCCCCTAAGCTATTTCAGGTTTTTGGTCTCTTTGGTAGTCTGGTCAACTTTTCTATCAATGGCAAAAAAAGGCCATTCTTTAAAGTCCCCCCCCCCATGCATTATACATAAGACCTAAGGTGGAAAATGGAGTCTCTTTTAAGTAGGGAATAGAATATCTCTAATTTTAGGGGGTCCGGGGGTTTCTCCCCCGGAGGATTTTTTGTAAAATAGATATAAAACTCTGCATTTTGAAGCCTTAGAAGGGGTAATTGGAACTACTAAAATCTTGGAGACAAATAGCAAAATACTCTTTTGAAAATTACGATAATACACTGTAAAAATTGTTTTTGGGTTGACAAATCAATTACAGCAGTTCTCAGAGAGAAAAAGAGAGAAAGTATAGAAGATTATGCATTGTTGTTCGGTTCGCTTACTTTAGCTGTCGGTTCAATTCAATCAGTTTTTGATCACGCCTCCAACCCACCGACAAATACAACAAGGAATTAAATGCAAAATGATCAATAGTAAAAAAGATGTTTTAAAAGAAACGGTGTATGGATTTAGAAAATAGGCCCATTTGGACAATTCATAATTTATACACTTGATAAGAAATAAAGTTGAAGCACACTTTGCTTAGGAATTTCTAAGACTCATCTAATCCGTTTCATCATGGACTTGAAAACAGTTAAAATTATTTAAGGCACTTAAATTTACCTTTCCAGTCTCTGAAATTTAGTACTTGATTGTACTGTTTTACAGTATTGTTCTAACTTTGTAAGAAGCAACTATTTTAAGTTTGGAGCCTCGGTGGCCGAATGGTGTGGCTCAGTAACTGCTTGCATGCAGAGCGGCATGGGTTTGATTCCCGCCTACTGCCCTGGGTGTTCTTCTGATTTCCTTGTATTGTAATAAATCTGAATTGTGCTATCTGTCTTACGTGTCTGAGCAAACGTCGGACTTCCACCTAAAATGTCAAACGAAAGCCGCTCATATTAGCCTCAAAAGTGGATTAATGCCTTCGTTATTCATTACCTTGGGTGCTCTAAGGGGTATCAGGAACAACAATAGCATTAGAAGTAAAAAAAAAAAAAACTATTGATTTCTCATTACAACAACTTTTTATTTTCAATTACAAGAAGTACAAAAAACGAAAAAAAATAGAGGTAGTGTTTTTTTTCCCTTCTGGACTGAACAGATTAACAATGTGCAGAAGAAGTAAGATAAACGCAAGTAATGCAAAATAATTTCCAAAATTACTGCATTCGGGATTAAATAAACAGCTATAGATGAAAAATGCGAGCCACAAAAATTTATCTCAAGTAATATGCTACAGAAACGCGAGAACCATGATTTTTAAATTTTTGATGCAGGATGTGGCAAGTAGCTAAATTTGACACATTTCGGCATTTCTCCCCCTACCCCTCATCATTTGTTATAAATTTTTATGGTTTGTATCCACACTTTTGAAAATTTTCAAGATTTTCAAGCACTTTAAAATAGAATTTATTTTTTTAAGTACTTTTCTTCTTTTCTTTAAAGAACAAATCATGAAATTTTCCGGAGTTGGGGGCCTTTAACAAAGCGGGTGCCCTCAACTTTAGCTTGTTTAGTTTATAGGTAAATCCGGTTCTTTTTTAAATCTTTGTTTTAGTTTCCAATTTGTTGAAACAGTCGTTGATTATTTTAAGTATAAAGGCTGATTACTCATATTTTCACTCATATACTTGCTCTAATGGTTTTCAATTCAAAGTAGTTGTTTCCAACACATTTCAACAACCCGGTGACAGCTTTACTCTTTGTAATACAGTGTACGGTGTGCCCCCCCCCCCCCATCAGAAAAGGAAAGTCGTTATTCTCTTCATTTTCACTTGTGAACTTTTCAAAAAAAAAAAGAAAAAGAAATCATGATTTTTTCTTTTCACATTTTTGAAGGTGTGTTGTTACCATGTATAAAGTCCTCCCAAGACTGGGGGGGCATTGACCCCCCTCGCCCCCCCATAAATCCGCCCATGTAGCGAGCTACGTGTTCTTATAGCCCTGCAAATTTAGGATTTTTTTCACCACAAATTTATAATTAAGAAATATTTTCGGAATTCATTTTTCATAGGGTGCAGAATAAATCGTAAAAAGTCCCCTAAGTTTGCATGTGAGTTTCCATCCAAAATGGCGGTTCAAAGATGGCTGCCGAGTACTTTTTGCCTTCCTCAAAACTCGGTCAAAAATGAAGATTTTTTAGTTCTCTGCGTGCTCTAAAAGTAATACTGCTTTGATATAGTATACCCTACAATAACCAATAAAAAAGTTCAAACAATTGTTTTGACGTTTAAAGTTAAAATTTCTCTTTAATATGAATCAGAATAAATGAGCCACTAATATAAAAAAAAAAGTTATGGTATTATTTTTAAAATATTAACTGCAAAATGATTGATATAGTCCATTAATTGAATAAACAAGTAGCTTTTATTCCATTTCTGAAAGAAATCTTGCTATTTCTAGCTTTGGAATGAGAATACGATAAGGGGAAAAAAGGTGATCTTATAAAGAATTTTTTAAAAAAAAATCAGAATATCATTCATTAAGTACTATAAAAACCAGTGATGGATACAAAGGGGAGGGGTCATGGAGGTCATGACCCCCCCCCCTCCCCAAACAAAAACAGTCTTTGAATGTTTAGAAAAATTGTTGAAATTTTTTTTAAATTCAATTTTTTGAGTATTACATGAAAGGGTGGATACAAGGAGGAGGGGGGGGGGGTATCACGCAGTAGGGTCATGAACCCCTTCCCTTTAATCTGCAATAATACTACGTAATCGTTATAAGGTTCACTGCATTTGAGAAGTAAAGATGACTGCTTGAAAAAAAAAATCCTGAAAGAAACCATAAGAAAAAGTAAATAATTTTTGATTTTTTTTTTTTTTTTTTGTGGCATTACATGTCATTTTTCTATTGATATATAGCATTGCTTGAGACAGCTTTTCCACGGTGCCATCATCTTCAGACGCCAGAAATTAAAAGTTACAATGACGTGTCTGTCGCCCGATCGATTTTTATGCAACTAATTCAAACGACGATAGTTATTGTAATACTATTTACAGAGCTGCAGGATAAAATTCAATTGATAAAACATTTGAGTATGTAAACATTTTTAATGTAAAGTCTATTTAAAACTATTATTAATCTATGTTGTGATTTTTAGACAGTTTTGTTTTTGGTCGTCCCGAGTTTAATTGTAAATGTGCTGTAAACAGTTAATTAGTTTAAATCAGCGTTTTAGATATTGTATCATGCAAGAAATGTAAAATTTTAGTTTCGTGTTAGAGCGAAACCTCGTTATACGAGGGTTCTCGTAACTTAGCCCCTCGTATTAGATGGAAATTGTGCTGAAAAGAAATGCGTTTTGTAAGAAAAGGATGACCTATAACAAAAACAATAAAGCTTTCGGGTGACAAAACACTGTTGCCTTTTTTTGCAAAGTTAAAAAAAACTGATGAACCCAAATTTGATGGAAAGATATCCCGAGTTCCTGTATCAGATTCCGAGACTAGTTTTAATAGTTTTTTTCTGCATACAAGATGGATCTGTCATAAACAGATGTATGAATGAAATGAACCTTCTTTAAGGAGATATCAGTACATAAAATATAAAACAAAGCAGTGACCGTCATAAGCAGCTATTATCTTAATGTTTATTTTATTATAATTAACATGCAATAACTTTTTAGTTATGTCAGTAAGTTAATAATTAATCACAATTTTTAAGCTAAACAATCTTTCACTTCAGGCTCAGATCAAAATTTATGGGTTCCACCACAAATATCAACAAACCCTATACATTTTATCAACTCTTACCTGAGATGTTGTTCAAAGTCGTTATGTAAATTTAAACAGGATTAAAACTTTTTTTAAGCACAAAATCAAAGTTCACTATTAGAACAGGAAATATCATACTATTATTTTATGGCTTTTACAAGACGAATCCCAGAGGTCAAATCAAGTGATTTATTTTAAATATCATTACTTTAATCAGATTTCACCTACGTTCAAGAAAATTGCCGTACGTAAGACTACATTCTTAAGCATGACCTAAGGGTGTTTAGGTTTCTAAATTTTCGAAAATCTTGGGTTGCGGATTCCAAAAATTAAAGGCGACAACACATTCTAAAACTGAAAAATTATTAAAAAAAAAAAGTTGGCTATTTCAATGATTTTTGTATGCAAATTTAAATTTTTTCGGAGGGGGGGGGAGGGACACATAGTTTCTGAAATTTTCAGACTGTCTTCAGAAAATGTTACTTGAATCCCCCCCCCCTAAAATGAAATCTTGTATCCGCCCCTGATAAAAACACAGATAATATATTATTGAAAAACATGTAAAATATGTAAAGAAAATATAATAATGTCAGTAAAAATCTAGAAAAAAAAAGCATCATCCTTCAATATCATCATCCTCATCTTCGAAACTAACTCTGCACAGAAACTGAATTTTTACATGTTTCACCTAAACAATGCATGCAAATCTTGGAACATTAAAGGTCTGCATTTTCATTTGCATCTAGATGACAGTCTCGCATAATTACTGTTAATTTGTAGTCACACATTAAATGCAGAATTCCCTTGGAAGCTTCGGAAGTGACGAAAGCGTTGTTAACAGTCCACCTTATTTCATAACATATCCCCAATTAATGGAATTCATGTTTTTCAGCAGATCTGTATCAGTATCTATTCCTGTTACTGGTCTGGAGCTGTTCCGGCAAGTTTTTATTGCAATTGAGCAAATTAATGCATTGGTTTCCCTATCTATTTGCACAATAGCCATTCCTCCTTTGGAAGTATTCCATCATAATTTGAATTCAATTTGATTTGTTCTCAGAATTCCGCAGAAAGTTAAGTCTTTTTAGTCGTTGCCACTACATTTTCTTCAAAAAGTAGTCTCAGACATTTTCTGCATTACTTTTCTTTGTTTCTTCATAATGTTAGTGGGTAATGCACCAGTGTATCCATTAAAAACCAAAACTTCACATATGGGTAGTTCTCAAAAGGTGGGAGCAAACACAGACTTCAACTTTGAAGCTTCAACACCAAATAACTTTCATTTTAATTAACTCTAAAATTTTTGAGGTAAATTATAATGCTGTATAGAGACAAGAATTGACATAAATTATGGAAAAAAAGCTCTTTAAATGTCCTTAAAAAATATTTTCTTTGCTAAATGGCACAATTTTGGACATACCAAAACGTTAACTGAGCAAATGTACCATTAAAAAATTTTTTTTTTAAATTATTTCCGTACGTTTCAAAAGAAAATTAAAGGCATGAATCTTACACTGAATAATTTTTTGTTAATATTTTACACAAATAACAAAAGTAAAGACAGATTATTTACTTTGTAAACGATTTTAGAAAAAAGTAAGTTTGAAATTTGATGCATGTCCTAAAATGCATAAAAAAAATACAATTTTGAGATAACAATGATTTTTTTAATTAAAAATAGAAGTTTTGAACCGTTTTTGATATTTTTTTATTGTTATTCTGTGAGTGTTTTCTTTTTTTTTTTAAATCCTCACTTAATATCAAAAAAGGAATTTGGAACCATTTTAAGATTTATGGTAGTTTTAAGGAGCGAAGCAGATCAGCAATGACTTTTTCAAAAGGAAAATTTAGCCATTTCAGACAAAAAACTCGATTATGTTTATATCTTTTTATGCTATAATGTCGGTAAAACACAAGTATCAATTCTAACAGATTAGAACATAGCATTTTTCAAAATCGAAGAATAAAAACTAATGACTAAGATAAAAGTGAAAACATTTTTAAAAAAATACCACAAAAAATTATGTATTTTAGTAGCTTATGTGTTCTGCAGCATATTATATAGAACACAGAAATTTCAGTTTTTAGTGTCAAAAAAATGTTTTGAAATTTTTTATTGGTTATTTAAGGTTATGTTTTGAAACAATATTACTTCTAGAACCTACAAGTCTTTTCGGAACTGAAAAACCTTTATTTTCAACATAGATATATGCTGGGCAAAATGTACCAGGCGGCCATATTTGATCCGCCATTTTGGATAGAAGCTCACATAGGAACTAAGGGGACTTTTCAGGGTTGGTTCTACACATGTTCAGGAAACTAATCCTGAAAAATTCAGCTAATTATAAATTTGTCGTGTATCGACCCTATTTTCAGCCTAAATTTACTGGGCTATTATGTCATTTATGATTGTTTCCTCTGGTCACTTAGTTTAAGGTCAATAACATACTAGTACCATACTTTTGTTTGTTATAATCATCATTAAATTACTACAGTTTCATTTTAATTTAAATACCATAACATGTTATATTATAATATGCATTGGACTCTGCAGGGACCGATTTAAAAAAGGTATAAATGATAAAAATGAACGTATAAGAGAGAAACGTATTAACATGTTTCACTGTTTCTGCAGTAACATAACTTTTTGGGCCTGTGGACCAGCAACAGCAATTAAAAAAAATTTGGGGACCAGTGATTTTTTTTTTCTTTTCTATTTTTTGAGAAGAAAAAAAACCTTGCATTTGTAGACCTTAAAACATACAAATTTCTTTTCACAGGCCGGTGAAGTTTTTTTCCCTTTTTTTTCGTGGGAGGGGATGGGGGGGGGGGAATAGATTCTAGTAACGTTAAATACTTTAATAATAATAATAAATGTGTTAAAAAATATACAAATTAAACTTTACTGGGTAGTAAAGAACTAAGAAAGTATTCAAATGTAAAAAATAAAATAAGTAATCATCGTAATAATTATACAGAAGTAAAAAACATTGCTAAAAAATAATAGAAAAGCAAGAAAATTAATCAAAATTCATGTAAAAGATGTCTTATAGGATATTATTTTAAAAATTGAAGTATTCGAGGAATTTATGCATTTTATGTTTAAACAAATTGAATATAAAAAATACATACTTACTCTGAACTTTCAATAGTTTCATTACTAGGCATTGTCATGAGCACACAATTTACAAGAATAGTAACAATAACTAGAAAGCTGAAGGCAGGATGGACAAGGATGTAAATGGCAACACGACGCACAGGGTTGAAAGGGGTAAGAATCCACATACTGTCAGTTGCACTGAATCGAAAGATATCCTTTCCTTTGCTTATAATCATAAACGTCTGGAATAAAACAATAAAGTTGTCTCAATTAAAAAAGTTGCATCCATTTTTTTTTAAGTATAGTGATAAAAAGTTCATCTTCAAAAGCAAATACGTAAGTCAAAATATTAATAGCAAATAAGTGAGTCTAAAAATTTCAGCTGAAATTCTTAAAATATACAAGAAATTTATAAAGAACTAGCAGTACCCGCACAGCGATGCCTGTGCTGAAAATTTAATGGAAGTCCGTTAAAAAAAAATTTGACGCCCCCACCCCCTCTGATATGAAATGATTATTTTTCTTTCTATAAAATGCATACACACCTTTTCAAAAAAAAAAAAAAAAAAAAACCTATTAAAGTTTTTTTAGAATTTAAAACTTTTCATCAAATCATTAAATTAGATTTACAGTTGCTTTAAAACTCTATTTAGAGAGTGAAGCGGTTTTTACTGCAATTTAAAATATTTCGCCAAATAAACAAAAAAAAAGACATCAAATAATGTCTTTCAAATGTAAAAATAATTCCGCAACTCTATTGTTTATCGCCAAACTAGCCGAGCAACCATGCTATCATAATCCATTCATCTAACAGAAAAAAAAAGCATCCCGTGGAACATTAAAAAATCATCGTCAGAAAAAAAGAAGAAAATGTCTTACATTTCACTTGGATAAAAACAAATCAAAAGTTTCTTTTCTTTCAAAACAATGAATTCATTTACGGTTGCTTTAAAACAATAATCCTAGACTGAACTGCTCAGCGCCTAACACTCCAAGTGACCACGCTACTGGAACCCAGCCCTTTTGTGAGTGAAGGGAATGTTTTTTCTTTGGCAATAATAAATGTTTCGCCAAACAAACAAAAAAGTATAAAATCACATTAACAGTAGCTTTCAAATCTTTATATACATTAAGAGTTGTGTTGCCCACTCTACCTTGAGAATAATATTGTGTCAAGTGACTTATATTCAACAATCAGGCTTAAATAAAAGAAAAAAAAAACACCATGAAAAATTACCCTTTTCCAAATCCCCTCATTTTTCTAAAATATAGTAATTATAAGCTTATACTAGGGGAGAACCTAATCTGGCAGCGTCGTAGTGCTGAGATTTACAATTTGCACAGCCCAGCATTGCTGCCAGGTTAGATTTGCCCCAATTATCACGAGGTATCTCCTACACGGAAAATAAGAAAAGGAATGGCAATAGTCTCTCAATAATACAAGCAACACACACAATACACAAGAGCTTCGTAACAACAAAATTCAGATCTTACTTTCACTAAGCGATAAAAATGGTCCTGTCAATTTATGAACATTAGTGGCCTACTTTGTGGTGCACAAGGAGTTTTAAACTTTTAAATTAAAAAAAATAATGAACCTGTACAAATTTGTTTTTCAATGTATGGTATAACTTTGATTTAACGATACCCGATTAAAAGATTTCCTCAATTTAATGATACATTTCACTGGTCCGGATTTGAATGCATTGAATGTATTTGCTCCTCGATTTAACAATAATTTTTTCCAGCCCCTTGACAATCATTAAATCGAGGTTATACTGTATCATAATTTAACTTTTCAAGTTGCTAGATTTCAGAATAACTAGTTTTGTAATTTTTTCCTATAGCATTATTGCAGCATTTTAAACTAATTTCTTTTTCTGCTTTTTTTACAGTGCCCGGTGCACTCAGCTTCTGGTATTGGAGGGAATCATCATTAAAATATACCTGGGTTTGTGTGACATTCAGGCACAAGTGGTCTGAAGTTTTCCCCAGTGGTTTCTCGAAATTCCACTGCAAAATGCAGTCCCCCCGACCATATTTGGTCATGTTAAAGGAACCCATGACCAGCCCCCAGGAGCAATGTTTGGACAAAGCTGTTTATGAGGTATACAAACTATAAATTCAATAGCAGTTAATACTCCCTCAGATCTCTTTGTTTTTTTGACCAACTCCAAGCTTTTAAAAGTTCATAATAACTCATATGAGCACAGATTTGAAATGCTGTAGTAATAGACTCTCTATCCTGCTCAAAATCAGTTCATACTCAAGAAAAGTTTATTCAGATATAACCTTTTTTTTCTGACATTGATGTTTGTTTTTTAAAATCTAATTTTTATAATTGTCATGGTAAAATTTAAGAAGATTAAATTACAATTCTAGTGAAACCAAAAATGTAATCACAAAACCTTTCTTTGTTCTAAGCATCTGTATTTTTAAATAAATTGTTTTGCTTGTTACAATCAAAAGGATATTAAATTGATAGAAAAAAAATCACCTGTCAAGATTCTTTAATTTATTCGAAAAGAATAACATTTCAAATTTTACTCAATTTAAATATTAATTTTAGACATTCAATTTTTTTTGGATGTATCAGTGATGAAGCGTTTGCAACACCTTATACTTTATTCAAATGCCATATTAAGTGTTTGAAACAGAAGACAAAGACAGAGGACCAATTCTTTTTTGCTATAATCGATGTAATTTTTAAAAATATTTTTCTTCTTTTCTTGCAAACAGCTTGATGTAATTTTGAAACAAAACAATGTTTTTTATTGTAATAAACAACAAGTCTGCTGTACTTAAGGATTTGTTTTTATTACGAAACATACCACACACATTTTTGATTATCTGCATTACTTTGGCCCTTGTTAGTCATGATAAACAAGGCTGTACTGTACTTGGGATATGTATGTTTCATGATTTCCTTTTCTTTGTCAAGGTTAGAACTATTGTAGAGATCATCAAGACTTAATGAATGTGATATCCTTTCTGTTCTGCTGAGGTGCCTCTGAAGTAAAGAAATGAAAGTTTTTTTTTTGCTGTGAAGGAGGTGATCATTCCATTACTGATCAGAAGTTGTCAAGATCGGGAAGGGCGTCTATTGTAATACATAAGTTTCATGCACAACGGGAGTGAAATAATTTGTGATTACTTCCAGTGATAAACATTCATCGCCATCTTCTCAAACTTTAACTTCTTTTAATAAACGATAAGTTTCAGTAGCGATTTGGCCAAGTTTCATGTGAAATTTCACGACAATTCTTTGCTCTACTATTAAATTTATCATGCTTTCCGGCAAAACAGAACAAACACCTCTTTTATAAATGATGGTTATGGCCAGACTGATTTCTCTACAAGCACGGGAGGTGCTGCAATTGAAAGAGAAGGCTTTATGCTGCACAGCTGTCCGTCTTTCAGATTTGGCGCATGTGTGGTTCTTCTGTAGCAGCATCAGTCTCGTTATTTAATAGCCACACCTCATATATATATATATATATATATATATATATATATATATATAAAAATCTCGTGTCACGATGTTTGTTCGGGGTAAACTCCGAAACTACTGAACCGATTTTAATGAAATTTCACAACTATATGTAATTTGGTCCAACTTAAAAGATAGGCTACTTTTTATTATTTATTATTGCAAATTAAAAGCTGATTATGCAATTATATTGTGTATTGATTATTTAGTTGTATGAACTCTTAATAGATGGCGCTCTAAGTAAATTCATCCTCAAAACTTTTTATACTTAAGTTCATTAAAATTTACAAATGATTCTATGTTACGGAAATTCATGGTTATCAATAATATCGCCGTAGAAAGGAGGCGTATGCAGGTCACACTTTTCAATGTAAATGTCAAATTCTACAAATAAAGTTAAAATTGATAAGCAGCGGGTCGTTCCGCACTCACCACTGCTTTTAAAAACGCATGAGGCTCATATAAATATCGAGTGTTGCAGTTCCATGAGATCCATTAAATACTTCATAAAATGAACGTTAACAAAGGTCATTATTAGGTCACATTTGAGGTACGAGATATGGACAAACTTGACGAAATAAAATGATGAGCAATGAGTGGATATATAAGCAGCAACGACGATATCTGGCATAACTTAGTTTCCCTGTGTACGAAAGAGACCCTTCTGTACAGCATCTTGCAGCACAAACACCAAAACGACCGATTTTTTTTTTTTTTTTACATTGTCAAAAATCTAATGTGTATGGTCCGATTCACAGAAATAAAATTGTGTACCATTGTTCCACGCTATTTTACATGCACTGTAAACAAATCCGAAATGTCACTGATTATTTCCGTGGAACATGTTGGAATTTCACAGGTTCTCAACAATTTTATTTGGAAATCAAGTATCTGCTTCAAAAAGTTTCCTGAATTGCTACAAACGTCATGAATACAGACTTCTCACTGTAGCGAAAAATATTTTTTATTCCCAGTTTAAAGATTAACTGAGCGTATTCATTAAGTGCAACGGCTTCTGTTCGATTCTGTTCAGTCAACATTGACTAAGACCTATATGAGAGTGAATAAGCCTTTGGATTCCGTAACGTTGCAGAAATCGAAGGCGAGTTTGACTTATGGTACTTGCTTGCGAATCTGTCTTATCTTTCGCCATGCGTGCAGCATTATTGTTGGAGCTTTCTTGGAAAAAAAAAAGAGGTGTCAAGCTTAATATTCAACTTGCCTAAGTATTTTCTGAAGGTCCAGCGACACGACTGGCTTTTAGCCAGGGGGATTATTGAATTCTTTAAAAAGATTCCAGGATGAATTCAGGAAGGTTAATGAATTTTAGTGATGAACTGACTTTACTACCGTCGTCGTGGTCCGTCCAGACTGACGTAACTCCCAATGGGAGGAAGTGAGTCACTGGATCCCGTGACTTTCCAAGAGTAACAAGCAAGTAGAATTCTTTGTGCGTGCTTGAACGTCTTTCTTAGCAGTGGCTATCGTTACGATAATGCTTTTGGTACTTTCTTGGTGAGTCGAGAAATGTGACAAGCTATTACTTTTAATCTTACTTCGGTTCTCTCTTAAGGTTTTAGAGAAATGACTGTCTGGAATCGGAGAGGTCTCGGAATGCTTCAGAAAGACTTCAGGATAATTTTAGGAAGGTTTCTGACTTTTAGTGGGATACGTTCCTATTTTTGCAAGATATGTTACTGGCAGAAATTATGCGTATTCGCTGCTCATTATTTTTCAGAACGTTTACTAATTCTTTTTACAGTGCTGAATAAAATAAAAAAAAAAAACATGGAAGTTACGCAAACAAAGAACATTAATCAATCTCGGGCATAATTAAAAATTTAAGCCAAGACATAGGGACCAAAACTCCATCCAAAACAAAACTGACTACAAAAAAAAAAGTGAATGAGGTTTTTGCATTTGTTTTCGTTAAGCATTTCCAAACAGGCAGAAATATTTGCGAACCGTTAATTGTCGAGTGTTCAATACATATCATGATGCATTTCGCGAATTGTAATTATCGGTAGCACACAATCATTGGAAGTTGCATTTTATAATGCAGGTTTTGCCTAACGAGAAGAAGTATTCGTCAACTGTTTAAGATACTTTTGACGACATAATATCCAACACACTCATCATTTCTGTGGAGAAACTATATAAATTTTATGTTTGAAGATGTACTCCATAGAGTTAATTAAACATACCGACATCCAAATCTAGATTTTACACCAAAGATGTATGATGAAGCTTTAGTGTTGATTGAAGATTTATGCATTTCAATTTCAAATTGGTTGTTTATTCATTATGGTGTAATATCACCTAATGGATTGGTCATCGACTTAGTTAACACTGATTTACAACGAAAAAAAACAGTGCAATGACGCTGTCTTAGCTACAATGATTGTAAATAATGAGCCATTACTGACAGCTGAAAAAAAAATCAAAATCAGATTGTGCTGACCGTTGACACTGAACAAGACTATACAGTTGTCGATGAAAACAAAGCCGTAAACATTACAACTGAATTTTTAAATTTCTTAGATGTACCAGGAATGGCACTATACGATTTCTGGTTGAAAATTGGTTCACCAATTATTCTTCTTCCCAGTTTAAACCCACCTAGATTATGCAACGGTACACGTTTCTTTCAAAATTTCAACAATTTTGACGGAAAGGTTCAAAGGAGAAATTTTTGTGTTGCCATGTAATCCATTAATAGCGTCATAATTTTCAAACTAATTAACAGAAACTCGCAATTTTTGGACTTACGTCACTTTGGCTCTGAGGTACAGATTTTAAGCGTTACTAAAAATATTAATTAGATTCTATCAAAATATTGAGCAAAGGAATATTTTAATCCAATTACTTTGCCACAGCAACACGTGGCTGGGTCAGCTAGTACATATATATATATATATATATATATACATATATATTATATATATATATATATACTGAACCAAAATAAAAGAAAATTAGAAAATAATAAAATAAAATAGAGTAAACCACAAGCCCAATGTTGTGCAAAGCAGCCAAACAAACAGCCAGGTAAATATTATAAAATGCAAAACAATAAACACATAAGGGATTTACTAAATTAAACAAATAAGAATACTAAAACTAATAAGACTAAGTTGATGAAGCCAGAACTCCTCAGCAGTGGAACCGAACTGGCTATAATGACAGCCATTGGATTCTAATAGTCGAGACAAAACCCCAATGTATAGTTTTAGGTCCTAGTTTCAGGAAATCTGTGTTCAGTTTTCGCATACGGTGTGCTTAACCTTATTAATTTCACATGATTAATTTTCCTACAGTTAGAGATTTATTAGTAATAAAAATGTATGCTACATTGAAGGAATATTTCTAAATTCTTAATGAGAACCTATTGAAATAACGAAGAAAGTCTAAGACCATACATAAACGCGTTTATGCAGTCACCCCACTCAAATATACAGAAGTAAAATTTTCAGTTTTAACTTTAGTGATAACCAACAAGATCAATTGTATATGTATATTAAGTTCATTTGATTCCCGTTCCAGCTTATTTTTTTATATTACAGGATATAAACTCCTAGGGTAACAAGTCTCCAACCAATAACAAGTTACATCACCCCTGAGGGCCCCCTGTTCCTACCACATCAGTGACTAATGAGATGGGAGTCCCTCTGGAAAATTAACAAGTTACAAAAGGACCAGAACTTGATGATTTTAACATTATTCACTCACTAGTAAAAAAATGCAATTTCTTTTCATTTTGTGCTTACTTAGAAAATGCTTACCCATTTGATTGTGATGCTCTGCAATAAAATTTTTCATTGCTATTTAGGGAAACAGAGATTTTTTACAAGCTCAAAGTAAAATCAAAAAAAGTTCTTTACATCATATATGCAATCAAGAGAAATGCTAAAAATCCAGGAATCTCTCAGAAAAACCAATAGATATGGCAAGCATGTAATTTACATGTTTTTAAATCTTAAATTAACTAGAGCTAGTTGATTTCAGTCATACTAATAACCAAATTCTTTAATCAATGAAAACATATAACAGGGTTGACATTTAATCCTGGAGAAAAAAATCCCTGTATGAATATACAGCATTACAAACATGCAAACACTGATATTTGTATAAGAAAATTAATACCCTAATAATTTCATTATGGTGGGGGGGGGGGGAATAATAAGTTAATCAATTACTTTTTAATATTTTCTTAAACAAAAATGGAGAATAAAAGAAAAGAAAAAAAATGTTGAAGTAAAATTAATATTTTATTTTATTCCGTTTGCTTTTCTTTTTTTCAAAATTTTAATTAACTTATTTTTGATAGTGTATATTTTTTTTATTGATCTTTAAAGATTGAATTTAAAAAAAAAAAAAAGAAAAAAACAAGAAATTCACTGTATTTATTTTCCAGGTTTTTAAGGACATTTTCCAAATTCCCTAGATTTTCTGTTTATTTATTATGTTTTTTTTTTTTTTTGTGGCTTTTTAAATTCTGTTTTTTTAGGTTTCCCTGTAACATGGCAACCCTGCATCAACTAGAAAAAGGTTCCTTATTAAATCTAACATTTTCTTGCATGAAGCAAGTAATTCCCACATATGTACCATTGGATCATTCTTTTTTTGCAGAAATTAATTTCTATTAAAGCAGTACTTATGATAAAGAGTACCTAACCATTGCAAAAAGCAAAGTTTGATTTAACTTTTACAGTGTAATATTGGCAACACTATACAGTAGAATACCTTTATAACGCTGATCTGTATAACGCAATTCTCGACAAACCGCACAACTTTTCAGAAGTAAACAATAGGTTTTGAAGTTTAAAAAATCTCTCTGTTTTGCTTTGCAAACGTAAAAATTGTTAGGCCAATTAAATTTTGAAAGTTTTTCATCTTTCCATCTTTATGCAAAGCTTTCAAATGAAAATTAGTACTCACAGTAAACAGAAAATACAAGATGGCTCTTGAAAATGCAGCTGTTATGCAAACTAGACTGCATGAAACTGGTAGACATGCAGGATAATTCACTTTCTTTTGATTGTGAAACATTTATTTGTGAATAACTAATTGTAATGTTAGAGCTTTAATACTCATTGCAGATAAAACTCATTCTGAAGTGCTAATATATAGATATATTGTGAGTAGTATTAGTTGTAGTATTAGTTTCAAAATTTGTGGAACAATCTATATAATGCAAAAACCTGTATAACACAAAAGCTCTGGTCCCAAGGTGTGCGTTATAACGGTCTTCTACTGTATACTTGAAAATGTTGTTTAGTATTTTTAATTGTTAAAATAAATTAAACAGTGCATTAACCGTTAATGATATCAAATACTATCAACATAATCTTAGTTTCGAAATAATCATGTAATTATTTTATCAAAAGAAACTAAGGATTAGTAACATAGTAGTCAAAACCTTGGAAAAATATATTTAAAATATCAATGGTCAATATTTTGAGTAATTAAAATCATCAACTTAAAAATATTCTTGGTAAGGCTTAGAGATCTAAAATTTCTGGAAGCGTAGGAGAAAACCTTGAGTTTTTTTTTTTTTTACAGAAATGAATTCTTTGAATTAATATATATAATCGTGATATTAACTTAGAAAACATAAAACACGTTAAATATTTAAAGATGATAATACAATTCATGTCATGCTATTTTTTCCTTTGAATATCCTTCAGAAACTTTTAAATAAAAAAGTTACAGTAGTTTTCTTTGTTCAAAATAACAAAAATTATCTAAATTAGTCAAATCTCCCATTGATTATTAATTTTGAGCAACATGTGTTTTTTTTGTAAATCTTGACAAATCACTCTAAAATCTTGACAAATATGTATTTCTTTTCATGTGTAAATTTTTTTTCATGACTCACATGATTTATATGGGTGGAAATAAACAACTTCTGAAAAAAAAAAGCTTTTTTTCCTCCCAAAATTTCAGTTTTTTCCTTTAACTGTTCAGATTTGCAGGTAGGCTGTAAATTTAAGCTATTTTGAAGAAAAAACAGAATCAGTACAAATAAAATACAAAATACTTACTCACTTTTTTTTATTTTTTAAAATAACAATCACAATAAATACATATAATAAAAATAATAAATACACCCATAATATTCAAATTATACACATACATTTTAAAATATATACATTTTCTGAATGAATTTTTGAAAATATACTACATTTTTACACTTTATAACCAAATCATTTCAATTATTGAACTCTACAATAGTTGCTCATGAACTTTAAAATCAAGGCAAACAAATCTACATCTTCATTAATATATTTGACTTGTAAATACAATAGAGCAGGGGTTGACAACCTAGGGCCCACAAGCAGTTTAAGGATGAAATCGAACATGAATGAACTTTAATTCATAAATGCTTTCAAAGTTAAAAAGATTAATTTAATAATTTAACAACAAAAATGACTAACACAATATTGATGAAGCATGAAATTTTGGGTATAAAAAATGAAGGTATGTGATTAAGCTTTGCATTGCTGTTTCAATCCACTGAAAAAATGGTTCCTAGTAACCCCAAAACATATTAAGCAGTAAGTTGTCGCCCCAAGCCAGGGCTAAGGCAGAAACACATGCAATATACCAGACAGCCCAGTTATGACGCCCAGAGGCTGTAGTTTCATTCTTATTAGAACTCATCCATCTGGAAAAGTGAATAACCGAGCTGGAGGCAGATGTCATCTCATTGAAGCTGAGAGCGCGAACAAAATGGTAGATAAAGTAAATTGATCATTAATATGTATTTGACTATGTTGCAATGTGCTGTATTAAAGTTACATTTACCATTTACAGGGCTCATACTCATTTTTAAAAGTGAAAATTAAGGACTTTTTAAGGACTCTCAAAAATTTTAAAGCGCTCATCGAAAATTAGATAACTTTATGTGTACCATTTTAAAGTTTTCCTGGATCCGGGGGTGGGGGAGGAGAGCAAAGTACACATACACTCCCAAAATGCTATTGACTGCAATGCCCCATTATCAGTGAATTATATTTTAAAATTACATATATCACAGGGATGAGAGTGTTCAGAGAGCAAAATAGAGGAAATCCAAAAAGTTTTTAAAATTATGCAGAAAATGGATGAGATCAAAATAGTCCCTGGAGTCCATGATATTCCAAAATTCAACAAAATAGTTATTTTACGAGATTCAAAGATAAAAACAACAAAATAACAAAATTTTCCCCATGTTAATTATGATTGAAGTAATTGGGTCGTAATTAATACAATACATGGCATGTATTGTATTCATCTCTCAAATTTCCGTTACAAAAAAAGATTAGGAAAACGGGGATAGATACAGAGAAACTTATTTGCATATTAAAGCATTAGTTTTGTAGCTTTTTTTAGCATACAATATAGGAGTAAGAGGCAAATTGAAGGGAAAGAACTAAAATACTGTTCCTTGACTGTTAGTTTGGATTTCATGAACCATTCTTTCTTTATATGCACTGATGAAAGTATGAAAGAAAAGACTTGTTTTTAATAGCCTCGAAACTAGAGGTGCAGATTAGCGGTCGCCACTCGCCAATTAGCGACCAAAAATTTTCAATGGCTACCAAAGATTTCAGCGCCGATCGCCACCGGGTGACCAAAGGGGGAAAAAAATCCCCCCAAGTTGAAGTTATCGATTGCACTGTGCTTTCGGATCCAGTTTTTCATGCTGTGGTAAGTCACTCGTCTAGACGCGAGGTCACTTACTGACCTTCAAGAAAAGTTGAAATGTTGCCCCTCTCCTCGCTGATTCGTTGACCACTTCCCGTTTGCTACACCTACACTGCGTTCGGGGCTTAGAGTATTGTTCGGGAAGGCGGGGGGGGGGGGGGGGGGGGGGGGTGAAAACTGAAACCTCCCCGCGGTCCAGCAGACATGATCCCTGAACCCAATCAAGGTCAACACCGCAGCATCTGCAGTGCCTGAGGAGGGGAAACGTAAATACGGCGGCGTAGCTAATTCTGATAACTTTTTAAAAGGTTGAAAATGATGAGTAGAGGTAGCTCAAAGAGAATAAAATTGGATACATCTTCCAAGACTTTATTTCAGTTCTTCAAAACGAAGACAACCAGCATCAAGTCAGTTCATTTTTCATTATTATAGAATTTTCTTTTTTTTTTGGGAAAGATTACTGTAACGTGTGTAACAAACTAAACATGGCACCAAATACATTATTTTTCTGCTGTATAATACGCTATCGATTTAAAAATCAATTTTTAGAAGTACCAAATTACTTTAAAGTGGCCGACTTACACCGGGTGTCATGAAACTTTTCACGACTTGCTTCGCGAAAATCTGCTTCCCTTGTTCCTTTTACATCTTTTGCGAATATTTTAATATAATATAATTTTTTTTCAATCTGAAAATATTTTGACAGATGCAGCGTTAAATTAGCTTATTTAATGTTTGATTTTCATGACTTTTTATTTAGGAAGCCATATTAAATTTGAAATCGTACTTCGTGCGAAAAATTGCACTTCGTGATTTAGATTTCAAACCTTTTACATCTTGTAAATATTAAAAATATTTTTTAAAATCGGAAGTTATTTTGCGCAGGCTAAATTTAATTAGCTTATTTCGTGTTTGATTTTAATGAATGGATTTATTTTTGGATCCATGCTTCCTTTGTAATCGTACTTCGCGGGGAACTGCACCTCGTGGTTGAGTTTTCAATAGCTTTGCATCTTGTTCATTTCTTAATATTTTTGACAAATGAAAGTTATTTTGACGTATACTACCTTAGATTAGCTTGGTCTATGTTCCATTTTAATAAAAGAATTAATTTTTGAAGCCACGCTTCCTTTGTAATCGTACTTTGCGGGGAATTGCTCTTCGTGGTTGAGTTTTCAATCCCTTTGGATCTTGTACAGATTTTAATATTTTTGATAATCGGAAGTTATTTTGGCACAGGCTGCCTTAAATTAGCTTATTTTTATGTTTATTTTAAAGACTTGATTTATTTTTGGAATCGTGCTTTCTTTGTAATCGTACTTCGCGTATAACTATAACCACGTGGTTGTGTTTTAAATCCTTTTGCATCTTATTCATATCTTAATATTTTTGACAGACGAAAGTTATTTAGACAAATGCAACCTTATATTAGTTGTTTTATGTTATATTTTTATAAAAGAATTTATTTTTGAAGCCATGCTTCCTTTGTAACCGCACTTTGCGGGGAGCTGCACCTCGTGGTTGAATTTTCAATCTTTTTGCATCTTGTACAATTGTCTTCATATTTTTGATAAGCAAAAGTTATTTTGATGTGTGCTTCCTTAGATTAGCTTGTTTCATGTTCCATTTTAATAAAAGAATTTATTTTTGGAGCCATGCTAACTTTGGAATCGCACTTTGAGGATAATTGCATCTTGTGCTTTAGATTTCCTTTTGCATCTTGTACCAACATATTTTAATTTTTTGGCAGTCGGAAGTTGTCAGCTTATTTTAAGTTTTATTTTAATAAATAATAAATGCAATTATTTTCGGGAAACGTGCCGACATTGCACACCAGTTTTGCTAATCTTTTTGCATTTTTGAATACTTCAGAAGTTTTGATAATTGAAAGTTATATTTTAATAACTAAAAAGTAATAAATCCTGTTCATATATTTATTTTTACAGGCTTTATTTTAATCAATTTAATTTATCCTAAAATATTAAATCTAAACATATTTTTTTTTTGCTGTTGAATTTGAAATGTATTATTTCTATAAACGATACTAAATGTCGTATGTTGAGAGGCAGATTTCTAGAGTAGTGGATAGCTACTTTATTATTAGTTCAATTCTAATTCAGACTTTTAAAATAACCATTTGTTCGCAAACTACAAATATTTTTCTAGTTTGTTTTTATTATGTGGTTTTGAATTTTAAAATTTAGTCCTACAAATTTAAATTTGCAAATATGTTGGCAAGGGGGATTCTATGAAAAGTGAAACCAGTAGGTCAAACAAATATTAGATTTTTAACTTAATGTGTTCCTCCATCCTATTTCAATCCAAATCTTTCTCAGATTTCTTCAATGAGAGAAGGAAAATACTTACCAATCTTCACTGGTACTGATTTTTATTGTGCTAAGATTTTTAATACATAGATATATAAAATATATGTACAGTGAAGCAGAGTTTATACGTTTTTGAAGGGACTGTATGAAAAAAGTGTAATAAGGGGAAAAACGTACAATAGGTATGCAGTAAAATGTATTGGATTCTGCAGGGACCAATTCAAAAAACGTACCAAAGAGAAATGTATAAACGGTGCTTTTCTGTATATGTATATATATATATATATATGTATATATATATATATATGTATATGTGTGTGGGTGTATGTTGGGGGTGTGTATGTGTGGGTGTATGTACCAAAAATTTGAAGTGGCTACCAAAGTTTTTGGTGTTGGTAGCCACTGGCTACCAAAGAAAAATACCAGTCTACACCTCTACTCGAAACAGCTGTGTGCAGAGTTTTAAACTCTTTTTACTGCCTTTATTTGTACTATGCTACTCACATAAGAAGTTTTTCCTGCATGAATGAAAATGGTAATAGTAGCTGCACAAATGGAAAAAAGAAAAGTTACATACTTCAAATAACGAAATTTTTGTACATAAGTTTTCAATGTAGTTCAACAATAGGGAAGTTTTCGATTTTTCAATTTTATTTTTATATGATAGAGTAACATGTATGAACATCCTAGGTGAAAATATTTTTGCGATACGAAAAGTATTTTTTTTAAAATTAATTTTTAAAGTTCAAGCGCTTGTGACGTCATGCGCTCTTCCGATAGGGGAGAAGCCGAAGGTCACGCATTCGACTTCGAAGACGAAATGTAAAAGGCTTATCTCCTCGCATTTCTGGAACATTAAACCTCTCATCCTCTCGGAAATATTCGAATATCATCATTGATGTTACATGAGGAAGATTATTTAGATTGTGCTTTAACGAATCCGATCTCCATAGTGTGTTCAAAAGGATTATTGAAATTCTAAAAAATAAAAATATCAGCGCGCTCAAAATGTCCCTAGCGAAAACAAGGGATCTTCGGCGGAAGGCTGCCCATTCGCGCCCTGTGACATAGGCTCGTGACGTTTCAGAATAGCACGCTTTTGCGCGTGGTTTTTTAAAAATTCATTAAAAATCAATCACGGTGTTTTAAAATTCGGCGATGGTGAATTTTTTAGTTTTGAGGGTCAATTAACAATATCCAATAGCCAAAATATGAACATTTAATAGGTTGCAACTTCCCTATTGAAGATACATTTAAAAATTTTACGAAACATTCTTTAATGTAAAAGTAATGATACCATTGATACTCGAATTTATCAACATTAAGGATTTTATGAACTATTCACAAAATCCTTACATCCTGCAACATCCTTCATTAAAGCAATGCAATTTTTCATTCTTTTTCATGATGACCTGTTCGTTCATGAACGACGCATCCCTATTTCATTTTAAATGAACTAATTGCTGGTGAAGACAAATTTAGTGGAAGGTAATCGCCTTCTTCAAAAATCTTTGCAACTGAAAATCTGTTGGGATTATAGATAGGTACATTTTGGTCATTGGGATATCTAACACTTTCTGAAAGTTTGTCTTGATTATAACTGTCCCTGCCACACTGGAAAAAAGATTTTAAGAATGTTGAGGTCATTATTAGAAATTGTAGTTTGCTGTGATAAATCCTACATTGTTGCTTTCTTTTCTAACTGCTGATTGCAGTTTTCGGAATTGCTTATTGAGGCTTCGAATATTGAGTTATTGTCTGAACACGTTAATTTTGTTGCACATTTTTTACAGTACTTTTCTTTCGATTAAGTTTATCCATAGGTTGGCTCTGGAACTATGATTGACCACTGTTTCACATTAGAGGTGAGACCCCCCCCCCCCCCCCCGCCAAATGAAATGCATTATTATGGGGAGTAGATATTCTTCATAAAACATTCATTAGGTATATGAGGCAGTGAAAAGCAAAGGGATGTAAGTGCCAAAATTAAAAATTTGGAGATAACATGTACAATTGATAGGTGAATGATGCCCCTGTCTTGGGGTATGATATAGTAGTAGGTGCTGCTATACAGTATGATTTAGAAAAACATTTCAATGAAAGCCTACCGAGTCGCGCAACTTTAAACGCGGTTTACTCAAAACTTTAAAAAGATGCACTTATACCCCTCTTTGCTTCTCACTGTCTCATACTTATTATTTTTTTTCCAGTTCAAAACTTTATAAAATATTTTCTGCCTTTCAAGTGATGGTCAATTTTTAAATGGCAAATTTACTAAAAAAGAAATTAATTTTTTCAATGACAAATTTGATTTGAACATGAATTTGAATTGACTCAGTTTCTGTCAGTATATAATTAAACATTAAATTTTTTTAAACAATTTGTACATAAAAATTGTTTTTTTTTTTTACATAAATATTTCTCAATATTTATATAAAAAACAATTTTTACATAAATATTCAAAAATATTTGGCCTGCATTTGAACATAGTAAATACAAAAAATAAATAAATAAAAGTTACCTTCGCCCTTTACAATGAATTTAAGTATTTGTCACGAAGCACTCACTTCTTTTTCGGTCCCAGGGAAAACACAAATAGTGTAAAAACTAATAGCTAATGGGTTTACATTTTTTCAATAAAATCTACCAATGCAAAAAAGAATGAATTTAATATTTAATACGGGAAAAATAGTACACACATTGATCACATCATACATGTATAATTAGCAGTAACTAATAATAAACTCAATACAGTAGAACCTCAATAAAAATGGGGATTGTAGAATACATTATGCACCTGCATTAGAAGAAGCATGATGTAGTGAAACTTAATTTTTATTTTTACCACAAAATAAATTAATGTCAATACAGCACTAAAAGACTGTGAATAAAAGATTCTGTCAAACTTTGTTAAAATTTCATCATGCATTATTGCCTTGCCTGCAGAATATTTTAAAGAACTGCCTATAAATAATACTGCAGTCACAAAATAAAAATGTAATTAGAGCCTAAATGTGAGTTTAAAAAACTTGTAGTGGAGGACAGTTAAGTATTAAAGCTTGGAAGGGAGCGCATGAGTAGGTGTCACACATAAAAAGTTGGATGTGGAAGACCACAGAGACTTTTGCGAATGAAAGGAAATTGAAATTAAACCAATTTTGCTGTGAAAAGAGGCATTATATAACAAGGTTCTACTGTCTTCAAATAATTCAGATACTGTAGGTTTTTCTCAGCAAGGGAAACTTCAGTTTTTGCAAAATTTACATTTTGACATCATCAACTTATGATTTCCTAGAACAATTTTGAATTTACTTCATATGAAACATATATATCTGGTTTGTTTGTGTCACAAAACAGAATGAATGACAGAACACTTTTAACTAAAGTAGATTATACAATCTTTTTTTTTTCATTCATTTTGCTTCAAGTATTATTATTTAATAATTTTAATCACTATATTATGGATCAGCATATTAAGAACTAATGAAAAGCTTTCTGCAAACACAAATCCTAACTGGAAAATTTTCTGCAAATAATTATTTTGCCTTATTCACCCTTGAATAAAGAATTAAATTTATATTCAAATATAAAAAAGACAAAAAAAAAGTGCTTTAAATCATGTTTTTTTTTACAATAACATGATTTATGATAACACACGTTGGGGTATATAGCTATTCTCAGCTTAGAAGCTTGTTACTTCTAATAATCCAATCTTTTTCCATATTTTATTTGCAGGACAATATACATATGAAAGATGGACATAGCATAGGAATGAAAGACACCCAGGGCTACTGGTGAGAATCGAACCTGCGCCTCTCTGCTTACAAAGCAGTTGGTGAAACCACACAGCCACCGAGGCCCCTACAATAACTATTGTTTATTCTTTATTTTTCACCAACAGAAGAAAACTGCCAAAACCATTATTTTTTTTCACACATGTGCTTTAAAAGGTTTTTGAAAAAGGCTTCAACAGAAATTTACAGAAATTACAATTTTATATTTAAAAAAAAAGATGTTTTTTAAATTAACGTTAGCAAAAAAAAGTTTAAAAAAATTTCTGCAGAGCCAAAAATTTTCTGCGAACGCCGTTCGTGCGTTCCTCTATATTATGCAAGACTGCTAATTTGAAACATTAAATCTTTTTGTTTGACTCATACATTTGCTAGACACCTTTACGACTAAAGGGGCTGTCATAAACATGATTTTATTTTCAAGAAATTTGACCCCTCCCTCTTGTAACTATCTCACTTCAACTTTTTTCCTCCTTTGTTTTTCATCAGCATATTTGTTTTTGGGCAGTTCTCAAAAGGTGGGAGCAAACACAGACCTCAACTTTGAAGCTTCAACACCAAATAATTTTCATTTTAATTAACTCAAAAATTTTTGAGTTAAATTAGAATACTCTAGAGACAAGAATTGACATAAATTATAGAAAAAATGCTCTTTAAATGCCCTTAAAAAATATTTTCTTTGCTAAAAGGCGCAATTTTGGACATACCAAAGCGTTAACTGAGCAAATGTACCATTTAAAAAAATTTTTTTAAAATTATTTCCATACGTTTCAAAAAAAAAATTAAAGGTATGAATCTTACACTGAATAATTTTTTGTTAATATTTTACACAAATAACAAAAGTAAAGACAGATTATTTACTTTGTAAACGATTTTCGAAAAAAGTAAGTTTGAAATTTGATGCATGTCCAAAAGTTACGATCTTTACAATGCTACTATTTGAGAACTAAGTATATGATGTTTTCGTTTTAAAGGTGTTTATCGAGCCTCAGAATCAATTTTTAACTGTTTAAAAGTGTTTTCATAAGCTTTTATGCAGTATCATAGAAGAAAAATAATTTTTCCTAAACGTACATGTGAGATGTCCAAATGGCGTTACGATCTTGATGCCGATGATTCTGTCCATTTATTTATAATTTTTGATGATCTACTGTCTTCTAACCTCAATAAAAAAGGTTATTATAATGTTATCTTCTGTAATCCATTGTTATTTTGCATAATTAATATGTTACACATTGAACAATACATAAATTATAGTAGAAACATGGCTGGTTATGATCGAACGAATGCCATTTTGCGCTAAAATCGCCAAGCAAACCTCCGTTGGCGATAACACAGTATACGATAAGCTAAAGGTTACCAGAGGGGAATTCCAGGTTGACAAATGACAAATGCAGTTTATTGTCAGTTGTACCAGTTTTGGCGACTATCACCTGCGCTAGCAATTTTTTTCCCCCCGCTTTTATTATTTTAGAATTCTTTTTCTCTTCTTTCTTTTGGAAACATAATTTAACGATCTCCAAATATGAATACGAATTTCTTTTTTCAATATTTTTTTAGACATCGTTTTATTTCTTATGACATTAGAAAAAATATTCATTATTAAAACTGATGTCACTTTTTACATTTGTATTATTTTTAATTTGAAGCTTTTTTTTTTTTATAGCTTTCATCAACTTCTTCAAAATCATTCCAAAACTTTATTATATGTAAAGAGCAGCATGTATAGCCATTCAAGTACTTCATTAATATCCTCTTTATTATTAAATTGCAAAGTTCAAAAAGTAGTAAATAAAATTTTCATTGGAAAAGTTAAAAATCAGATTAACAATTGTCAAAAATGGTGAAACTTACATTTGATGGTTCCAAAATCCGTTATCTACAGGACAACAATGTCCAAAATCTGTTACCTACAGACTGCTGATTTAATTTGCTAATTAACAATTTTTACAAATACCTGCTGTCTTTTCATGTTCATATATTGTGTTCTAGGTATGCATACTATAGAATAAAAGCAAAATTGATGTCAAATTTGAAAATTTGACAATCAAGACAATTATTGGACTTGCTCTCTTTATTTCAATTCTCGCGCTAAGGTGATACCACACTTCTTGTCCCCCCCCCCCCTCAAAGCATGACATCAGTTAGGGACACCCCCTTAAATACATTTTTAAATGTACTCTCCCAAAAAGTTTATATAGAATTAATTTCAATTTATAGTACAAAACGCTAAATAGTTTTGAAATTTTGTTCAAAATTGCCACTAACTATTTTGGGTTTATTAATCACTTGCTACAACCAATTAATTTACTTTTAATCTCAACAATTAATGTTCCACCAATTTACTTGAGAAGTATTTCTTTCAGTAACTGGCTTTTTAACTTTTGATTGTTAGGTAACTTCTTCAATTTATATAATAATTCAATTTCATAAACTGGATTGTGGACTCAATTTGCTATCCTGAGAAAAATTTATTTAATGGGTGAGAAAAACAATACTAGATTTCAGTGTAGGAAATAAGCAGTATCGCAACAGTTTGTGATTCAAAATGAATGAAACGCAATACATATCACAAATTGCATCAAAAATTTTGCAATGCAAAAAAATCCAGGAAGGTACACCCCAAAGATTAAAAACCATCACACTAATATCATCAGTTTTCTGTTTTGACATCAATTAATGGTACATACATTACTTATGGTTATGATATTAAAAATTTATTCTACTCTGTGGGGCAACCGTCCGATGAGAATGGGATTACCTTTGGTCTTTTCGTTTGAAATGATGTCTTGGACTTGGTCTAGGGGTCTAGACCTGGGAAATCAGCAACAAAATTTTAAAAATCATTCATAATTGTTCCACTGCTCAGTAATATAATTGCAAGCTAGATCTACTGCCGAATAATTACTATACTACTGCTGTCTATTATTCGGGGGAATACTGGGGTGATGTGCCAAATGCAGCATGTTGACTGGATATTGGTTGCCTCTCTACTCTGATTAACCCTGAGCATAGTCAATTGTTCATGATATGAGTTTATGCACAATTTCAAATTTTGTGCTCTCCAAGTTTCTGCACTAGGACATTAAATGCACTTGTGGAAAAAATACTAATCCTGGAAAGTGTACGTATATAGGTAATAGCTAGTTATTTTTGTTAATTTTTCTCGTTTACTACTGTAATTGATTAATGGCAAGATTGATACTATATTTTAATTTCTGCTGCATCAAAGAAAATGCTTTTTGACTGATGTTATAAAGCCTTATTCCAGCACAAAATGCTATTCTAAACAGCAGTAATATATGATGCATTATGTATACATTACTACTGAGCTATCAAATACTACTATTGAGAAAAATACATTCACTTAACTTTAATTTTGAACAAATTTCCATACAATTATAGATTTCAGAATTATATTTATAAGTCAAATAAAAAAGTCATTTAAGATATATCACTGTAAATAACACTTAATGCTAATTTGTGCAAAATGTCTACACATCCACATAAACTAACACTCATTCAGTTTTAAATTACTCAAGAAAAGATACATTACCTTAATCAGACTTACTGTGATGAGTTAAAACCATAAAGCTCATTGCATAAGGTAAAATTCATACACTTACTAGTTTTCTGAGTGTTAAAATAAAGAGTTAAAAGTCTTTGGGCATAATTTCAATATCAATACTTTCTATAAATGGAGGCGATTCTTCTTCAATCTGCTCAGATGAATCACTACTCACTTCCGTCAGAAGTGACACAGTGCTTTGTGTCACTTCTGCAGTGATTGCTTCAATCACAGTTTCTTCTTCGACGGCAGTTTCAGTAGTTTCAGACAATGCACTACTCTGCGATATATCAAGGCTGTTTGTACTGTCATCACTTTGAGAAATAGTATCATCTTGATTACATTGATTCAAGTCAATTTGTTCTGATTCTGATGCACACTCGGAAGATCCCGAGCAGTCAGCTTCACACTGAACATCCTCACTAGCACTGACACAATTTTCTGTGTCTGATTCATCATCAACTTTCGGACTGTCATCACTCTGGGCAATATTTTCAGCGTTACCATTAGCGGAGGTGGGCTCTTCAAAACTTTTAGCTTCGTCAGTTGATAGCTCAACATCAACAGCAGGAAAACTGTCACTTATTTCTTCAGTGGTATCCATTTCTTCTTCTTTCAGCTCAACATCTCCAATATTATCAGCCTCCTCTGAAGCAGACAGCGATGGCAAATCAATGTCATCTTCTTCTGCAACACTAACGCATTCTGTAATATCAGAACACCGACGCACTCTGTAAGATTCATCCATTTCCCGATTAATGCAAATGTTCGAAGCTGATGGAATGCATGCCGCAGATGGAAAGACATTGGCGAAATTCTCAAGAAGAACATGATTAGATGATGAATTGACGTTTTTCGAAGAATCATCATCATTTTCATGCCCATTGAAGCAGTCATTGTCATCTCGTGGAGAGTCGTTAATCATTCCATTAACAACAGGATTCAAATTAATATTCACACCTTCACCTTGCGCACTCAATCGAGGCTCTACAGTACTCACCACTAAAACATTCTTCTCAACACCCCTCATGTACTTGTCAGTGCGATTATAATGTTTCTTCGGATTGGTAACCAATTCGCAGAGTCTTTGAATAGTAAAAGGAGCACTAGTAAAACCATCGACAGACTGAAGAATAGTTTTCTTTAAATTTTCAAAGTTGAAGTTCTCAAAATTTGGCACAGGAGTAGATATTTCCACTGGGCACGATTCATAAAATTCATCAAGCACCAATTCTAGTTTTCTCTTCAACAACGGTTTAAGTTTGCCCCATGGGAAAACTATTTCACCATTTTTCGCGATTCGAAGTAAATAATCCTCTAATATAGGAGGGATTTCTGTCGGCTTCCTTTCAAAGTCGTTCAATGCATCCAACACACTTTCTGGATTTAATTCCATTTTCGGAAATTTATATTTGTTTCCACAAGAACAATCAGACGACGTCCATAAAAAAATTCACCCTCGAGCTACAAGAATAGCAGTCACGGTTACAATTGTATTAGCTGACAGTAGTTAATATTTCCATTTGGACTGCCAGATAACATGAAATGACATGAAAGACATTTTTCATAACATATGTTTTGTTATTGATGCACGTTTTACAAGTAAGCGAATTTATAGTTCCTCCCACGTATTCATAGCTCAAAGCTAAATCTGCTACCAAAGAGACCGACGCCAAATAAAAGGGAACTTTCTGAGGAAGGCATGACGTATGCACTGACGCTGCCGAAAGGAAGGGCAGCGATTGGTCTGCCTGCCACGCGTTGCGTCGGCTACGTCACATTCTGCTCAGCCTCCTACGGAGGACGAAACCAAAAGGAGAGAGGGGAGTATCGCGTGAAAGAGCGGATAAAGTATCGATATTACTAAATAAAACAGCACTTAAGAGAAAGAAAGTGACTTTATAAAAGCAAAACTGAGCGGATGAATTAAGGAACCTATACTTTAACAAGAGGACTGATAGTTTTGAACTAAATAAGCCTACTTTCCATAGGCGGATTTACGGGGGGTGCGCCACACCCCCAAAATTTTTGGTTGGGTTTTGAAAAAAATTAGTTTAGTACATTTCACTCAGAAATGCAGTTGGGAGGGGGAATATTCATAGCTGTAATACTAGTAAATTTACTTGAATTCAGTGTATCACCACACGTCACTAGTGCAAGAAAAACATAACTGTGCTCATATTGAGAGAATTAAAGTAATTTTATTCATTTGGAAAAAACCTAATAAATAATTTCATGCAAATAAAGAAACTTCTCAAACAATTTATTGTTCAGTGCTGTGTTATTGTGTAGAATAATTGCATGTTCTGTAATTGGGTATTTATTCGTATATCAATACCAATTCTTCTATTTTGAAACAACAATGGCTAGTAAAGTCCAAGAAAAAAAAAAAAAAAAAAACAACACGGCTATTGCAAGAAACTTTAACAATAAAATCTACACTGAAATCAACCGAAAACCAACTTTTTTAAGGTAAATTTTCAAAAATTTTTGAAGGAGGACTCCCGGACATTTTGCTGCAGTGGTGCATCCAGAGGGAGGGGGCACAAGACTGGTGACCCTCCCCACAAAATGCTGAGTAGATGTTTTTAAAAAAATATTCTTTATTATTGAAGAGAAGAAAAGATCTCATTTTGGTAAAACGCAGTTATTTTACGAGAAAAAAAAAAGAATGTTGGGAAAAAATCTTAATTTCTTTCAAAAAGAAATATTGACATTTAAATTTTTCAACAGCTTCAGGTTATTGGCGGTGAATTGTGTGCCTCCTCGCACAATCCTCTTTATTTTATATCTCCCCCCCCTCCCCCCCCCCCCCCCCCCCCCTTTTTTTTCATTTTTTCTATTAGTCCTCAAAATTTTTCTTCTCCAAAGCCATTTCTCCAGCCAAAGTTATTACAGAGTACCTCGAATTTCGTTTCTAGGGCTTCACTTTCGCAAAATTCCAAAGGAAGATCTTCTAATCACCTAAATACATCGAAAATCGTTTGAAATTGAGTTTTTGGAGCTTCAGCTTTGAAAAACTGCAGTGTCCCTAACGTTACCAAGTATGGTCTTACACTCATGTGTTTAAGACTTTAATTTTGGAAAATATTCGAACAAAGGTCTCCGACCCCCTTTCTCTAATATCATCAAAGAGTGTTCATATTTTGGTTTTGAAAACTACTATTTTGAAATATTTAAGTGGGAGAATCCTTTTTTTAATACCATGGAGTATTGCAGAAGAACTTCATTTTCAGGACTTCAATTTCGAAAATTTTCCAGGGGATCATCTGGAAAATTTTCGAAATGGAAATCTGGAAAATTTTCGGGGTGTTCTGGAGGACGGGGGCTCCAGAACACCCCGTCCCATAACAGCATCAAAAATTGTCCTCCGTAGTATTTTTGAAACTTCAGTTATGAAAAGTTAAAGAGGTAGTGTGGGGGATCGGAGGGGGTGCTTATTTCTATCTGCTTTTCAAAAAATCGATTGGAGACAGTCTGTGAGTCTCATTCCTAACCCAAACTATAAATATGGACTATAATCACATTTATAAGACTAAAATTTCTAAAAATAGCTTTGGAGCCACATGTACCTTTCTTGTCCCTAAAATATCACCAAGGAATGTAAAACTGCGTTTTCAAAACTACTATTTCAATTTTTTTCTGGGGCGTGAATCCCATTCCAAACCAGTAGCTGGATTCACCCATTGCTTCTAATATCGACTTTCGTTTAAGACTTTTTCTGCAGTTTGAAATGTTAAGAATTGCCCATCCCCTAATCTTACTAAATATGGTTTACATCGCGTTTTTTATACTTAAAAGTGTGTCCCGCCCTAAAATTATTTTCTGATTTCGCCACTGCCTTGTTATTCCGGGAATACCCCCCCTCCCGCCCCAGATCCTTGTTATTGTTGCACCCCCAAATATTTCGGCCTAAATCCACCTATGCTACTTTCCCACATACCAACATCAACTTAGATCAATTTTCACTCAATTAGCTAAATTTACAAGTCATGTCAAACATACCTTTTTAACAATAAAAAACGATTTCTGAAAACGCAGTATGCCTCTTTCATCTTTAAAAATAAAAATAATCGAGAAAACAATACTTGATTAGATAGAATGTATACCAAATTCATTTTCTTAAACTATTAGGCTTTATTTTCAGCAAATTTCATAATGACCTTTTTATTAGGATAACTTAAAATTTAGCTATTTTTTCTGAGGTTTACAGGTACAATTTTACGAGAGACAAGTTGAAGAACAAAATTATTCCAGTTAACACGAACTAATTTTTATGGTCCCGTGAATTTCGCCTTAACAAGATTCGACATTCCATCTGAATGGGTAAAAAACAAATTTATTTTAAAAGGAAAGAAAAGTAGAATATTAAGGCAACTTTTATTCAACACAAAGGAAGTTTTTTTTTTGTCTTTTGGGAGGAAAAAGGAAAAATTAAGAATGAAACATCAAAATAAATAATTTTTAATCATAAATAATATCGTTTGTAGTTATTTTTCTTCTGTATACAATGGTCGCCACTTGTATGAATCACGTTTGTTCTAAACAGTTTGGATTCCATAAAGCGGCTGAGTCAATAAAGCCGCTAATTCAGTAAATCTGGATTTTAATCTGTTTTTGACGATTTGGTTCATTAAATCGGTTGATTCAATTAACCGGCGTCCACTGTAGTACAGAGCAGAGGCCGTCTTAAGAGATGACGGCGCTCGGAGCAAATATTTTATTCCTCCCCCCAAATGGAAAAGTAGCCATCATTTTTCTACCCACACGAACGAACCCGTAAATCTATGTGTATCATATAAGACACGAATTCAACTTAATGTGCTAGTAGTTTAAAAACTATAGTTAAGGACGAATAATCTAGTGTCATTCCATAGAAAAGAATCACAATCTCAGAAGAAGAAAAAAATTGCCATGAAGCCTTATGACATATCATTTTATTCAGCCTACGTTTTATATATAAATTAAGTAACAGTTTTGCAAAATTTCATTTTTATTTCAGCTCTATCAGTGCGTGATGGTAGAAAAAAAAGCGTAACATATGAGAAAAAAAAAAAAAACGAGTTTTTTACTACATTATGTAATAATTTATGCAATTGAAAAAAAAAAAAAAACCTGTTTATTATGAAATTTTAGATCTATGTTAAATAAAATTGACTATTGTTTTCACGCTATGAAAAATTGGCATTTAATTCGCTTAGCTATTTTATTGTTTACATTGTGTTACGTTAGTCACAATAGTGCACTTTTTTCTATTTTAAAACTAAACCAAAAAGTAGACAGCCTAAAATTTATTATTTTCTTACATCTATATCATAGCTACTTAAAAAGTGCAAAATATTTATTTTATATGTAGTAGATGTAAAAAAAAAAAAAAAAAAAAGAAAAAAAAAAAATAGTGTGACTAACGTAACATTTTCGATGTGACTTGTATAAGAATTAAAAAAAAACTTATTATTTAAAACTTGTTTATCTTAATGTTCATTTTCATTTACTACTTTGAATAAATACACATATTCGACTAATTTAAAATATTTAGGTATTAAAAATAGTTTCACTAATTTAGCAATGCATACACTTCTGTCTGTATAAAGAGGCCCTTTTTAAAAGCCTTCATATTAAAAAAAAAATTAAAGTAGACTTTTCTTTAAAAAGAAAAGTAGGTAAAGAACTAGGATTCTTAAAAAATGAGTATGTGAATCAAAATAAGTACAGTGCTGAATGGGCGTCCATATGCAAAATTTCATGAAGAGGAGGGGGGGGGGGGGGAGGCTCAAATATTTTTCCCATGGTTAAGCAGGATATTTTCCCCATGGAAACCGATTTCAGAACAAATTATAGTTAGTAAAGTTTGACGTTTTTTATAACTTATTTATTAATGGCTAGAGAAGAGATGTTTTTACATTTTTACAAAGGAAAAAGTACTAAAAGCAAGACAGTTTTAATTTCTAGGAGGGAAGACGGGCTTGAGCCTCCACTTATCCCACTCCATCCACGAGCATCCATGCACTGCGGAACATACATTCAACTTGAAAATCCAAGCTAGCAAATTCATAAAATGGCAAGACAATTTTTACGAAGGAGTATTATTACGAAGGAGTGAAATTATATTTTGTTCAAAACTTCTCCATTAAACATCAACATGAATTAATAAAGTTCACTGAAAACATTCGAAGATGCTTACAGTTACAATTTACATAGCAGTTGCATGCTTCATACAGCAGAAAATGCAGCAATGATGCTTTAGACTTTCACTTTTTTTCGGAACACATTTTTTCTGTCGTTTCCGAGATATAATCGAAAACCACAAAGTTGGTTCCCCTTTCTCACCTTTAACTCCCCTCCTTCCCCCCCCCCAGGGTCAGGGACTTTCAGTATGTTTACTTATTAATTACTTCAAACAAATTTCTTACTGAGGAAGTTCTGGCTTTCGGCCCTTCCTCAGTTCACTTTCGTAAACAATGCCTGGGTATGGAGCTAATTCATACTGCATATATGTAGTTCTGCAACTCTCCGTCCGATTTCTTGGTAAGAGGCTGTCCATAAATGATGTTGCACTTTTTTTCAATATTTCGACCTCCCTCATTTGTCACAAAGTACTTTTCATAAAATATTTTTATAAAACATATTCGTATTAAAAAATGCTTGATCTCTCATACTCTTTCCTTCCCCCTTGTCATAAAGCCCCAATTTCACAAAAACCTCTCCCCCGGAAGCGTGACATCATTTCTCTTGTAGTAATCCACAAATACTTCTTCACACTCAATCATGATTGTCGATTTCATTGAGGAAAGATGAAGTGCGCAATCCTTCCGAGTCAGTTTAAAATATGTGAATGGCAAGTGTTCCATTTTTCCATGAGAGTGCGTGTTTGAAATTCTGTAACTTTTGATTGGTTGAATAAAATATATCAAAATTGCATATCAAATTGAAGGAAATTTAAAGCTCTACAACTTTGTCATTGACAATTTTCGTGAATACTGATTCTGGGAGGCACTAAGATTAAATGTTTGACAAAAAGAGAGAGTTATTCCGAAAATCATCGATTTTTCATAACATATACCCAGAAAATTATAGGAAATTTGACTAATATGTGTAGCAGCAGTCTCATAGAAAGTTTATTTAGTTTGAATATTTATTTTAAACGCATTTTTTCCTCCGTTTCCGACGTTTTCTCGAAAAACCCAAGATTTTCTCCCCCCTCCCTCTTACCTTACCCCCTAGGGACGGGGACTTTTAGTATGTTTACTTACTAACTACCCCTAACAATATTCTGAAGTCAAAAATTATCGCATATCCCATGCACGCTACACCCCTGTTTTGAGCACTCATTGACTGAAGGCGGGATTAGAACAAAAATTTTGAATATTTGGATTTTTATAAAAATACTAGAAAGTAGCCCGTCAAGGTATGACGGATGAAAATTGCTCCCCTTCTTCTACATTTTAGCGAAGCCATTGCCTGTTTGGTGATTTTTTTTAATATTTGAAATTTTAACCCTAACTCCAGTGGATTAACCCTAAACTCCAGTTGATGGCGTTCATAGTTGACCGCTTTTTCGTTTCTTCATTCCCCTGAAATGACACATTCTTACCACTAAGACAGTTAAGTTACCAAATCGAGTTCAATCTTGTCACAATAAAGCCTTTCCTTGCATGTTAAACATTACTACAAAACACATTATCAAATTATCATGCCGTGGCGCGAGTTTCATTGTTGAAACATTCGGTTTACTTGATCAGCGGCTATTATTTGTATGAGGATTTGAAAATTGACTATTTTTTACCTTTTTATCAAATTTTTCTGCCAATGCTCGATCTGAAGACATAAATATTAATTTCCTAAAATTATTTTCTCCATGTTTAATATGGAAATATACAAATTTTTTCTTTTTCTTTCTTTCTTTTTTTTTTTTTGTTATTAGAAATTGCTTTCGAAAATTTACTTTTTTCAGCCCACCCTATTGTGCATTACGCTAGAGCTAGAATCCCTATAACTCCTCTATAGGGGCCTTACATTGGGTTACATCCGATCTCCGTTAATAAAGCTTATCTATTTTGTCACTTTGGTAAATCTTGGCAATGCATGGTTTTTTCTCTTCCTTCGGCAAAAACGTGGAAACCCTAGGTATTATGAAAGATTACTTCAAATTCGGAGCTAAAATTTGGAATCTAAAAATCAGATGGAAAAATTATTACTAATAAAAGCATGAAGAAGTGATAACAAAAATTCTACAGCCGAAATTTTCTTTGTTTTTTCACGTTTTCCCTTGTTATCTAAAAATATGGCCATATATGTAATTCTATATTTCCGAATATAACGATCAAGGCATTTATCCAAATGAGATTTTACAAAACATAGCATTTTTGAATCATTAAATTCATTTTCAAAAGATTTAAGCTCAATGGCCTGGATCCCACATTTATTACCGGGCACCTTGCCAAATCATGCCGCGATCATCCTTTAAGTTTTGTGAAATCATTTCGATTCCGAGTCACAACTGACTACAACTGTATTTATGTCGAGGACTGCATACTAAGTGCCTTGCCTCCATTATTTTTTTTATACCGATAGATGGCAGCACCATCACCGGATTGAACAGTCAATGAGAATTTAGAACTAGACCAGGAGCTAATAGCTACCTGGTGCTAGCACCCCCAGAGGTATCGTTTCACTTGGAGGACATTGAGACCACGAGCATATTTATCGTCGTCCAGTCCAATTTAATGACGACGGTGGGCCTTCGACTATTGAGGTTTGAACTCAGGACCCTCCGGCCCCCCGACACTCTTCCGATCGGGCTATCACGGCCCTTATGAAATCATAAATGTGTAGAAGAGACCGGCAACAGTTGATACAAGAAAAAAGGATTTACAGTTACAGTTGATACAGAAGTTTGGTAAAACATCTTTTAGAATATGCTTTTCAGTTTTCAGATTTCTTTTGTTTAAAAAGAAGCCTATCAATTTATTGAAAAATGCTCAAAAGAGGTTCCCGCCCCGCCAAGGAAACCAAACGTCAGCAGCCAACAGAAGCAAATCCACCGCCAAAGACGAAAGAAAATAAAAGCGACCAAGAACAAGATTACACGACAGAAAAAGTTGAGGTTTTTTGGGTTTTCCACCCCTATGTATCTGCATCCCAATGAAGACCCCCGGAGTTGATTTTTGGTACACTCAATCTCTAGTGGTCCCTGACGCCGTAAACCAAAATACAATCCCCTGGACCATCAGGGGGAGGAGGTATTAAAGTTATAAAATCGCTGTTCAAAAAAGTTTTCGTTTTCTTTGACAGGGCTACAGCCCAGACGAAAAAAGGAATGAAGCTGAATTTTCGCACACACATTCCTTGTAACCTACTGATGTGTCTTTTGTGCCATTTGACCCCCTCCCCTTCCCCTCTCATTTTTACTCCCCAAATTTTACCTTCCCGGGGTTCTATCACAGCCCCCCCGGGGGGCTACGGTAATGATTTTTTGTATATATATTCTTGGGGGGCCATTGAGTACATATACAAAAATTCAACCCCCAGGGCCGGAGTAATTGAAGTTTTTAAATCACTAATTCTCCCTAAATTCTTATGTACTTACTCTCAGCTCATAGGGTTTGTTTATCTCGGACTGCAATTGCAAGGTTAGAACAGATCTAACAGTTATTCCAAAGTTGTCTTAGGAAATGAAATTCAATAAAGACTAAAACATATCCAACAGTTGCAACTAGACGTTAAATCGCGGATATCACAAATTTGCCACAGCGACTGCGCATGCGCGCAGGCTTAGCTCATTGGGCTTTCTGTTTTCAGATTCTATGTTGTTTGTTTATACTTAAACAGAGAAACAAATTAATGAATGAGATTAGAATGCTGTCCTCCCCCCCCCCCCCAAAGTTTTGCCGATACGAAATTTCCTTCCCCCTGTTTTTCAGTTTTGATATATTTATGGAGGGAAGAAATCTTAAATGTCGGCGCGAAACTTAGGTTAAACCATTACAATATTTTGCGTGACAAATTATATGAAACTGTACGCATATGAATACGGCGCATATAACTTTTGAATTGAAAGCGAAAAATAGCACTTTTTTATTGGTTTGCTTATTCTCTAAATTAATGGATTTTTCACAAACAACACATAATGAATTGAAAATATATGAAATACGTGTGTGAATATCCGTGCTTTGCAGTAATTTGTTAGCTGAAAAAATTTTTGCAATTAATTTAAGCAAGACTTTTAATCAGCTTAGTCCGCGCGCAACATGCGCATTCGCTGTGGCAAATTTGGGATATCCGCGATTTGACATCGAGTAAAGTTGTATAGATCTTCTGACACATTCAAATTTAAAATATTTAATGGCTTAGTTGTTTTTTTTTTTGCTTGGGGATAACATGCGTTATTTCGTTTTTTAAATGAATTTTTAAACAAAACTAGATATTAAACAAGACAAAGACTTCTATCAAGAAAAAGATAAATCACCAAACAATTAAAATTTTCCCATAAAACGTAAAATAATCCACGATTTAAGAAAAAATGTAATTAAACAAAAAGTGAAAAGCTAGGTTAAAATCGGTCGAGACGTCTTCTAGTAATCGAGGAGCATAGTACATAAAAAAGTTCCAACGAAGTCTGTTAATTAGTGCTGCCATAACTGTAAATTAAACTGACGGCGTCATGAAATATTAAATCGAGAATAGTCAAACTTCAGAAATTGAACATCAGTTACGATATACAGTAAAACCTGTGGAGTTGAGCACCTCTCTAAGTTGATCTTTTTTCAGGCACGGAATTAGCCCTTATATAAATCAACCTCTGTAAGTTGACCACCTGTTTAAGTTGATCACTAAAGTAGTACACCGCAAGTGGTCAACTTACACAAGTTTCACTGCAATAAATAAGGAATATAAGTTTAATCAGCGGAGGGAGGGAATTTTTGTCTTCAATTTCCCTTGAATTGAACACTAAATATATTTCAAAACTGAAATATTTGAAAAAAAAAAAAAAAACTTTAATGTCTAAATGAAGTTATTTATTAGCAAAAGTTTTTTATATTAAATTAATTAATTCAACTATTTTCGTAGCAAAATACATTTAATTTACTCATTTGCTACATGTAATAAATACATTAGTAAGACTATACTTAAAATTAACAGACGGCTCCGTGAAAATCAAACATCCCGATGCGTGAGAATTAAATATTGTTCAAGACAAGATTCCTCCGTCGAAAATCCACCGTTCACGCCAAACCACGTGACCTGTGAGTGACGTATAGCGCAGTGACGAAAGCTGTTCTACGTAGCCACAACGTATGAAATTTAAGGTTTCTTAGATTTCTCCGAGACCCCTTATCAGATCCAGACAAAATTAACATGGGAACGTTTGGAAAGTATATCCTTCCAAATAAAAAAAGAATTTTTCGCATTGGTCCAGTATTCTTCAAGTAATACGAAAACACACATAAAAAGCCGCAAGACGAAATCATAACTTCCTTTTATGAAGTCGGTTAATTACTACTTCAACAGGGTTGAGGGCATTTGGAATAATTTACCAGAAGCAACTATTACTTAACAAAGAGTGAATAGTTGTAAGAGGGATCTTGATCTTCATTGGGGGTTGATTCATAGACTAGGACCAGCCAAGTGGGGCCAAGAGCCTGTTTCTGGTCGTCACTTTATATTTATATTTGTTTAATTTTCGAGTACGATTGGGTCCAGAACTGAGAGTTTCATGAAGAAGCGACAGACTTATGCAAATTAAACCTACGCACGCGGGAGAACTCGTCTTTTTTTGTTTGAGAGCTCGTATGTTCCTTGAGAGTGAACGTTCGATAATCGTAAAAAATTTTTGTTTGGAGTACAAAAGAAAACTGTATGCTTTCAAATGTAGTATAAGATGTTTAAATGATTACAACACTGTAAAAAAATTTGTAACCTTACGCCACAAACTCGGGGGCAGCCTAGTTGCTTCCACTGCTCTAGAGTAACTTAACTGATATAACTGGTGTAAAGTTACATATGTTTTGTAGAAGGTTACACCACGATAATGTAACTATAGCGCTACGTCTCACTTATTTCTGCGTAAGGTAACACCAGTATTTTTTTGTATGCTTACAGAAAAATTGCTTGAAAGGTTAAACATTCGCGAAAATTAAGCTTTTCCTGACTTTCTTGAACGATATATCAAGTTCATGCATTTTAACCAACCAATAAACGCCAATTACTTATTTATTTATTTTAATATACAAACAAGACATTTTTAGTGCACTAAGAGAAGAAATGGCTTGAATGGTGTCCGAACCCAGAACGGGAATCTCAGACAGGTCGCAGAGCAAGAACTTTTACCTCTCAGATACCGAGGACGGTTTTTGCTACTCTAATAAGAGTTTACCTGCTCTGCTCTCTTTGAATTCCACTGAAATAATAGTGCAAGGTTCCTCCAAAAATTTGAGTTTTTAAAACGAAGATGCTACTCTTCAGAATTCGTGTAACGTTACACCCACTAATACTGGTAACCGTACACATTTTTTTACATATTAATAAAAAGCAAGATGCTAAATAAAATGATAGGAATTCAAAACAGTCAAATGAGAACAATAAGCAATCGTGATTGCTCAATAAACTTTAGCAAAAGTAAATGCATGAAAATAAAAGTAATTTTCATTTGCAGGTTTTTATAATCACTTGCTCATTTAAACCTAGTTAATCCGGCTTTAACTAAGCGTATTTATCAAAACCCATAGCCTAAATAAAAAAAGTTCATAACTATGCCAATTAGTCAAAATCAAAATAGATTCACTGCTTCTTAAACTTTCATTTTATTCTCTCTGCAAAATCAAAGCTTAAAAATGATTAACATCGTCGATAAAAAAAACTACAATCAATATGTATGAATACTGAAAGTCTATAGTAGTATACTGCTTATGCATGTTTTTGACAGATATATACAGTTCAACAATGAAGGGTTAAAGCAATTTTCGAGAACAAATTTAATCATGTTCTAGAAGGAGAATTGAAACAGATTTGTTTAGCACGTAACGTTACGAAGGTTGTTTTCTCTGCTTTAACACTGCTCTGGCAGGGAAATGACATTGGCAGAAATAGAAATTTCTTGTTCACTGATCGCCTATTCAGTGCCCAGCGCTGCAGGGGGTTAAAATGCAACATAATAATTTAACGACAAGTTCCGTCTAAAACTAAACGAGCTTACTTTCCCGTATAGCAACATGAAATTTCTAGACTCGGGTCGATAATCTTTTAATTAGCAAAAAGTGCAAATTATGTCAAACATGCCTTTTTAACATTTAAAGTTGATTTCTAAAAACATAATATGCCACTCTCATCTGATGAAACAGATGCGTAAAAAATAAATAAACGAGCAAAAAAACTAGTAGCAACTTTCAAACAATGTAGCTTATAGATATTTTCCCTCAGAAAAATTCTTTAAGCATTTTCAAAAATGAAACAAATAAATAAATAAATAAATAAATAAACAAAAATTAAATAAATAAGAAAAAAAGAAGAAGCAAAAATAAATAGCACATCAAAAGAAATATTTTATTTAAAAAAATCGTTTGTTGTTCTTCCTTTTGGTTAAAAATAAATCGCCTTGGTTTTTCCCTCTCTCGTTGAAAAAAAAAGTATATTTTATAAAATAAATAAATAAATATATATATAATAAATAAATAAATAAATAAATATTTTTCTTAAAAATCGTCTGCACTGCTTTTTTTGGTAAAAAAAATTAATCACCCCAAATTTTCTTTTAATTCCGTTACCAAAAATAAAATAAATATATTAGAACTTTTGAGTTAAAATAAAAACAAATAACTTCAACAATCTTTATTTCAGAGTAAAAACAAGGGCTGCAGAATTGTAGTCGGACTGATTTTGGAGCATAGTAATTGGAGTCGGGAGTTGGTAAAAACATTTGCGCTTCGAATTCATTTCGATTCAGTTATATTTATCTCTTACTTGCGTCAATGTTAAGTCTACGAAATATGATATTTTGATTTTTATTAACTTTTATTCTATTTCTTGAATCCAAAAATTGAGAATCCCCATCTCAAATTCCTATTTTCTAATTTTTAATTTTTCTGAATTTATTTCACTATTTTGTATATTTGTTGACTGTTTTTGTTTTCTTGTTTTTAGCGATATTTTCAATGTGCATTAAGTCTTCTTTCGCACTTTGTTCTTCTTTCTTTTACTCTTACGAGAAAATAGGACAGACTATGAAAAGAATGACCAAATCAGAAAACAAATAAGACAAAAATAACGAAATAACGAAACAATGGACTCAAGAAAATCATTCTACAAGGAGCAAAAGTACTATAGCGTTACACATAAAAGAGTAAAGCAAAACCCATACATATTACAAATATGTAAATGTTTTAAGGTTTTATACTGTGCTTAGCTTACGCATTTTAAACTTACGTGTCGTTAAATGACATTAATCGTGCTGCTGTTTCTGAAAGCGCATAGTTGTCAAAAATTCTTATACTTAGTGTCAGCTAAAAAAACGGAATTTTTTATGGCAAGTTTCTTGCAACAGAATTAGTTATTGTAACAGAAAGAATTGATTATAGAGCCATTCCATTTCAGATCAGGCAGGGTCTGTCACATGACCATCACCGATCTTTTTGAAAAAATTACAGTAGTTACAACTAATGGGCATATGAAATATCCCTAAAGGATTTTGCAAGAAAATTTTTTTTTCTCTAGTTACAGCCTAACAAAATTCTGCAGAAAATCGGCCATTTTGAAAAAAACCAGCAAAACACTCGATTTGAAACGGACACTATTTCAAAAGCATTTAACCTATTTGAATAAATTTTTTTCTACAAATAAACAAAGATCTATATATCATCTAAATATAGTTTTCGAAAATTTAGTTAGGTTTTTTGATTTTGAAAAAAAAAATAATTTTTGTGGCGGAAAAACTGCATTTTTACCGATTTTAAGATTTTTTTTCTTATGAAAAAAACAGTTTTTTTTCTAAAAGAAGATGGCAGTCTAAAGCCCTTATATGATAGTTTCATAGCATATTTTATTGTAATATTTAGATGCATACACCTGTGGATATCGAACTCAAAATTTTGAAAAATTTCAAAAATTAGTGATTTTTGAAGTGCAATTACTCAAAAAACCCATTTTTTAAAATTCTGAAAACCGGCTCATTTGACGCCCATATTGTGCTTAACAAGCTGATGCCAATCAAATACGGTATTTTTTCCCGTATAACTTTATATGATTTTTTAAAGGTGATCTTATGATCATGATGTACATGGTAAAAATTATTTTTTCTGATATCTTTAGTAATTCAAAGTTTAATTGTCGACACCAACTAATTAAAATAGCGATGTACTGAAATGATAATGACTAAAATATAAATGAATTTTATACCATTTACTAAAGCGTAATGTGAAAAATGTTCTTCAAACAATTTATTTTGCAATAAGCTCTTGAAATAGTCTATTTTTAAATTGTTTACAAGTTGCACAAGTTAAATATTTATATGGTTGTTACACCATATAGTTATTTAATTTTTTTGCTGTCAATAGTTCTCTTTAAATAGTAATTTTTAAGCTTCCACCTGCACCCCTATCCCAAGAAAAATTGTGCTTACAAAATAATACATATGTATGTATCTTTCTCAATTGAAAGCATTTACTTTCAAGTTTGGCTACTTGTAACAATTTATTTTAAAATCGTCTGATGGGAAACTCATTTTCATACCTTATTTTTGAAACTGGCAACAAAAAATTGTTTTTATTACTTATAAATAGTTCTATAGTGTTAATCAAAGAGTTAAACAGCAAACAAGTTTTGGTATCTTTTATCTGTATTTATAGTTTCAAATAGTAAGTTATTTTGTTCATACATTTAAACTAGATTGTAAATACTGTTTTTAACAAGTCTCTGGCTTTTATAAGGCTTATTCATGTCTGCCTCGTATAGTAGAACGAGGCAAAAATGTGCGGACTACGCTAACAGACACAAAAAAGTTGTGTACGGCTCAGAATATGTTAAATTATTTATTGTTGGCGATTTAACTGAAAAAATTGAAAAAGTTTTTAGTCCTTCTGTTTCTGTGAACACGGATGACAGCTTATGCTTTAACTGCATAACATTCTACAAAAAAAAGTTTTTGGACGTTGAAAAGGTGCTTCAGGAAGAAATTCCATCTTTTGATGACAGTGATTCATTTATTCCAAAAACGGATGTAGTAGATGCTTTAAATTTGAGTATTAAAACTGTTAATGCTGACGTGTCTCCACGGAAACACCCTTCGCTAATTAGATCAGAGAGAAGGGAAACTTATGTACAGAAAAAAAAGCTAAAATTAGAGAAAACATTCATACAATCAAGTATAAGCCAAATAAAAAAGGTGTATGAGGTCAATACTGGTCATGAGCCTACCCTTCAAGAGAATGGGTGTTTTAATTGTGAGAGTGGTTTCATAATATGGGTACTGCCCTGCTTAGCTGTGAACAGAAGGAAAAAGTTCAATTACTCACTTTATTGCCAGAAAATGTTAGTAAAAAGGAAATACAAGAAAAACTACCGAGTGTATCAAAATACCTCATTGATGAATCCAGAAAAATTAAAAAAACGAAAGGAGTTTATGCAAAACCTGATCCCTATGTTGGCCAACCCTTGTCTGTTGAAACTTCGAATATTGCTTTATCATATTACTTAGAGGATAAGAAAGACTGCACCGGAGATATTCCGAATAAGAATGATGTAATTTGTGTTAAAAATGATGACGGTGAGAAAATTAAGAAAGTAAAGCGTTTTATGACACGCTCCATTAAAGAAACATATAATTTAATGAAAAAAGAAAATACATCTCTGAAAATAGGACTCTCAAAATTTTATTCATTACGTCCAAAATTTGTAAAAATTCAGCCGGTGCATGCTGTATGTTGTTGTATTTACTGCAGCAATTTAAAGTTAATAATCGTTGCTCTAAAAAGCATAACAACTATTCCCATTACACCTGAAAATCTGTTGATGAAATGTCTATGCCAAAAAATAAACAAGGAAAGCTGTTGGCTAGGTGAGTGCTCAGAATGTCCGGGGACAAACGTTCTTACAGCTGAAAGTTTTAACCTGGATGAAGAAGAAGAGATTGTATATGCTATTTGGGAAGGTGGAGATCTAATTAAAAAGTTTGCATCTGTTAAAAAATTCCTTGAAGATGCAAGACATTGGATTAAAAAGGGCATTTCTCATAACTACATCAGAAAAGTCCAAAGAGTAGGAATTTCTGAAATAAAAGCATCTGCAAAAGACGATTCTACTCTGGTATTGCATTTTGATTTTGCCCAAAATTGGTCAGTGATATTACCAGATGAAATCCAAAGTTATCATCGGCAAAATACACAAATATCATTGTTTACATGTGTAATTTATTTTCAGAATGTGACTAAAAGTTTTATTGTAGTTTCTGATGATATAACTCATGATACAGCTCATGCGCTTTGTGCAATAGAAATGGTAAAACAAAAAATATTCGAGAAACACAGATCAGAAATAAAAAAATCTGTTGTATATATTTCAGACGGGGCTGCATCACACTTTAAAAATAAATATCAATTTTATGAATTTTTGAAAAATCACAAAGACCAGGAAAAAAAGTGGATTTTTTCAGCTACTGGTCATGGAAAAAGTGCTTGTGATGCTATAGGAGGGTTATGCAAACATTATGCTACAAAATTCAATCTTCAGAAGGAGTTGGTGAATGCCATTCGAGATTCAAAGTCATTTGTTGCAGCACTCTCTCCTCAAGTGAAAAACATAACATTACTGCAAATTGATAAAAAAACAATTCAAACTTATAGATCAAATAAAAAAAAAGGAATGGGATCAAGTAAAATCTATTGTAGGAATACAGTCAAAACATTATTAGTTAGCTCAAAACAATAATGCTTACATGGGACGTACACTCAAACATGAAATAAAAGCAGTTGCCTGCAGAGCCAGATTCAATACATAACTTCCAGACTTTGTTGGACAAAGCCGTCATTTTTAGGTACCCTCATGGTTCAGACACACATTTATATGCAGAAGAATTTTTAATCTGGAACTTTAAGTTGACGATCTGAAAATCTATGGAAGAAATTCAAGAACTTAAATCTAACCATCTTTAAAAACCAGACTTTTTAGAATTATATTAGTGTTAAAACAGATGTGATGCACGGTCAGTTCGTAAAAATTTAACATAGAATAAAGAGAATGATATGCATTTGGTCATGTAGGCTGCTCTTCGCACAATTTTTTTATAAAGGTTAAATATAATTTAACTCTACAAATATGTAAGTATATATCATGTTTTAAAAAAGAAAATTGATTACTTGAGAAAGTAAAGTGACAAAATAGTCAGTAAATGTTAGAATTTTTGATTTTAGGAAAAACACAAAACATTAATTTTCAAAAATTCATATAAAGTTATACAGGAAAAAATACCGGATTTGATTGGCATCAGCTTGTTAAGCACAATATAAGCGTCAAATGAGCCGGTTTTCAGAATTTTAAAAAATGGATTTTTTGAGTAATTGTACTTCAAAAATCGTTAATTTTTGAAAATTTTCAAAATTTTGAGTTCGATATCCAAAGGTGTATGCATCTAAATATGACAATAAAATATGCTATGAAACTATCATATAAGCGCTTTAGACTGCCATCTTCTTTTAGAAAAAAAAAACTTTTTTTTTCATAAGAAAAAAAATCATAAAATCGTTAAAAATGCAGTTTTTTCGCCACAAAAATTATTTTTTTTCAAAATCAAAAAACCTAACTAAATTTTCTAAAACTATATATAGATGATATATAGACCTTTGTTTATTTGTAGTAAAAAAATTATTCAAATAGGTTAAATACTTTTGAAATAGTGTCCATTTCAAATCGAGTGTTTTGCTGTTTTTTTCCAAATTGGCCGATTTTGTGCAGAATTTTAGCGGGCTGTAACTGAAGAAAAAAATTTTTCCTTGTAAAATCCTTTTAGGATATTTCACATGTCTCATAGTTGTAACTACTGTAATTTTTTCAAAAAAATCGGTGATGGTCATATTACACTTTTCATACCTGCCTGCCTGATTTGAAATGGAATGACTCTATACATAAATTACCGAGATTAAATAATCAATGTGACTAAAGTAAAAGATAATAATGCAAGGTGTTGCTATGCTTAAATTTGCAAGAAAGTGGAAATACGTGTTTCGCAATTGTATGGAGCTCCCTCTCCGATGAAAAGAAGGAAAAAACAGATGAAAATATATGAGAAAAGCGTTTTTTTTTAATCCCTGAACTCATTTCTTTTGCACAGAAAAAGAGGTTCTTTATATCTCCGAAACTCGTGATTGCAGTTTCCTCCAAATTTTGGCACACTAACGTTGCCTTTCAATTTTCAGCAAATGTATTGATTTATTTCTAAACCATAGCAATGTTTCAAAACTGAAAAGTTGCAGTTTTCAGGCTTCCATATATTTTTCTGAAAAATATAACAGCTGGCGTATTTTCTTGTTCACAGAGTTGAATCGGTTCTTTTAAGCATTATTTGATTAAATTGAAACTTTTACGCTGAACAGCGCGCATGCCCATTAAGAAACAACCCTACTAAATCAACACCACTTTACAAGAATGAAACTACTTGGAGCGCATGCGTGACCAACGCTAAAGCTCCGGATGCGAATCAAATATTGACGATCCAAAATGACCTCACGCAGAGAACAGAAGAGAGAATTCTACGCCAGTGGGGGGTGGTTGAGCATCGTGTAATAAATTTCCGCCAGAAAACTCACGTATCCTAAAGATGGAAGGAAACTCTTGGGTTGCTACTCCATACAGCTAAGCAATCAGCACGTAATAGTACATTGTTAACGGAATTTATTGGGTTACTGGAAACGGCTGATTTTCTGTGTAAGAAGATTGGGTTTCGGTACTGACGTTGTTTTGAAAAAAAGAAAAAAGAAAACTCCGACAGGATGAGTTTGTATGTCTGTCCATTCGTACTTTTTAGTAAAGTAAAAAAGATAATTTGAGGGAGTGAGGAAAAATTTTAGTAGTTAGTACACATCACATTTCTGCTCATATGGTTCAAAGTTACCATCAGTGGCAGGATAAATTTAATCCAGGCTATTCATATTCATAATTTCAAATGATTTACATAATAATTATCTCTAAATGTTTGGTAACCATTCGATAGTGAAGGAATTTTTTTGTCAGTTTTACTTTAATCGATGCAGAAACGCTTTTAAATTGTGAGTGTAATATTTAAAAATAGAGAAATTGTAGATCAAAAAGTTACCCAATATAACTTTATTTCCGTAAATTGTTTGTCTTCGCCATGTGATAAAGTAAGTTCACTGAATATTCAACATTGAATTTTTCGTAACAGTTTCCTACTTTTACACTGCTTGTAGTTACGTGGTACTGCTTCATTTCTTACCTGATCTTCCGGATAATCAAGTACAGAGGTGCTCAACCTATGGCCAGCGGGTCATTATTATTATTTTTTGTGTGTATTAAAAATAATAGGGTAGAGAGGGTTGCGTGACCCTTTAAATTACTCTATGACTCCCCAGTCTCACATATTGGAAACCACTGAATTAAGTATTAGACTTCGTTATACAAATAAGTCATTTTTATTAACAATATCAGCAAAAACATGTTGAAAGCTCAAACGCACGCATTTTTTACAACTTTTAAGTTTTCTGTTAATGTTAAAACGCAAGTATTTACTGTATGTAATTTACGAACCCTCCCTCCTTCGCCCCCTCAGTTACAATGAGATTTAATTAAAACACAATTACGTTAATATAAAATTCGAAGTTCTACAAAATTGGTTCAATAAAATTTACCTTAAAAGTTTTCACGAAAGATATTTCTAATCGTGTTTTATTTTTATTTTATTTAACTGCCAGACTACAGAGATAAACTAAATGTAAATGCATCGAAAGCCTAAAAATACTATTCGTCTCGAATTCTAAATTCACTGACTGATCCGTTTTTAGAATCTTCCACTTGCTTTGCTAAGTGAAGCAGCTAAAAGTGAAATTTAAATGCAACTTCTGTGGAATGCTGCCATCCTTCTTATAAATTGCTTTGAATTTATTTATTTAGTTTCATAACTTTGAGATTTAATATTTAAAACAACTTCTTTAGGAAGAAGAAGAAGATTTTTAATACTTTAAGGAAAGCGATTGATTTATCTTATTGTGTATTATATATAAGTGTTCATTTATCTTATTTATTCATTTTGGGAACAAAAAAGAAAAAAGTAAATAAAAAATAAATGAACTATGTAATTAATTAAAAATTAGACAAAAAGACTTTTTAAACATATCTATCATCAAGACATGTAGAAAATGGAGTTAATGATCAACTTTTCTTTAAGTATTAACAAATAGTAGAAATAAAGGGCTGATTTTACTACTGCATAATAGTTTTGATAAGTTATAAAAATACCACAATGTCTAACTAATTGTATTTGTACAAGGATAATCAGAAGTGTGCTTCATGTATACATTCAATTTTTTTTTCAAAGAAATTTCTCGGTCACAATTAAGTTTTTTTTTTTGAAATACTATACGCTAAAAATGGTCAACAAATGTTAAAATAGAGCGAAACACAGATTAGCTCAAAAAATGGAATGTAAAAATTAATTTGATATTTTCCAAACTTAAATCGTTTAAAGTTATGTTAATTTAAACTAAGTACCACAGCTAGTGTTATTTAAGCAAAACACTGCCGGATTTATGTCAGTCTTCCTTTAAGTTTTTATATTGGGTTTAAAAAAAAAAAAAATCCCAGAAACAAAGTGAGTTTACCGCCTCTCAGAAGTTGCCTCGGGGGGGGGGGGGGGGGGGAGGGGGGAGCTCCCCTTTAGATTCTGCACTGGCAAAACATAAAAAAAAAGATACATATTAAGATTATATGAATTGCATTAAACTGTCTTGAGAAAGTCTTACTAGTATTCGAATAAATAATACTACAAATGCGCTTATATACGTAGTTTAATTTTCATTTATAAGTAAATTAAATAATATTTTACACTCTTCTTTAAAAAAACATATCCCAAAGTCACTTAAAACTAAAAATGCTAACAAAATCGCCTGAAATTCAGTTTTAAGCTTCGACTCAAATGAGAAGGCTTCACATAAGAGACTATCAATATATTGAAAATGTAAAGTAATAAACAACATTCTTCAGATCATCATTCTACGATTAATATTTCTGGATGCTGTGAATCAATATTATCGCAAAAATGTGAGCAGTTACACTAAAAAGGCAAACTTTTGGCAATTGCTTCCCATAGATGGCACTATGGATGATCGAAAGCTTCAACAAAATAGAGACGAATTCTAAAATTTTTAAATTCAAATGAGGCAATGAAAAGCAAAGGGATGTAAGTGCCAAAATTAAAAATTTGGAGATAACCAGTGCAAATGGTAGGAGAACGTATCCTCTGTTTCGGGGAAAGAGATAGAACTAATATCCTTGGTAGGTGCTGCTATACAGCAGGATTTAGATAAAAAATTTAATAAAAGGAAAATTTTCCTAGGATCTGAACTTGAAACACGTTTTTTCAAAACTTTAGAAAGTCCACTCCACATTAGGGTGTCCCCCCCCCAAATGAAATTTGATTTTTCAAGTCATGCACCCTCTTATATTTTTCCTTTTAGGTCAAAACCATGGTAAAAAATGTTTCATATAATTTGAAAAACGGCAACCAGTGCCTACTTGCGCCTGAAAGTGTGAACCAGCACTATGTATACTAGTACGAATCAGATTTGTTTTTTCGAAACGTCATGTTGATAAAATGTTGCCCCCAAATCCCACATGTACCACAAAACATTTATCCAAATCAAAAAAAATATTTAGATGTCCTGAAGAAGGCCTAGAATTTGAACTTTTTTTTCAAAAAATTGATCTTTTTCTATATATATATATATATATATATATATATATATATATATATATATATATATATATATATTTTCAAATGTAAGGTAAATTTTAAGAAATTATCAAGCTAAGAAATACAAACAGTCGAGTTGGTAATTAGCGTTAAACAGAAATTTGTGCTCTCTTGCCATATTTAAGTCTCCCACATGGTACTCAAAATACGGATTTCTTTCAATTTTAAGTTAAATTTTTCATTTTAAATACATTATTTTTTTTATTAATCATTTGAAAAAGTTGATTTGAAAATGCGTTTGTCAATACTTTTTGAATTTGATGTTTTATTTAAATGTATGTGTTAATTTTTTAAAAGAAAAATCGGAAAAAAAAATCATTTTTTTGAAGAAAATTATAAATTTTAGGCCTCCTACAACACATAAATATTGTTTCAATTGGATAAATATTTTTATGGTATATATAGCGCTATAGGGGCAACGTTTTATCAACATGATGTTTCAAACTTCAGAAAAAAAGTTTTTTTTTTTTTTTCGATACGGCTTACACAGTGCTGATTCACTTTCTGACGCAGTCGGCACGGGTTGCCGTTGTTCGAATAATATGAAGCTTTTTTTTTACAATTGTTTTGACATAAAAGGCAAAATATAAGAGGTTGTGTGACTTGAAAAAAAACTGCATTTCGTTTTTTTTTTTTTGGGGGGGGGGACACCCTAGCCTACATCCCTTTGCTTCTCACTGCTACAAATGTTCTTTTCACTAAATTATAGATTTCGTGGCCTAGTCAGGGCATAATTTCTAACAAAACGAGTAAAGGAGCCCTTACAGTCTACAGAGCTTATTTCATCATGTAAATAATCTGAATTCTGCTCACATTTAAAAATTCTCATGAAATTGAAAAGAAGTGCGGGATATAAGCTCGTGTGAGTTACCAAGCAAATTAAGTTTTAGGTCAAGTATGAGTGACATTCTATGCAATTTCGGATTTGGTGAGACTTCGGATTTGGTGAGAATAAATGTTAAGAAGGTTTAATCAAACTCAACTTGTGTTTAAGGCAATGCATTTTTAAGAAATTAAGGTTGTTTATTGATCTTATTTCGCCCCAAGTCTGACGTTTATCTGAATTCGCCATTTAATCTATTATCTTCATGATTAGAAGGTAACAGTCTATTGATACTTTCAAAATTCTTTGAATAAAAAAATTCTCCTAGAAAATAATCACACAACCTTCATTTTTACGATAAAATATATGTAGGAATTTCAGCCGTACTTGTTGAAGCAAAAAGTTTAAAATTAGTTAACAGCGGTGGGGAGTTTCAAAAAAAAAAAAAAAAAAAAAAACTTTCCAGAAAATAGTAGCAGATTTACAGATTTAGGAGCTCGTTGCATTTTTTGGGGTCCCTCGTGTATTTTAAAATTATGCCTACTATTTATCAAGTGAAATTTTGTATCCCCTACGCTTACGGAGCCCCAATGGTTGTAGGAATTACGTGCAATTGAGGCACTTGCGATACAGTGAATCATCGACTGCCAGATAAGATAATATTTTTACCAGCAAACAATACGCAACACATAATCAATGATCTTAGCAAGAAGATCAAAATGTACGCAGTTTTATTAGGTGGCTGTTAAATGTCAGGTCAATATAAAAATTAAACTACCTATATATATATATATATATATATATATATATATATATATATATATATATATATATATATATATATATATATATATATATATATATTTATATATATATATATATATATATATTTTTAATTAATTAATTTATTTTTTTAAATGTAGAAAATGTCAAATTTTTGAGGAAAATATAAATTTTAGGACTTGTGCGGGATACCTAAATGTTTTTAAATTTGAAAAATATTTTTGTTGGTATATTGTGAATTTCTAAAAGAAAAAAAATATTTCTCGTGATACACTAAAGAATACACTGAGTGTAAAACTGTTAAGTTCGCTATAAGTTATGACGCTTGTTTTATGGATTTAATTTTTCCTGATTGTGAACGTTCATGTAACGCTTCATCGTTTGAAAAAGTCACGTATATGAAATAGTTAAATGCTTTTTATCCCTAAAAACTCATAAATTTATTCTACAGACAGTTTCTGTCAAGTGCTTTGAGCAATTTATGCAGCGTATTTTAAAAAGCACACACATAAAAAGTATCTACTGAGAACCCGCCTTCTCAACAGAACAAAACAAACTTCTTTAACATTTATCCCTGCGAAGGGATATGCTTTCTTAAAGTAAACAAAGCTTTTATGGAGGTAAATAAAATTTGGCCACTTGCAGACTTAAGAAAGAGACTTAAAAATAATAAAAACAAACAATTCTGTTAATCCTGTCTTAAGGGCAGTAGTACTGCATCATTGGACATGCAGAATGTAGGTCATTTCTAATCTTGGGATGACGCGTTGCCATAACAACTCACCCCCGCAATATCATCCCGGATTCATGGCGCCGGTCTTGGTACTAAAAGCGAGTTCTTGGCATTAATTTTAGATCCCAAGAGTGGTTCATTGTCGAATTTCACTCGTTGGTTTTATTGCTGGGTTAGATCGTATTTTATTTTGCTTGATGGGGATAGGAATTTCACTTTCATTCTCCACCCTCCAGCTCCGCATAAAAGTTAGTGTGCATAAAAATGCTAGACTAACGATATACTTGAGCGAAGTTCTGGTTGGTTCTTCTGTGGTACTCCTCAGTCTGCTGGGATCTAATACTGTAAGTAAGGGACTTTATACTTGAAGCAGCGGAATTTGAAGGACTACAGGTCAATTTATCGTTTTTGAGGTTAATTTGTGGACATCAGGGACAATGGTTTTCTGGAGGCGTTTAAAAAGAGTACGACATGTATGTTCATTCAATAACTTTGGTACCAATTGACATAAAACAGTTCCTTGCAAGAAAACTTGAATTAGTATTCGGTGCACAGTAAACAGATGAGTACACAAGTGTCGGATTAAAAGACTCGTACTATATTAGCTAAAAACTGAATTGTGGACTTTTGGCCGAAGATGCGCTGTTGTTGGCTAGTCAATCTCAAAACCAGTAGTACGTGGTTTATTCTTTTGGAAAATTCCTAAGTGGGAGTTTTTCTTAATAGTCTACCAAGAAAAGCCAAACAATACGTGTGCTACCAGGGTCGCCGATAGCCAAGGCAGGCCCCTTGTCAGTGTTTGATCGTTCTTTCGATTAGACTGAGCCCCTAGTTTCCAACTAGGCTGACATGACCTCTTGTCGGCACTTTGTGCTACGGGAACAAGTGAGATTGTAATGCCTGCTATTACACTGGATAGATTAGTTCGTGAAGCAGTTCGGTAGCACCAAGAGTGTGTCAACACAGATAGTCAGGGCCGCCGAGAGCCAAGGAAAAACCCTTGTCAGTTGGTTCACCGGGACCCCCTGCCCCCATATAACTCGCCAAATTTATACTTCTTAGACTCCAAACCGGTCCCCCGCAAGGGACGAGCCCCTAGTTTCCGACTGAGCTGACATGGCCTCTCGTCAGCCCTGCTTCGTGGCTACTTTGTTTATCACTTATAACTGTTTCCTCTCAATTTGTGTCAAAGCTATTGAAGAAAGTTTATTCCTGCTCCTTTTTTCTACATCGAAAAATCTGAAGGAAGTGACTTTCGAAATAGAAAAACGGACCATAAGCAATAATAGAAGAGCGTTTGTATCACTTTTTTTCAAGTGTTCCGCATATACAATTTGCACAAAAATAATACCTTCATGAAGTTCATAGTTTTTAAAATATTAGCATATATTTCTTGATTCCTTTCCATGTTCGAAAAACCTGATTGTAGCTGTTCGCAAAAAAGAGAAGGCCCAACAATGAATGACCAAATCAGTGGTACTACTTTCTTGGTGGTAGGCAAAAGTATATTATGGACAACGTTATCCTTTATAAAGAGAAGCAGATGAAAAAAGCAATAATATCCTTTCATGCACGACATGAATTCTAGACAAAATATCATTTATTTTAAAAGACATCATGCGATCAAATTTGAATTTTAGCCACTGTGTTATACACTGGAAAAGAAATAAACAAGAAAATCTTAATTCTAAACTGAAATGCAGGATAGAAGGCGAACATCTACTTTTGAGTAATTTTACTGGGAGCTTTGCAAAATAAAACTTCAGAAATGAATGAGTGTTATAGTCTACCTTGCGATTGTTGGCACTCGTGTTTGGAGAAATAAACTTAAAAACCGAAAGGAAATAAGAAAAATCAGGGTTGCTAAAATTGAATATTGTCGAAGCAAGTTTTCTTCTTGAAGCATCGGTATTTTTCTACAATTTTACAAGCTGCGTATTTCTAAAATGATTCATTTTTGTACTTTGCTAGGAGTTACGGAATCAGAGGGAAAGAGGCCAACTCTGGTTCCGACTCGTGAACTTTCGGTGCCTTCGCCTCATTTACTCCCAAATTAGTCTGACTCCGTAGCCCTGGCAAAGTTGTGCACTCTGGGGGAAAATGGCTGGCTCCGACTCCTGAAATTTCAGAGCCTTTGCCTCTAACTCATTTACTCCAAAATCAGTTTAACTCCACAGCCCTGGCTGAGTTGCATACTCTGACGGAAAATGGCTGACAATGGCTCCGACTCCTGGAATTTTAGAGCCTTAGCCTCACCCTTTTACCCCAAAAAATGAGTCCGACTCCACAACTCTCTCTCCACAGCTCTTCCAGTTGCGAACTCGAAACAAAATTTTGACTCCGACTCTTTTACCTCAAAATCCGAGTGCCAATCAGAGCATTTTTTAAGGAATTTTTACTAGGCGACACAAGTTTATCATAAGAGTAAAAATTATTGAGAAGGTTTCAGCCTTTTTCTCAACAAACGTATGCATATATCGTCGCCTCAAAGTGGTATTTCTGTAAGTACTGTTTGTTCTAAGGCGGCTGTATAGAACTTTTGATTTAAGAGGAAGTCGATATAAACCAAACCTTAACTCAGTATTAACTCCGAAGTAAAGGGGGTACGGGGGTTTCTCCCCCGGAAATTTTTCGAATTAGTAGTCTTAAAAACGCATTTTAGACGATCTTTGGTAATGTTAGGATTGAAGAGGTTCGGTGTCGCTCACCTGTCTATTTTTCGAAATAATAGCTCTAAGAATGCAGTTTTAGACGTTCTTTTTGATGATGTTAGAGGGAGGAAAAATTTGAGGGCCCATATCCCAGGAAATTCCAATGTCGCCAAATGGTTTGATTTCGCATCTTCTAGGCGACAGATTTTTTTCACTAGGCGACATTGGTGTCGCGTAGTCCCTATGTTAAAAAATGCTCTGGTGCCAACAATAGCGAGGCGTACTGCAACGGCAAAATGAATCGGAACTCACCCTTTCGTTCTCGTAGTACTTGTCGAGGTCCTCGATGGGCGTGGCAATGAGTTGTGGCGGGAAGTCGGGCACAAGATTCCTGGGCAGCGGCATGCCGACTTCGAGGGCGGGGTCCGGCTCCAACCTGTCTTCGTGGTGAGGGATGGAGTAGTGCTCCGGGATGCCGTCCGGCCCGATCTCGCCCTCGGCCTTCAGCCTCTCCCGCTCGGCTTTCCGAGCGCTCGCTTCGGCTATCCTCGCCTCGATCGCCGCCAGGCTCTCCTTGGTGAAGGGACGGAACAGGGAGACCGCCTCTTCCTCGTCGCCCGACTGCTCGTCGCCCGAAGACATGTCCACGGATCACCTCAGCCACTGAAACACACAAAACACACTCCCTGTTACTTCATGTCGGTTATGTGTCACAGCATCATATGGACCACAAAACAACAAAATAATCAAAACTCAAACACTGCAAGAAGTTTTGGGTTTCAAAGAACCTCTTTTTCAATGAAAAAATTGTGAGCAGAAACATTAATGTGCTTTTATGTAAATGCAATTTAGAAATGGCAGTTTAATAACATATTGGTTGAGTCTTCACAATACCTGACAATCGAAAAAAAAAGAAAACCATGAACTTGTTGACTTTTTCTCTAAGCTGTACGAACAAAGAAAAGTAAATAAATTGTAGTAACCTAATTGCAGTGTTCAACCCACGTTTTATTACAAGTATTAAAAGACTCCGCTCTCTGCTCTAGAATGCGTCATTTTTTGTTGAAATCAATGCTTTAATCCTTTCACATATGGATTTTACCACCTATTTTCATTCATCATTTCTGACACTATTTCCATACCCTCCCAATGCGGCAACGAGTTCAATTTAATTGGCGGACACTAGGTTTGAACCGTTTTCTTTAGATTTGACGGTGCCACAAATTTTTGATCGTATTTAGATCGGTAAAATTGCTTGACCAGTTTAATACTGAAATCCCCCCCTTTTTTTTAAATGTAAGAGTCAATATAGAGATGTGACACCGAGTAAATTCTTGATGAAAGATAAATATGTCACTAAATGTGTCACTGCGGTGCGTTAGATGAAGTATCATGCAGCATTCTTGATAAACAGCGGAAGTCACTCTTTGTTTTACTTTAAGATACATACATTTGCTCAATTCCAGCAGCCCTCATGGAACCCACAATCCATAAAGGGTGTCCCAAATCCAAATTTCAGAGAACGTCTTACAGGAGATTTCTCTTACGTTTTACTTTTTAAACGTCAAACCCGAACACCTTATTTGTTCACAGATATTTCAAAAAAAAAAAAAAAATCATCACTGACTACAATATTTTTCCAACCTTGTTCCATACATCATCTTTAATAGGTCATATGTAGTATAGTAACGGTTCATGTGGGTACACTAACTTAATAAGAAAATCACTTATCTGAAAATATGTCGATGCATAAAATCAATGTGTAGAAAAACATTACCCATCCAAAAATAGTTGCTATATATATGTATTAAACAAATGAAATTATTGATCTTTGATTTAACCTGATCTCTAAACTCCTTCTCTTCAAACATATGCTCCTTTCACTGATGATTGAGATAAATCTGAGATTAGGAATTTTGGTGTTCAATTGTTAATTGAGCTGAAGCGTTAATGATTTCATATCTCCAAGACAGCTATGGGTAATTCAATAAATTGTTGTTGAGCCTAACTTTGAAGATTGATAAGTTTTATTCATGAGACAAAAAACTTATTTCTGATTGTAGCTAGCAGAAAGAGAAAATATCTTGCAGTTATAAGTGGATTATTGTATGTCGTATGCATACTTGTTCTGACGGATAATAGATTGATAGTTTTATCAATATGCCATAATATGCATTTTCGTCATTGATAGTAGAAAGAAAAGTGAACTGCTTTCCATTGAAAATTCGATTCATTGTGTGACAAATGTTGTTTAACTGGCAATTTTTATTCTGGACAGAAAAACTATAACTAAAATAGACGAGTTTCGCTACCAAAGGAATCCTTTTGTTTCAAAGAACGTCGCAGCAGGACGGTTGAAATAAATGGGTGTATTTCTTCAAATATACTTATTCATGGATAAACAAATTTCCTCAAACTCATAACTCAATCTCAAATGCTATTGAAAATTAGACGAGATGGTTTTCTTTCTTAATCTTTAAACTCAGTATGTTCTTTCAGTCATGCTGACAAGATAGGTTTTCTAGAAACTTTACAGTTATTTTTTCCTATACCGTGGCTAGAGAGGAAAAATTCCACTCTCAGTGGCACAATTTTGCTTAATTATGCATACTGGACTATTATATGGATGCCTCAATTACCAAACCAATTAACTCCATAAAACAAAAAGTCGAGAAAAGTGATGAAGAAGATAATGTTATCCGTACAAGTGAATAGGCTTTCGTGTTACATTTTCTGCCATCACATGGCCAGAAATGTACTGAACCAAAATTTTAATATAAATTCACATGCTAAGCGTTGATAAAGCACTATTAAAGCAGAAATGTGGATTTTTTTTAAAAAGTGGAGTTAATCAATTTGGCAATTGAAGTAGCCATATACTTCACAATAATTAGGGAAACAATTCTGCAAGTACTTCATAAACATACTTTTGAGAAAATCAAACATGAAAGAAATGGTTAAGTCTTGCTAAACTTATAATAAATAGCCGTAACTAATGGAATTTTACCTTAGTTCAAGTTACTCTGGTAACAAAAATACGTCGATTCCAATGATTAAAATTTTGTATTACCTAAAAGACACTTCAATATATTACTTAAAAAAATGAGTAAATTAAGGGCATTCCCTCATGTTCAAAAAAAGCATCTGAAACAGAAAAAAAAGGGAGATTTTTGATTTTATAAACTACGATTTCATCATCAAGGAATTCAAAAACAATTACTGAGTTGGAGCAGACATTTAGTTATAGATAATTTTTCAATCTGAATCCTTTTTGCTGTTAATTTTTCATTAAAAGAGCTAGAAGAGTGATTTGAAATCTGAAGTAAATTGGCAAGTTTTCCATCTTTGTTAATATCTCAGATTCAAAAAAAAAAAAAAAAAAAAAACTCCAAATAAATATTATTTTCCCCTGGCCTAATAGAGTTTTGTTTATAGAATGTGGAAATATTTATTTTTTAAGTGTATGTTTATAACTTACGGGGTTATTGAGTCACAAACTGGCTGCCATGAACTCTGAAAATTTAGGCTTAGCGTAAGCATCAACTTCTAATTTCAATAACAAAGCAACAAACAGTTTTTAAACTTCCATATTTTGCATTACCTTACATATATGCATGATTTACCTAAATAAAAATTTTCATTGAAATCTGTGACATATCAGCCTCACAGGTGATTTGCTCATTTCGCATGGAATGACTTCTAACTGAGAACAGACTTGCAGAAGGCGCAAGTTGCTACGATCTCTTAACACGGACGGGTTGGAAGTGCTCGATCGGAAATGCTCAGCCAGTGCTTCGCTCCCCTATTTTATTTGTGAACTACTTTTGAGTTAGAAGTGACAAATTAAAATTTGTAAATGTGCCCTTTTGATATGAAAGTGAATGAGGGGGTACCGGTTAATAAGGGATAAATTTCACTTTGCTGTAAAAGATTTGGCGGGTGAGAAATAAGGGAATGGATATGCACCGTTTTGGTGGTAAAACCAATGTTTACGCATTTTTTAACAGTAGATATATATAACTTCGAGAAGAGAGAAATTCATGGGTCGATAGGGCTTATATTAGAGATTCTGAAAACGAAAAAAAAAATTGTTTTTTTCGAAAAGTGGACATAATTTCCGTTAAATAAATACCGTTTTGAAAGTGAACTTCTCAGTTATCGATCACACTTTGAGGACAGCCTGTTGTCTCTATATCTTTTGACGTCTTTGGCGTTGGTATTCCCTTTGGAATTAGTTGTTAAGTCACGTGATCCTTCCTAATGTCCTTAAATATGTTGTACAAAAGTAATCACATAATCATGACATTTATGCTAAAACTCATCCAAAATTTTTAAAAACCAGCCAAGAATATATAAAGCAGTGAGAAGCAAAGGGATGTAAGTGCCAAAACTAAAACTTTCGAGATAACCAATACAAATGGAAGGAGAACCTCTCTTCTGTACACTCAAACATATTTTTGTGCGTTATTTTTTTGTGCGATTTTTTTTTTTTTTTTGTGCGGTGCATAAACATTTTTCACAAATTGGGATTCAATTGACTAACCTATCTTTAAAACAAGTGCTTAATAGTGCAATTTTGAGCGAATTTTTTTATGCGATTTTTTATGCGGTCCCTATTTACAGCACAAAAATAGAACTGATTGTAATGGGAAAAAGAACAATAATCTCTCGTAGATGCTGCTATACAGACGGATTTAGAAGAAAATTTCAATGAAAGCATACCTAGGACCTTACCTTTTGACGCGTTTTACTCAAAACTTGAAAATGTCCACTTACACCCCTCTGTTTCTCACTGTCTTATATGAAGGTTAAAAAATTTGTACAATTTCAATTTTCAACACATCCAAATTTCAAGAAAATATCTCAGTTTGTTGCTCCATGGCTGGTCATTCCCTTAATAGCAGGGGTGCACCCGACTAACTACCGCAAAACTGCAAACTCCCCAATAGCGAGATCCCCCTAAAAAGAGAAAAATCCCTCTCAAAATAGCCGCCTAAAATTTCAACGGCACCGTCTGTGTCATGAACTCCCCCTCCCCCACCAGGTGGGTACCCCTGGTTTGCTCTGCAGTAGCTTTTTAATGAAATCACAAAAAAATTATAATAAGAGCACCTACCATTCTTATTTAAAACTATATAATTCTCGTCTTTTTTTTTCTTCCAAAAATGCGGTTCGCACGAGCAAAATAGCTAGCTCATCTTAACATAATCTCATGAGAATAATATACAAAAGCTTATTTCTATCCATGAACTGGTAACAGTGTTTAGTCAGAGCGTTAATAAAAAACCTAAAGAGGTAAAATCTGAAATTTATGCAAAGTTGTAACGTTTAGAAACATTAAGTAATTACTTAGTCGCTTTAATAAGCTAATTACTTCGTTGCAATTTTTAAAGGCGAACTTTGACTTGAAAACTTTATTTTTCCAGAAACGAACTCGAGTTTCTTTTAATTGTTATTATGTTAAAGTTATTTCCACATGTCGAGTCAGTTTTGCTCATTTATTTTGCCTTAAACCACAAAACCTGTTTTTTTTCATTAAATAGAATGTACATTTAATAAAATAGACACAAAAAAAGCTGTGTTTAAAGAAGCAGCGGATTCCTTATACATCACTGGTGTTTATTTACGTTTAGAATCCGAAGAGGCACAGAAATATCGTCAAAGATTCAACGCATAAAAACATGATACGGCACTAAATAGAAGAGAAGCAAAATAATAATCATTCGGTAATGGGAAAATGCAGCTCCATTTCTCCGCGTTTCTATATTTCCAGAAAAATCTAATTTCCAGAGATAAGTACTTATGCAGAGACATAGAATGCTATTTTATTTGCAATAAACGAAGCGATTTTTAGTCTCGTATGACATGGAAGACTTCAGAAAGTTAAAAAAAAAAAAAAGAAGAAAAAAAAAGGAAAGAATATCCTTACTTAATCGTAAATATTTTAAAGAGGCTCGCGACGGTAGGGTTCATTGAGACTGAATTTAATTGGAAAAATGTTTTTATGTCTTTGAACATCCGGGTAATTGATGAATGACGAGGGTGTTTCAATACAATGTAAAAATGTGACTTAATTTTGCATTTAAACATCAGTTTTTACCATAAGGTGGAATAAAAGTTTTAAAAAAAAACTTTATTTTAAAAGATCAGTTGAGAACATATTTAATTCGAAAGGCAGTGTAGGCCTGTCCGTAAATGCCTTTATCAGTGTATTCAATCGTATAATTTTGAAGAAAAAATAAACTAGAAGAAAAATCCCCCCCCCCCTCTCCTTAAAAAATTAAGTTTTCTGTCATTATATACTGCACTGAAATCGTTGGTATATTCATTAAAAACTTGACGCTCACAAAAGTTAGTAGCGGAAAAAAAAGTAACCTATAATAGTGGCCATATATCACAAAGTAATTGAAAATATATGAGGAGCACTAAAAAAGTGTAAAGCTTAGTTCTGTGACAAATATTAAAAATCAAAACCAAGTTAAAGACACAAATAACTAAAATTACATCCACAAATTTCAGAGCTACAAGAGACATTTTTTTCAATGCAAAATACTACCACGAATATCTGGTCAGCGGCAGGTTTTTCGAAACATAAATTCCCAAAACCAGGCTCGTTATTTAGGGGGGTCAGGTGGGTAAATTGCCTGCCTCTCTAACTTTTGGAAATCAATGTATTTACATTTAAATGGGCGTGGATTTTACTGTCTTTTGGTACAATTAACATTGAGTATACACTCTTTGCCCCTTCCCCTGGGAAAATTTGAAATGACAGGCTTGCTTAAAACACAGATTTAGGCTACATTTGGCTGAAAGACATGACACCCCTCTGGGTGAACTGGCGTGACCTCAAGGATGAAAAGCCATCCACATGACTATCCGATTTGTATAAGACCACTATTCATCAAGAAATTTCTCTCAAACCTTTATTTTACTTAAATTGTTGCATACATCACCAGTAAAACATTTTATTCATAATAAAATTACTTCAGCATTATTTAATTGCTTGGAAACACTATTTCTGCTGCCTTTCATCCATCAAATAGATCATGTTGCGTTTTAAACTCTTTCTCTGATATGCTAAATGTAAAACAAGGGTACATTAATAACGAAAGGGTAAATAGCTGGACACACCCTAATCTATAAGTTTCAAGACCACGGGGAAAAGCTTCGGCATATTTAAACTCATGAGCTGTGTGCGCGAAACTACATCAAAGGTCAGGGGTATTCACCATAATAAAAATTGATTGAAGTTTTTTCCATTTCCTCTTTCTTATTCTTTTTTTTTAAGATATTCGTATGAAAGACATTTCTTCAAACGAGAGCTGAATGAAACAGGGATATTAATTTTCTTAATTGAGGCAGTGAGAAGCAAAGGGATGTAAGTGGCAAAATTAAAAATTTGGAGATAACCAGTACAAACGGTAGGTGAACCTCTCTTCTGCCGTCGAGCACTAGCTAGTACTAGTAGCCCTAGTAGGTGCTGTTATACAACATGATTTAGAAAAAAAACTCAATGAAAGTCTACCTAGGATTTTATCTTTAAACACGTTTTACTAAAAACTTGAAAATGTCCACTGCTTATCACTGACACAATTGTAAAACTGTAAAAGCACCAAAATCATGACTATTTTACTAGCCTACTTTCCCGTAAAAATAAAAGAACGAAAGAAAAAGCATTTAAGAAGGCCTAATACATCTTTAAAATATGCTAAAACAAAAAATGTCAAAAATAAATTAAATAATTAAATAAATAGCGAAAAATTCAAAATTAGAAAGTACAGTTTGAGATGCAGAAAATGTGTGTCTGTCTGTCGAGCTGTCCTGCTGCCCCCCTCCTCTCCTCCTTCATAACTTTTGAGTGCACAGTCCATTCGAACAAACTTTCTTTTGTTTGAAAGATCTTGAAGAGGGCACATCATTCCTAAATTTTACTTTTGCATTTAAACAATTTCTCGTTCAAATTTGTACGGTTCAAAAAACTTTATCTAAAGTGTTATATGTTTTTCCGTCACCAATAGTGAATTTTCTTTGCATTTAAGTTTTTGAAGGTTTTTTTTTTTATTAAGGACCTAAAATTCCTGTTTTTTTTTTTTTTTTTAAATTAGACGTCAGTTTTATTGCTACGAACTCATTCTTCAGCTTTTTTTTCCTAACATAAACATATATTTTTGCCATTAGTCAAGATATTTAAGATCCTTTCAAGCTATTGTGCCGATAACCAGCCAGTTTTTTGACCAGACAAGTATTTTGGTTCTGGACACCATATGATCATAATTAACTTTATGACCATTCTTACACAAAATTATTATTGACTAATGATGATAAAACATAATCTGAACTTGAGAAACGATATATACAATATAACAGAAGCATAATATTTTGATTTATTTTACATATTTTTGTTGTTGATGTTCAGATGAACATTTAAAAAGCGAATAATCCATTTTTTAATTTTAATGTTGCTCGGATTGGTAAGTCAAGATATTTTAAATTTGATTATATTGTTAGAAAAATGATTGTTTAAATATGAAGAGTACGTTTTTTTCCGTGTATTTCCCGAAAATAATTTAATTCAGTCAGCATGATCATTTCTAGTTTTTAGTATGCCCATAAGAAAGCGAGTGTAACCATAATTGGTCAAACCAGTGTATTCCAATTTATGTCAAAAAAAAAAAAAAAAAAAAAAAAAAAAAAAAAGAAAAAAAAGAAAAAAAAAGAAAAAAAAGAAGAAAAAAACATACATTTTAGCTGAAAATAAATTACAGTTTCACAGCTATAAAAGTGCAATTTCTAAGTTCTAACATCGTGCGAATGAGGTTTTTTCTACCAACTATAACTGCCCAACATCGCAGTTAACAAAAATCCAAATACCCTCTCCTCAACTATACCCATAACTAGTCATTTACCCAACATCAGTATTGGTATATTCCTTGGTGTAATGTGAAACAACTGTTAAAGCTGTATCAGTTATTAGCCATACCTGCACGGCGATGCCCGTGCAAAGAATTTAAAGGAAGTCCTTTGAATAAAAAAAAAAATCGCTCTATCTGCAAGAATTTTTTTTTCATCATACTTAAAATTAAATTTCCTACATTTTAGTAGAAAAAAATATTTTTCTGACGCAATTGGTTCGAGGTCTGTGGAGTAAAAAATACTAAAAACTGCTAAAAATCGCGTAAAACATTGAATCACTCTTTTTTTTAAATTAAAATATCAATGTAAAAAGCCTATTAGCCTTCCTCAATACATGGACTGTTCAACACAAAAAAAAAATTCAATTCGAACCAGTAGTTCCTAAGATTAGCGCGTTCAAGCAAACAAACTCTTCAGCTTCATATTATTAGTATAGATTATCTTTACTAATAATAAAGCTGAAAGTCTCTGTGTCTGGATGTCTGGATCTCTGTGACACGCATAGCGCCTAGACCGTTCGACCGATTTTCATGAAATTTGGCACAAAGTTAGTTTGCAGCATGGTGGTGTGCACCTCAAAGCGATTTTTCGAAAATTCGATTTTGTTCTTTTTCTGTTTCAATTTTAAGAACAATTTCCGGAGCAAAATTATCATAAGATGAACGAGTAAATTACGAAATTATCATGACGTGGAATGGGAGAGCGAATGATCGTAGCCAATTGGCGAGAAATTCATCATCCATTACCATTATTTGTAAATATACAGGCGAACCAAATGATCTTTCAATTTTTCTACTACGGGCAAAGCCGTGCGGGTACCACTAGTTACTAATAATGAAGCTGAAAGTCTGTCTGTCAGGATCTCTGTGACGCGCATAGCGCCTAGACCGTTCGGTCGATTTTCATACAATTTGCACAAAGTTAGTTTGTAGCATGGGGGTGTGCACCTCGAAGCGATTTTTCGAAAATTCGATGTAGTTCTTTTCTATTCCAATTTTAAGAACAAAATTATCATAAGATGGACGAGTAAATTACGAAATTATCATAACGTGGAACCGTATAATGGGCACAAGCCAATTGGTAAGATACGAAATTGTCATAACGTGGAACCGTAACATGGGTACAAGCCAATTGGCGAGAAAATTCACCATACATTATTTGTAAATATCCTGGCAGACCAAAAGACCTTTTAATTTTCTATTACGGGCAAAGCCGTGAAGGTACCACTAGTAAAGTAATATAACATCAATATTAAGAATAATTAACAGATCTGTTACAACAACGCATAACAAATGCAAAGAAACAACACGGTACAGCAAAAAAAAGTAATAATAATAATGATAAAATAAAATAAATTGATAGAAACAAATAGGGAACATCGATAGCATATCTCTACATAGTATTCGGAACTCCAGCGCTCGAATACGCTACCTTGTGGTGATTTACAAAACTGCCGATGGAACTAAAACATTGCCACGTTGCGTTCCACGTGTGTCTGTTGACGTAAACACAGGCAGTTTGTTCTGAGTATTTATTAACGCAATCGATGTTTGCTTTCAGCTACAGAAATTAATTCGTCCCTTAGTAGTATTCTCGAGCTTCTCAAAATAATGTTAGTTTTCCTCATTTCTTTCAAAAAAGTATTAAATGGTGGAAGCGTAAACAAGAAAACTCTGGATTAACAAAATTGGATAACGTTATACCAGGTAAAATTTTTTATTGTTTTGTATGAATTTGTAAGAATATGAGTTTTTTAATCTTAAATTAATTTAACTAATCATATTTTACAGCAGCATTTAGTTGGAATGGACAGTATGCAAAATATTTTCTTGAATTTATTATCGTAGAACAAAATGAAAAATGTTTAACCGAGAAAGAATTTACTTTATTCCTTTTATTCTCAGCTGAAAGGTTTCGCCAAATTTGTTTAGGGTTATAGTTTTAGTATTGTGCGAGCAAAGTAGCCTTGGCGAGATTTCGCGTTTTTAGTTAAACCATTTTTAATTTTTATCATGAGTGGAATAAAATGATAGTAAGATTACAGAATTCGATAAGTAAAAGGAAATAATGGTCAATCAACTGAAAAGAAAACTACCACCATATATAAACTGTGAGTACACATTTTATTTATTTTGTTCTGAGTGAATATAAATAAATATCAGTTTTTCAATTCGATGAAAAAAAAAAAAAAAAAAAAAAAAAAAAAAAAAAAAAACGAACTTAACAACATTGACTGGACACTTTTCCTTAACCTAATTCCACATAAATGATTTAAATAACCTTTGTTACTACAGTATCCTACTGAAATAGACAGTATGCAAATAAATTTTCTTGATAATATTTATCGCAGAACAGATTGAAAAATCCAGAAAGAACGTTAAGAATTTGAACAATAAAAAATAAAAGTTCGCCAAAAATCTGTTTATAGGGTTATGGTTTTAAAATTGTGTGAAAGAATAATGTATCTTGACAAGATTTCGCATATCAGGTAAATCATTTCCATGACGAATGAATTAAATGCATGATTTCTTTGGATATCCAATCATATAGTCACAGAAATAAATTATCTAGTGTTAAACGTTACTCTTGACAGTCTGCCACGTATGTGCACTATGTGACGAAAATGTCAACAAATGCCGGAAATGTCACGAAACTGAACTTAAATATGTACTATAGAAAAAACGGTACAAAATGAAAATGCCGTTCGAAGCGAACCAAAAATTTATGAATTCCGAATTCAACATCGTGAAAATGGCTGCTTCAAAACAACTTACTGTGTGTTCTGCATTAATTGTTTACTTTCGTAATACTTTTTGGTTTCTAATTTCTTTCTATATGGGTCAGAATAACCAAAAGACTTTGAAAAATCTTTTCAAATGAATAAAGCGAAAAAATCATACATAACAACAAAAATCCCAACACTTTTAGCATTTTCTTCGTTACCACATGCGTTTGTTTTAGTTTTTAAGTCGGCCATTAGACAGTGACTGCAGTGCCCCCTATAGTTCGTTGGAGTTGCGAATAAAATGAAGTCCCCAAAAAGCGTCTGTATGTTTGAACTCGCAAAACTCGAGATTTACCCGGCCAATTGAGCTGAAATTTTCATAGTTTGTTCCTTTAAGTCCTGAAAAGGTTTGCAGACCAATTCGAATAAAATTCAATGAATAGTTCTTCTTTTATTCCAATTTACGTCCAATTTTCGCATAAATTCTCAAATATGGGGGTAAAAAATTACTTGCACATATTAATGTTACAGATCGTTAGAAAGGGTAGAATTTTCCGCGTTCTACGCAATTCGTTTCAATGCTCTAACTTTATTACTGCGGGAGTTATTTGCGTTTCTAACTCGAATTTTTTTAGGCTTAGCTGAAATTTAGGCACTATTTTCTTCATTAAACAAATCAATAAAAAGTGAAGGAATTGTCCCACGGCTTTCTTTTTGACGCCATTGGAAAAAGCGACCGTTTTTACTCCAGATCCAACTCGACCTATGGTCGAAAAAATAAGCTCTTATCTCGAAAGAAAAAAAAGTTACAAGCCTTTTTAAATCAAGTTTAAGAAATCTCGATTCCATTCAAATTGTGAACCATTTTCTTTCGCATTTTAATTCCTTAAACTTATTTTATTTTGTGTTTCCATGGTTACGCATTTTAAACCCATCTTTCTGGATTTAATTTCTTAAATGTATTTTAATATTTGTCGTCATTGTTTGGAAAGGAAATCATGGTGTTTTTTTTAACTTATTTTTTACGCCTGATTGTTGAATATACGTCAGTTGACACAATTTTTATTTTCAAGGTAGACCGAGCAAAGCCGGGCAACGTAGCTAGTTCTTAATAAAATGTATTACAAGAACTTTTCCCCGCTAAATGAAAACTATTTGACTATAATAAACAGCTACCGCACACAAAATTAACGTGATTAAATTTTTAAAATTATTCTCGGTAACTTGGAGCTGATTTTGCTATGATGCGCTTTTTACTTTTGCTCACACAACGAAAAATTTCCTACAATTAGTTGAACAAGAACAAATAAAAAGCAAAGACATGAAAAAAAAAGCAAAATATGCTAATATGGTACCGGAAAAACACGACTAAGTTGCAATAGATAAATATCATTTTCTTTATTATCATTAATTTTTTTCCTCGAATATGGCATGTTAAGAAACATTTTTATAAATGAAACATGAGAGATTACTAACTTAATTTTGTAAAAAACAGTGCGTAAAATCAAAGTTTTGCAAAGATATTAAACTAAAGGCGCGATTTCCACGTAAAAAGAGCCCGTGTGCCTGTAATCCTTCCGTGGTTATCAATGCATTTCATTTCACTTTTAACGTATGCCTGGACGCGTAAAGAAAGTTTTCGCATCAATTACTATGAAATTTGTTTAGCATGTTAAAATGAAAGGATATAGCGTACATAATGCATATACAGGTATATAAATTATACTGTGCAATGTGATGAATATCTTTTAAGACGAAATTCTTTTAACGGGAAAGAAATATTTCTGTACCCTCGGTTTCGTGTTACATTTTTCATTGTATATGAAGTTGTGACATATAAAGGTAACAGATTGAAAACTTCTTCAACAAGTATTAAGAGTATTAAGCACACAAATAATTAAGAGAATTCAGTTCAAAATTTGAGCTCATTATCAACAAATTCAAAAATCTAAAACGAAATATTATCATCAATATCTACATGTCCACGGCCAAAAACAATTGAGCATACTCATTCACGTACAAAATAGCATAGCTTTGGTGAGCTAACCGCTTCTCTTACATCAAAGCAAATAACTTAAAGAGAAAAAATTGACTTTAAAAAATATGTCTCTTAAGGTTCAGATTTTAAGAGAACAGTGAGCTCAATCGTACACCACAAAGGTAGTTCTACATACACTCCCAATACCAATTCTCCAGACAAGCATGCGCACTAGAGAATATGAGGCTTCAGGATCGCCTGTTTTGTTGAGATCAAGCGTTCCGTTTATTTGAACATTTTGCTTCAAAAACTTCAGTACGCAATACGAAATAAATAAATGCATTTGTGAAACAAAGGAACAGTAAACACAACGTTGATGATGCTCAAATCAGCAGCTAATTGCAGCCACGTGTCTCGGAATTTCATTGAACCCTTTTTCAATGCCAAAAGGAGTGAACTTTTGGGTGTTTTCTGCTAAGTCATTCGAGAAAAGATATAAGGTTCCTTGAAACCACGAAACACGTGTCTGCAATCAGTTGATAATTAGTTCTTTATAACAGTTATGTTGACTACTGTTATTAATACTGTATATTGTTGGTTAATAATTTTTAAAGCTAAAATAGTGTAAAATACAGCCAGACCAATGGCGGTATCGGAAATAAAGTTAAAGGGGTTCATCTTCTAATGTCGGCGGTGCAGAAACTATTTTAAGAAACAAAGAGAGGAAGTGATTGCTGTGGTCCAATGTTTAATGTTCCCCTAACTTTCTCCGTACTAAACACTCAACTTTAAGGTAACACAAATGAGCAACTAATTGCAGACACGTGTCTCGGAGTTTCATGCCAAAGGTTGTGAAATGTAAAGCTGCCAGAAAAGATCTAAGGATCCTTCAAATCCCGAAACACGTGTTTGCAATCAGTTGATAATTTGTGCTTTATGACAGTTGTGTTTACGACTGTTATTAATACTAAACTATGTTGATTTATAGTTTTTGAAACTGTAATAGAGTAAAAAATAGCCAAATTAATGACAGTACCGGAAACAGAGGGTTTCAGCGCCAAGTATCGGCGGTGGAGTAGCTGGGTTGAGAAACAAGAAAAGAGAGTCAATGTTGTGATACATTGTTTTATATCCACCAAACTTTCTTTTTAGTTAAAACTGAGCTGAGGCTTACACCGGTGCTCTGGGCGGAAGTAGCCTAATCGGTAAGGCACCGTACTAGTAACTGGAGAGTCCTGGGTTCGATGCCAGGCGGTTGAAGATCCTCCGTGCTCCCTGATGGCGACTGGGGCGCGTTAAATATGTCGTGGTCATAAAGCCTTCCACGTGAATCAACACCTCTGGGGGTGTTGGACCAGAAGTTGTTCGGCTTCTGGTTTGGTTCGAAATTTCAAAATGTAGATAGATGTTGCTTCCATCTGCTCCATTTAGACGTCGATTCTAGCTAAGTTTGCATAAATTTCACCGTATTTTAGTGATAAGAGTAGGAATTCTTCTCCATCTCTTGCAATGAATATAGTTCTGTGGCAATCCCAAACTTTTCTGTTCTTATGAGAATAAGATATTTTATTTTTTTATGAAAGATTAACTATAAAATGAACTTTTTTTTAAACAGTAAAACTATATCTGCATGCAAACAAAGATTAAAAAATGGCACAAAATTTAAAACTGTGAAACAAAAATTATGTATATAAATAAAGTTTTGGCAACACTATGAAATAATTCTTTTTGAAAGATTATCAAGACATAATATCTTTATTCGTTCAGGATCTAGTGATTAAATTCCTGTCTGCACACGTGTAAACGTGGAATAAAAAGGTTATACATCGTTTTTTTTTCATCACTTTCTTTACTTTCAGGATGAAATTCTCAATGGGGTAATGATTAGTTAACGTGCTTAGCGAAATCAATAGTTAGCAGTTAAAGATCAAAGATAAATGGTCTGTTTCTACGTTAAGATTTATAGTCTATCTCTGTGAATGAAGTACTTTTGTTACAAAGATGCGATTAATTTAGATTTTTTGGTGTGTTTCGGGCTGATTTTGGACGTAATCCCACCTAATTTAACGAACAATTTAACGGAAATAGTAACTATTGCGAAAAAACTTGCTAAGAAAAAGGGCAACATTCTTCAATGTTTCAGATGAAAGATAGTTTCGCCAAAAATTCTGTATTTCTTACAAACCAGGCAGTCATTTTGTTTCAGGAAAGTTTTCGTTTTGCAATGTCAACGTTGAAAGTATTGACACTCACACCGCATTTGCTGGCGTAAGTCGTGTTTTATTAATATAAACATAATAACGTACATGATAATAAAAATTATAAATACTAACTAAAGAGAAGGAAAACACATCGACACCATCAGGATCCAGTTTTTCAAAAGCTGATGACTAACAGCAGAGTAACTTTCCCCATTTTTTTCTTTTTTCATTAATTCGTGTAGATGTAACTGCATGAGGCTGAAAATTTGCCATCAAATCCATCATGCGCGAAGAAATTCAGTTCAATTACTATTTTTAATCAGCATTTAAAACTGCTTGTGTAGCTGCAAATTATTCAGTAATGCAATATTTTTTTAATTAAGAAACGAAATTAACTCTTCAGTTCCTCAAACAATATCATTTTTTTCTTTTCACCTCCTAAAACTCTACTGAGATTAAGGGTTCAGATTTTCACAGTAAACACCGTCTCAGCGGGAAGAACTTTCTTGTTTACAGATATTCGATAAAAATTCTTATCACTAGCAATATTTTTACCTCTTTTTAAAACTTCCTTTGTTAGTTTGTTAGTGTTGTTACTCCTTCGACGCACCATAATGAACACATCTTCCCATTTTGAGAAAGTCGTTTTCCGTTTACAGTCTTTTTATCACGTTCTGCCACCTTGAAGACATAAAACTTCCACCTTAGCAGTTACTTTCGCAGATGAAACTTCTTTAAAAGCCGCAAACTGTCCTCTGGAAGCTCTTTCTCTTTTGAATATGCACTTATATGGTTCTGAAAGTAATCATTTTAGGAGCCTAATTTACTACGCTAGCGAGTTGAAAGACTTTTCTGGAAATTGTAGTTTTTTTTTTGTTCCAAATGACCTTTTTCTGCATTTCTGCAATTTTCTAATTCTCTCAGTTTTTGTTTCTTCCACATTTCTTGCAGTGCAGTGCTTGAGTATTTCCATCTATTGTTTTTGTAAGAAATTTAAGAGAGTGACCATTTTTTTGAATGTTGAACTTTTTTGGTCTACAGCAGACTTAAGAAATTGAGGTACATGTTCAGTATAATGTTCGTTTTGCTTGGCCATCACGTTTGTGTGTAATAATACTTATAACACCATACACGATATGAATAACTAAAAATTAAGGTCAAAAGTAAGTACGTAATGTAGAAAAAATTTATGCTTTCTGTCAAATATTTTCTACGATTTGATAAATTTTTACTGCCCTATAGCTTGCATATTTTTTATCGTTTCCATTTTTAATAAAAACTTTTACAATAAACCAGCAGATTATATTTAATGTCTCACTTTTGCTTTTTCATAAAACAAACAAAAATACATAGCATAATGTTAAAATTTCACGTTCCCGTACGCAGCTAAATAAAAAACCCTACTATTTTTCACTATTTTTTTTTAAACTAGCAGCATTTTCGCGTCTGAAGTTCAGTATGTCTATAACTGGCGTGTAAAAGAAATTTCAGATAAAACTTTTTAAAATTTTTATACTTTTGATGGCTTAATGTATTGATAATCATGCATGAAAAGTTAAACAATGATGACTGATTCTTTAAAACTTTTATTGTAACTTACTTAACGACTTTGATAGGCTCATTACCAGTACGTTTTCCTTCATGTTGCTAGCAAAATAATTGTAAACGTATGCAAAGCTGAGTGAAATTTCGAACAAAAAATGTTGTTTCACAGTTCTATGAATTCCGTCTAACAAGTTGCATGTGGTAGGGTGCGAGGTTGTATGAGGGGGAGGGGGACGGGATGTTAAAAAGTTCCATATGTGAAATCTTCCAAACGGTGTGGCCTTGTAAGTGTCTGGATTTGTCTCTGTGTTCACTTTGTGGGAGTGCTTTTGATGTGGAACCGACGGCACGCCCGGGACTGGTCAGCGACAGCGTGTTTTGTGCGGCTGAGTTTGGAGACACACCTGATTAATAGGAGCAGACGGAATGGCATCGGGCTGAAAGTTTACCAAATTGGCATGTCGAAATCCGGTTGACGGCCGCTGACCACCCGCTTCTTAATCTTGACCGCCAGCGCAGACATGAAGGAGGACTCAAATGCAAATGAGGAGCCAGTTGACCCTCGAATCCGAGCTTCGTTTTCCAATGCATCCCACCGTTTTTCAAAACACGTCATAATGATACAGCCAATTAGAAAATTTTAAGGGGGCTAAGTTTATAGGCCCCTTTTCTTCGAGAGACTCTTGAAAAAAATCTGGTTTCGCGAGATCGCTCTAGGACTGTGAACTGTAATGTTCCGTTTTGCAGCTTCTCCGGTTGCTGAAGAAATCGTGAGTTTGATATGCACACCACAGGCAACTGTGTTTGCTAATGTACAACTGTAACCCTTCAATGCACCTTTTAATTTTTTATCAATCATTTTTAGTTTTTTTGTAAATAAATTTTTTTGCTTAAAATTTAAAAGGTTCTTAGTCTATGTTTTCAGTTGTGGTGTTTTTGATTGAAATCGCTCGGCACGTTCAAGCCGGTACTACTGTGGATCCAAGACGTCAAACATAAAACAAAAAATATGTAGGTGTAATTTATATTTTTAAGTTAATGAACACTTTAAGTTAAAAAGAACCAATTTAAACAAATATCAGTAGATTTTCATAGAATCTACCACTCCTGAAAAGTTGGGACTTTTTATACAAACATTAATCTATCGAACGGAGTATTTAGGTTATACAAGAAATAGCAACGTTAAATTATACAAAGTGCAGATTGCTGTTTAAACATTTTTTGGAGATACAAGGAACGTCCTTTTCACTGCAAAAGAAGTGACATGATTAATGAAAAGAAATCCAAGAAAGGAATCTGCAATTTATGCTATTTGACGTTGTAATTTTTAATTTTACTTTTTATGCACAGAAGATTCAAATTATACTTAAATTACTTCAAAATAAATCAAATACGATAGAGAAAACATTTATTTTTATAGTTCGACAAAATATTTGAAGTGTCCAAGCCGACTAAATTTTCTTGCACAAATGCCACACATAACTACTTACACTGAGCTTAAACTGCATTAGAGAAGGATATTTCTTCCAAAGGTTTAACTTTATTTCAAAATAAGTCTCGTATTTTTCCCGGGACTACAACTTTGTCCATTTCTATGCTTTTACTCTAACGAAACTCTCAAGGTCGTATGGAAAAAGAATGGAATACAAATCCCTTATTAAGTAAAGGGCAAAATGAGCCTTATATTTGAAAGTGAATTTTAGTTTTCGTGACCGTTAGATATTTTTCATAAACTAAAAGCCTCTTGTCAATGTCAAAACTTTTTTGCTCTGTCGCATTTTTTATGTTCTTCACGAAGTAAACAGCTGGACTCATTCCAAGTTCGGGCAACTTATTTTCTGGTGATGAAACTGACCTGTTTACTCCGACTCCCGGTATCGATCACTTTAATGATTGTTAACACGAAGCTAAATATTGCGTTCACTGGGTTATTCGGTTTGTTCATTAAACTTGTCTTTAAATTTTTCAAGTAGGTATATTAAAATAAGGTATCTTTTATCTTTTTGCATGTTTTTAAACCATAACTGGTGAGGTGATTTTTTTGTAAGGAAGATGTTGAAGCAGGTATATAGTCCCAACATTACATTTTCTGTACAACCCACAAAACCTAGCTAATTAAAGCAAGAGAATTTCCTATGATTTAATTTTATTATTTACACCATTACAATCTGAACGTATCTATGCATGTCTTTTTGTACGGTTAAAGGTCGCTTCTGATTGGTTGTTGGGTGTTTCGTGACCTTGATGGTCATGTGACACTGATGGCGACCTGGTGATAAACTAGGCGATATTTGAGAGATATAACGACAAATTTGACGCCAAAACACCTTTAAAAATGTCGCCAAACTTGTCGTTTTCTCTTAAATTTCTCGTCAAGTCCATAGACTATAAAGATCTGACGTCATCTACCACATATGACTATGTGAGGCACCGCAGATGGCGAATAAGCCATTAGCACTGGAGGCGGCTGATTTATTTATAAAAGTACTAATGAAAAAGTACCGTAAGTGACATGCACTTTCATATAAAGCTACATAATGTAAACATTACAAAATGTTTGATCACAAAATTAAAAATTTTCTGGGTGTAAGACACCCCACCCCACCAATTAAGGGTTAAAAATGCTTTTACATACAGGGAATTCATGAAGTAGAAGGTAAATTAGCAATGGATATTCAAGGACAGTCCTCTCTAAAAATTTGGAGCTCCAACTCTCTGAATTTCTGTTCATGCCCTTCACAAATAAAGGAATAATATTGCTTCAAAGAAATATCCATCACAAAAGAAAAAAAACAACTTAATTTACAGTATGTGTGGCAGCTAGAACTGGAGTAATATTTGACAACTGTTGAAAAACAATAATGTGAAAGATTTGTTGATAAGTGCACTTAAGGAATGGATTTCATCTTTTATCAATGACATTTTATCAAGATCACTGGATTTTTTCTCAATGGGGGCGAAAGAATAGAGTACATACATATGACGTTTGATTTTTTGGGATGAACAACGTTTGATGGGCAACAAAGTGAATTAAATCAGAAAAAATGATAATTTAATGAAAACTGAACAGGTTAATTTTGCAAGACGAATGGTATTTTTGAGTTGATCATCTATCTAAATATAAGAGTAAAGATAAATTAATACACTTTTAAAAAAGTTAATGAGTAAAATCTAAAAACATAAGAATTTATAGCCATTAACTCTCTTCTGTATATTATAGAGTTTTGAAATTTTCGGTTTCGATTTTTCTATTTAAAAGTGTTTTTAATTTTTTTTTGCTTTATTATATTCATTAAATTCTTTTTTCTCCAGAGGGTGGGGGAATGAGGAGCAAGTTTTCTTTTCGTTATCATTTAACACGTAATTTAATTAAAGTGATTTTTTTTAGGTGGAGTATTTGGATTTTTAGTTCCGATTTAACACGTATTTTGTTAAATTCCTTTTCTGCACTTGGGGGGGGGGGGGGGCAGGTGCACTTTAAATCTTTTCTGATAGTAACTTGTAATTTAGTTTTTTCCTTTCGGCGAAGGAGAGAATTTTTATTTTGTTCGATTTGCAATAATTTTTTTTAAAAAACCGACCGCAGAGTTGTTCCTCCATTTAAGTATTATATCTCAATGTCTGTGACAAATAACAGCACGTGTTTGACGCCAAACAGTGAAATCTCGTTAAATGACTAATACAATGTCATCTTAAGTCAGCTAATTTTATGAATACAGAACACAAGTAATTTTGACTTCTCTAATTACGTTTAAAATATTTAAAGACGACCTTTCTGTTTTAAATCACACTGCAAGAAATAATTAATGAAAACTGAACTTGAAAGAAGGCAATTAGTGACTATATGATTCATTTGCAGCTCAGCATACAGTTTTAAAACCTGGTTGGTACATGGAACTCATAAAATTACGAATTGTCTCCAGGGAACCCAATCTCACGTTGTGAAAAATACATCCTGAAACAATACTTAAAGCAAAGCAGTATGGTATGGTCAGAGATGTAGCTGTTTTTTTTTTTTTTTTTTTTTTTTTTCAAGGAATGAAAATACTCCTTGACATATTTTAGAACAGTGAAATTAGTTTTGGAGGAGTAAACTATAGAAAAACAATCAATTTGATAAAAAAAAAAGTAACTCTCCATGGACGAAAGGAAAGACGATAAGGAAAGAAGAGATGAGTACTATTTTGATGTTTAACAAAACATTCAAATGTAATTTAAAAAAAAAATTCAATTGCCCGCCCTCAAGCTTTTTCCCTATCGATGGTAAAAAATAAATCGTAAAAATACGCTTGACTAAATTTTTGAGGAGTATTTCCGATTTTGAATATGTTAAATACGCTTGCAGAATGTAAAGTCGTTAAAATTGTCTCAGATTGTGGTCGTGTTTAAGAAAATCCTCACGTAATATCACCAATCTAAGTACTATAACTGCTTAAGCTTTCACTTAAAATAAACTAATATACAATCCACTCTTTAACAGTACTAATAAAAATATGTATAGCTAGCTATAAATGGTTAAAGAACAATGCCGTACACAGAGTGTCCCCGTTTAACCTGCAATACTACTATTTTCGCAGTCGTTGATACGAGGTGTATATTTCCAATTGCAAAATTGGTCAAAATAGAGTGCTGAGTTAAGATATTGAAAGTTTATAAAGATGACTACCCTTGTAAGTTGATCACCTATCAAAGTTGGCTGCTTTTATTAGATACAGAAGGAGCCTTATATGATGTACATAAACATCTATCAGTTGACCACCTGTCTAAGTTCAGCACTAAAGTACTGCACCGCAAGCGGTCAACTTACACAGGCTTCACTGTAATTGTTGTATTGATTAGTAAAAAAGAAAAAAATAATAGCAAAACTTTTTATACTGACCTTTTGGAAAGTAACCTCCATTGAAAAGTTCTTACGACAAACAATTTGAAACATTTGCGACTAAAACTTAAGGACATAATAGAGTTGAAAGTTTTGAGGGACTTAGCAAAAGATGCGAATGGAACTCATCGCCCTTTCAGAAGACTTGCAGGTTGTATAAGTAAGAAACAAAATGTTTGTATTTTTCATTGCTATAGAAAAATAAATGCTACTGCTATGATACCTAAAGTCACACGACAAAAACTTGTAAAATTTGAAGGAAAAAAAAAACTCAATGCACACATATAATTTTGAACCCTTGTTAACCACTGTGTCCCCCCCCCCCCCCCAAATTGTTATTGACAACAAACATAAAGTGGTGTAAGTCAAAAAAAAAAGCTGCGTTTCATATCTCGGTGAATACCGATTGTAGTAATAAAGTTATTTGTTTGAAGTGTTTTTTCATGCTTATGATTCTATAAATGCAATGTAAGGGATGTGGGGATCATATAAAAAGTTAGATTTCATATTTTTTCGCAAAATTACTTCTTTTTACCCAACTGCGCGTGCGCGACGCAAAGGAGGGTAATGCGTTTATCAGTCTATGTATGTATGTCTGTTCCTATGTGGCGTTCTACAGGCTAAACGCCTTGGCCAATTTTGGTAATTCTTACGTCAATCGATTTGTCTTAACTAAACACATGACAGTAATCAAAAGTACCATTTCAAAAACCAGTTGTCAGTTCGGGATCGCCGCACGTTGGATGTTGCACACTATGTCGCACGCTACCTGCGTGCGACAAATGCAGGTAGTTTTCGCTGCTTGAATTTTTTTGTTTACTAATTCTACTAATTGGGGTCTCAATGGCCGAGTGGTCTAAGCGATTGCTTCTCCTACTTGAGGCGGTGGGTCAAGACACCCTCGCTCCGGATGTACTTTCCCCTCTTTCTGATGTAAATTCTTTCATGTGTTCCTTATATGTATTCTGTACTGTAATAAAAAATATATCATGCGTAACGAAGGCAAGACACTCAGATTGTAGTCCTCATCAAAATAAACCCGTGCAATAAGCACCAAAAAAAAAGAAAGTCTGCTAATTCGATTTTCGTCTCTAACATGTTGCATTTGTTTTTGCTTTGATTCAAGGGACTGAGTTTCGCGACGTGCACTTTCTAGAGAGGCTTTTTTAGTTTTGCGAGAAAGATTTGATTGACGGACGTTTCCGATTTCGCGTCGTCATGAGTTATACAGGCTGTTTATATAGCTGTGCTGTGGTTGACTTAAGTTCGCGCATTTTTGCCGAAGGTCAAGCACATGTAATTTTAAGCCGAGTTAGGTCCCTAAAGGGACTAATTATTAGTTGTTTAGACCACCGCAAGTTACCTCACGATACAAACAAACTCTCTCAATGAAATGACTAGGTTGCGAAATGTATCGTCTTATAATCAAAAAACTAAGTCAATGAAAGTTAACTAAAAAGTGTAAAATAAAAAAAATATTAAATAAAAACAAAAAACCGACTGCGTAAAAACCATAAAAACTAAAGAGGAAATTGTATAAGCTCAGTAGTTTAGAATGTATTAAGTACTACTGAATAACTACACGGTTGAAATAGTTTTATAACCGTACACAGAAAAGACAAATCATAAATTCAAAAGCAGAATAGAAGGATCAACAGTCGGGGCCCATACCTTTCTGATTCAAGGAACCCCCCGTAAAATTTGAATGGGCCCTTCGATTCTGCTTTTGAATTTATGATTTGTCTTATCTGTGTACGGTTGTAAAACTATTTCAACGGTGTAGTTATTCAGTAGTATTTAATACATTCTAAACAATTGGGCTTATACAATTTCCTTTTTAGTTTTTTTGGTTTTTATGCAGCCAGGTTTTTTGTTTTTATTTAATAATTTTTTATTTGATACTTTTTAGTTAATTTTTTACCTCAATTTGTTCATCTTAACTATGCATCTTATTTTGACCATTTCTGCAATCGGAAGTACGCATCTAGTACTAACGGTTGCGAAAATAGAGGTTTTACAGGTTAAACCGCAGCACGAGTTATATCTTTTTAGTTTTCAACATAAAATAATGTAAAAAAAAAGAATAAACTCATGCTTTGTGTGCCAATTCTTTATTTGCATTATATTAAATGAGAGGGGTTTGCTTGAATATATTTTTACACAAATTGTCGAAGCCTAGCTCGACTTATTTGACTGCGACTGTATTTCAAATAAATATCTAAAATCTTTTAACAATTCAAATTTAGCGAACCATCCGTGGCGCAATCGGCTGTTAACCGAAACAGGGGTGCCCACAGGGAGGGGGGGGGATTATGGCGCAAGTTGCGCCATCAATTTCTTTTTGGACCGGGGGGGGGGGTAAATGTTTTTATTTATTTATTTAAATCTATTTATTGATTTCTTTTTAATTTAAATTATTTATTTCATTTCATTTTGTTAAAATTTCATTTCGTTTACTTATTTAGTTTGTGTATGTGTGCATGTTATAGGCGTCGCAAAGAACTTTCCTAAAAAAATTATAATAACTGAAAATAAATAAATCAATTAAAAAAGAATATTTTTATAAATAAATAAAATAAAACAAGAGCTAAAAAATGAAGAAAGGGTTAAGAAAAAGTTGGGGGAGGGGAGGAGGGGCACCCCTTAACTGAAAGGTAAGGGATTCAGGATCACCCGAGAGAGGAACAGAGGTAAATTGATAAGTATAACTGTATCAGCTGAAACTTAATTTGACCTTCAACATTGTAAGCTTACGTTATTGAATAAAAGCATATAGCCTCTGTCGGCTAGCCCGGCTACTGCTTTTTTTTTTCTTATTTAATAAAAAAAACACTAGTCAGCAAGAGCGAATTTTATACTTTAATCGTTCCTTAAACTGGCAAAGCCCATAGAGGTGCGTTGCAGGATCCTAATTAATAATAGCTGCTCTTTGATAATCGAACCCAAATTGATGATAGAGCACCCTTATAGATCGCTACAGAGAAATGAAAAGATCTACTTTGTTAAACCAAAACAAACAGGCGTTAACATGGCACCATTACATTATTAAAGGGTGTTATTTTTAGAGGTATAGAACTTTAAGTCGGGAACACTGTTTGATCTGTGGGCCATTTTGATAGTTGTCACTTGTTTTGTGTTTAGTTTGGTTTGCCATTTCATCATGAATAGACAACAGGACGGTGCACGCCACATAGCGCGTGTCACAATTGATTTATTGAAAGAAACTTTCGGTGAACAAATAATTTCGCTTAATGGACCCGTGAATTGGCCTGTGAGATCATGCGATTTAACTACGCTGGACTATTTTCTGTGGGGCTGTGTGAAGTCTCAGGTCTACATCGATAAGCCACAGACGATTGGCGCCTTGGACAAGAACATTTGACACATATCACTCACATACGGCCTCCATTGCTGCAAAAAGTGATAGAAAATTGGACTTCCGATTAGACGTTCTCCAAGCCAGCCGAAGTGGCCATATACCAGAAATCACTTTTAAATAAAAATGGCAAAGAATCATCTTTCAAATAAAGCCAAATTCATGGCGATTCATATCATTTAACGGTGTTTTATTTGAAACTAAAGTTCTATACCTCTAAAAAAATACATTTTAGTTATGTATCATACATAAAAGTTTTACAAATGCGAATTTACCGCACGACTGTGTCATTTTGAAAGAAAAAAAAAGAAAACTCACGAAATGAGAAGGGGGAAAATTAAATGTATTGTATCAAATATTTGACTGAAAAACTGAATGTTTTCATAATATTAACGTTCGAAGCGCCCTTACTCCTGATCCACATCGAACAACTCACCTCGGTAAGCAACATTACAAACAAACAATTTAATTTTAAGCTCTGAGGACTTATAAAATGCAATAATACTTTTTCGATGTTTTAATGCAGTCAGCCGTTAAAGCTTGTAACGCTGGAGTAAACAAACGCATGATTTATACGTTAAAGTCGTAAAAAATTGCTAATGAGGCTCTTCAGTCGTAAAATACTCATAAAACGCCGCCAATCAGTTAGAAACTTCGGCCAAGGAAGGCCTTCGAGGTAGTGTGTTTCGTTAGAAAAAGTGTACGGAAAGAAGTTATTAAATTTTACGCATTTTGAAGGTTCATAAGACGTCAAAATTTTATGTGAGTATTATGCATCAATATTTGTAACTTACAGTATCTGTAGCAAGTTAGATATTTGTATTATTTACTTTGCTGTTTACTCTAACTTATAGACATCCCGCTAGGTTAAGAATGCAAGTGGTATTCCTACAATTAAAAGTATCATTTGCATTCTCACCCTAGCGAGTACGTATTTTAAAACTTTTTTCCCCTTTGGTTTTTTCTTGCATCGCTTATTAGCACTTCCTACCTCAACCAATAAGTAAAAATAATATAAAATAAGGTAAAACATTTATACAAAAGTAGCGCGGCAAATCTTTTCGCATTGCTTCATTGAAAACTTATGTAAACTAGATTTGCTTTCTCGTCTATCGATCTGTATATAAACTACAACCCTGACGACCAAACTGCGGCCTGCGAAGCTGATCCGTGTGGCCGTTGTTTTGCGTAATAATACAAATTGAAAAGCACAACTAATGACAATGTTTCAAATTGGAGCCGAATATTCAGAAATTGGTTTCTGAAAAAAAAAGAAAAGATGCATTTAATGAAAGAAGCATAGATAATGATAGCAAAAAAATTCTCAGCTAGTAATTTTCTTTCCTTTTCCATTTTCCCATGTGTAGAAAAACATGGAAAAGGAAAGGATGTCCAGTTGTTTTGTGTGATAATACAAATTGAAAAGCACGATTTACGACAATATTCCAATTTGAAGCCAAATATTCAGAAATTGGTTTCTGAAAAAAAAAAAAAAAATGCATTTAACAAAAGCAGCATAGTAATGATTGCGAAAAAATGTATTTACCACCTTTTTCAAACTGAACAAACTGGAAATTTGCTTTGAAAATTACAGTAAATGAAGAAACAGTAATGTGTTTTACATTAAAACTTGTACTGAAACATTAGTTTTAATTTTCGCAATAAATTCGTGCTTTCAAAAAAAAAAAAGAAAAAAAAAGTGGAAAATGTTCACTCCTTTTTTGTTTAAGGCAAAGTGAAAAAAATGAAATGTATTTCAAATAATATATTTTCTACCGGGTTAGAAAACATATTTTAATCACATGAATGAGTCAATAAAATAATGAATGAATGAATGAATATTTTGTGAAACAATAACCAAGTAAATAAACTAATGAATGTATGAGAAAAAAAAATAGAAAATTAAGTAGTGAATGAATATGAAATTAGGGAAATGAATGAATAAATAAATGACTTATTAGGACTAAAAATGAATTAATTGCTAAATGAATACGTAAGTGATTTAGTAAATGAATATGAAAATAGGGGAATGAATGAATGAATAAATAAATGACTTATTAGGACTAAAAATGAATTAATTCCAAAATGAATACGTAAGTGATTTAGTAAATGAATACGAAAATAGGGGAATGAATGAATAAATAAATGACTTATTAGGACTAAAATTGAATTAATTACTAAATGAATACGTAAGTGATTTAGTAAATGATTGCATAAGAAAACGAAATGAGCTATTTCATTTTGCTCCATCCACTTTGCCTCGCAAGCACTTGACTAAACATTTATGATAAAATAAGCTTACTGTTAAATAAATAAACAGTACGCCTAATATCAGAAAGTCTCAGCTAATATTTAAAATGTTAATAACAAGAACTTTATCATTTTGTAATAACAAAAACAATTTTGAATTGCAACAAACTATTACAATATGAGTATCAATTTTTGAAAATTGCTAGTATTATCATAAGCTTTGGTCTTGAGAGATAACTGTATCCTGAGTAGAACAGACTACATATAATACTACATAGTAAAAATATTCCAGATGGTTAGCGCTAAAACAGTGTAAAATTTTCACCATTTCACTTTGCCCCACATTCCTCTTCTAAAAACCATTAAGAACTTGTAATACTAACAAGAATAGCAAAATGTTCCTACCAATGGTTTCAGCTGGAATAAGTCCGGAGCTAGTGCGAACGAGAATGCAATTAGCGAAGAATTAAAGTTCCTGAAAAGATATTTCATTTAACCTTGGATACCCGAAGAAGGAAAATCTCATAACTTACATTGATCAGCATGATTGGTGGTTCCTGTTTTCGCTATGATAAATGCATTTACTGGAAGTTATTACAGAGAAACAAAAATAAAGGTAGTACAGTCGAACCCGATTACAACACGTCCTAATTTAACGAGAAACCCGATTGGAGAGGGAAATCAGAATAACTTCTTTGATACAATGTTATGTGAGCAGAACTTGCTTGAACCGAGCAAACCCCGCATTAAGCGAGCAATACACTGTGATTCATAATTTTTCTATTGACTTTTACATAAAATTTCCATTGACCGGGACTCCAAACCACATATTTCAAAATTTCATAAATACTTTGTTGTTGTTTAAATTTTAAATGATGATAAACGATTCAATCGTTCTTAAATACGTTTTGCGAATGAACAGAAATACAATGAGAATTTTGAGTCGAATCCCATTATTTATAATTGAAAAGGTTAAAAAAAAAGAAAAAAAAAAAAAAACCATGACAAATGCACCAGACACTGCTGCTCATTTACTTAATCAGCAGCCACCTGCTCCAATTTAGAGTCATATCCATTGGGAAACATGATGAGTTCTAGACTTGTGTCGCAACAGCACGTCATCGACTGAAGACAATGGGGTAGATCGGGGTACATTTACAAGGATTTTTTTCAATGAATTTTCTAATTTTTATGTTTGAACCTAGGAAATTTTAGACATTGTGGTTTTACGAAGCAGTTAATGAAGTCAAAATTTGTATATTCAATTGTTGCTCAGCTCGTGTTTTTAACCGTAAAAAAAATGTTTTTTGAGTCCAAGTCGATTGCGTAAACTTGCCCCGAACACGTGGTAAGTTTACACATTGAGTGGATCACGTTCACGCATATTAAAAATGACACCAAGTAGTAAGTGAAATAGATATTTAATCAAATTTAAATATTTTATTTCTTTTAAACCACTTTAAAAATATAAGAAAATCACAAATAATTAATTAAAGATCACTTTATAGGCTAAACTAAAATAATAGGACTTATTGATAATTAAAAATAGAAATCATTTAGTCATCTTCATCACTGTTAGATTTTATTAACAAAAATTAAGTATTTCGTTTCGTATACTTGTTGTGGGACTGCGTTTTGACATCTGAGACGTTGAACCCTGTCTTGTCTTTTTTTCGATTGGTTGTGTGCTTTCAAACAATAGATGCAAGCGCAATTCTCTACTTCGTAAACAGAATCGTTTACAAATTTCCTTTTTACAGAGTATACTAATTTTTCCCTGTCGCAGGTTTCGGTTTCATACTTTTTTCTTTGATATCTTCCACTTCTGCTTCAATAGAATATTGTAAATTTTAAAGTAATTTCTCTGTTTTGTTTTGTTCTGCCCATTTTGTTTCTTTTCTTTGTAAGATTCTAACTGCTCTTGTCTGAGGGCTTCTTTAATCGGAGTATCAGTTAGGATTGTGAGCATCCTCTTTTTTTCCTTTCCTGGTTCCTAAGCTTTGGTCTACTTTTTCAAATGGTCTCAGTTGGGGCAGTCCATATGTGATGGTCTGGAAGGCTTACTGGGAAAAATACTTGGATTATTGATAAGCCTTTTCATTATTTTGACATCTAATGTGGTTCTGTTTGAACATAATGTCTTACCATCTTGAAAATAAAATGTATCAGAGGCTGAATACTGTATAAAGTTAAAGCTGAACAAGCATGAAGACATCACTCTATGATTGTAAGCTATAAGATACGAATCTTTTACCTAATTTAAAATAAATGATTCTTTTTAAAATTAAATAACCTAAAAATACTACTGGTTTGAAACAGTACAGAGCAAAAAAAGCGTCCGAGGCCCGTTTAGAAGTAAGATAGAGTAGTAAGACACATCAAGAATGTGCGTAAATGTGCTCCGATGAAAATGCGTAAACGTGCCCCGTCGGCAAGTTTTGATTTATTTTTAATGTGCAACAAAATTTAATAACTTTTCTGTCCAAACAAATACAATTCTCAGAAAATGATAAAATTCCGTTCATTTTTATATATTTATTTGTTTTTAAATAAGTATTATTTATTAATAATCAGCTTCAAAACGTTCAACACAAAATTTAGTCGACTTGGTAGAAAACAGATTTTTCTAAAAACAGATTTTTCTACCCGCATGCTAAACCAAAGCTCGACTGATGCTCAAAACCTTGTGAGAATACTTACTAGGGAGCAGCATCAATCTGGTATGACTGTTGGCTCCCTGCGTAAACGTGCCCCTGTCTACCTTACCTACCAGGACTCCTGAGTAGAAGTAGAACAGATTTTGGAGTGAAGGAGTCGGAGTCTGTCATTTTCTCCCAAAGTCAGCAACTCTGCCAGTTCTTACGGAGTGGCATTCGGAATCGTACTGATTTTGGAGTAAAGGTGTCGGACTTGGAGTCATAGTCTCTGAAATTCCGGAGTAGGAGTAGGAGCTGTAGTCGATCATTTTCTTTTTCGACTCCACAGCCTTGGTGTCTACTACGGACAGATAACTTTCCGCGACAATTTTCATTGCTGAACAAGTGGGTTCATTCTCTACCATCTAACTCATGATTAGCTACAACTGCTGTGCAATGCCATCAGTGATATTGATTCTTGTTTTAGAAGCACTGCTCTTGCATTTTGGCAGCGCTAATATTCTCAAGACTAGCAAAAAAGTACCGCTGAAAGCAACGCAAAATATTTCATTCTCTGTTAAGTGAAAGAAGGAAATGTTACAGATGAGAATCCCATTTTCGTGCCGTCCATCATTAGCACTAGATTGCAACGACAGTCATTCTTCGATTAAATAAACTGCCCCCATTTCAGTGTTGCAAGAAAAACATCAATTTTATATTTAATATCAGACGAAAAGTTTCATTATTGGAAGTAATAAAAGAAAATTCCGAACCCAAATTTCTTTTTAACCTAACATTCATATGTGTAATGATAGTCTTCTAACCATAAATAATTTCAAATAGCCTCATGGTAATACTGTAAGAATAAATTTTACACGTCGAAATTCAGTTGAAGTAAAGGCTAATTAAAATTGCTTGAGGAGAGACGACCTTACTCCTACGAAACATTTCTTGCATTAAAATTTATATTTACTTTAAAATTATGCCCTAGAGCAACAATTCTTAACCAAAGGTTCGATGAACCGGCACCGGTTCACAGAAATTTTTTAACTGGTTATCGGAGCCTTTTACTAAACCGCGTTAACAGGAAAAACTAATTAAAAAATAGTAAACCTTTATACTATGCTTTTACATGGAATTTCGATTAATTTTCAAATCTATTTTTATTTCCTTTTTACTTTCTTTTACAAAAAAGGAAATATTGTATTCGCGAAAAAACTTTCACTCAAAAATCGACCTTAATTTCCATTTTACTCACCCCCGAATGAATGTGGAGTTTTTTTTTCGGCTCGACCACACGTGGATAAGTGCCTAACACGCAAAATATCCATTTTGACGATTCCCGAGTTAACTACTTTTAACGACTTTTCTCGTGACGTCTATATGTACGTATGCATGTATGTGCGTTTGTGCGTATGTATGTCGCATAACTCAAGAACTGTATGTCCTAGAAAGTTGAAATTTGGTACGTACACTCCTAGTAGAGGTCTAGCGGTGCACTTCCCCTTTTGATTGAATTCGGGTGTTTCTAAAGGGGTCTTTTGCCCCTTTTTGGGGGGAAATCATTGTTAATTTCGATGTAAACTCAAGTGGTGTTATAATTCGGCGGACACTTGGCGATATATCGCCAGTCTTTTGGTCGCCAAGTTTTGTCGCCAACTTGACGACAAATTTGGATACATTTTTTTTAAAGTCTGGTTTCAATTTGGCCACTGTTCGTGATATTTAGAGAGTAAATTATTGAATCGCATTGAAATTGCCAGTAATGGTGAAATGACATTAAATTGGAGTAATAGGAAGTCATGTGATGCACAAATCATCTCGTTTAATTATATATACCGATGTAAATGTAGTAAAGTTTTTAGAATTACTTTGATTATTATTGTAGATTATTATTGATCATCTGATTATTATTGTAAGCAAATCATATTAAAAATCTTTTCATTAACCTATGTAGCAATTCTTTCATACTTTTTTTAAATTTATTTTATTTCTATAAAGTCGCCCGTCAAAGTATGACGGGTAAAAACTGCTTCTACTCTTCTACATTTTAACGAAGCCATTGACTGTTTGGTGATATTTCGATAGTTGAAATTTCAACCCTAACTCCAGTGGATTAACCCTAAATTCCAGTAGCTAGCGTTAATACTCGTAGTTCACCAATTTTTCATTCCATCACTCTCCTAAAAAGACAGTCTTACCAGTAAAATAGTTAAGTGGCCGGATCTAGTTCTGCCTTGTCAAAATAAAGCATTTTCCTGCATATCAAATATTACCAAAAAATAATATCAAATTATCATGCTGTGGCGCGAGTTTCATCATTGATGACTTCAGGAGCGTTACTCGATCATTTATTCATTTTTTGTAAAATAAAGTCTCACCGGTCCACAATTTTTTTTCGAAAGCTTTTACCGGTCCGTGAGTCAAAAAAGGTTGAGAAACGCAGCCCAAGAATGTTTGCCGAGTAGAGAAATTTGAAACAGGTTTTCATTAGCAATGTACGACTTTATTTATTTAAACAAGAAGCGAATAAAATACAAATACACACAATCTTCGAATTGAATCATGCAACAAATCTACGACAGAAGCGGTAATGAAATCTCGACTTTGACATGTTCAATTAAAAAGTTCTCTCTCGTGAAAATTTAATAAAAGGAATTTCGATGGAACACAGCGCAAATTCAATTTCGGCTCGTCGGCATTTCAAGAACATATTTTAAGGAATGTTAACACTGAAAGAATTCATAACTAATTTCCCCAAATCACCAAACTCGGAATCATCAGAAGACCAGCTCTCACTGGCTCACATGACCTTTGGGGATGCGGTCAAAAGACCTTGGTCTGCGTTGCTAGGCAACCGTAGACAATACGTCATCATTCATATCCGACTTTCTTCTAGGACTAGTTCTCCAGAGGACATTCACGAAAGAAGGAAAGAGGACAACGAATCAAAATGCTCGGAAAAACATGAAATAAAAGTTAAGATTTCATTGAATCTTCAATATGTAATAGGAATTGTTACTTTTCAAGACTGTTTTTAGAAATTTTTGAGACATATAGTTCAAAAAGAATGTTTTGGATTAAAAGGAAAATACATTCGCTCAGAAAAGAATTATTTTAAGTTACTTTTTCTAAACACAACATTTTACTGTTGTCATGTTAACTTCTTCCTTTGCTGTTTTAAGAGACGATGTGCAGCTGTTTATATATCCTAGCCTAAATGTAACATATTTATAGTTTTCAAAAATCTCCCAATACGAATTGAAAAAGAAGATTTCCTGAGAACTCTTTCAATAATTTTCATGGGTGGAATCATACAGAGAAATTTTGAATTGAGAAAAAAAAATAAAATAAAACTTAGATTTTACTAAAACGATTTATATCTAGTCTTGCTTAGTAATGAAAGGTGCAAATAATCATCATAAGCACATTCCGGATTAAGCACCAGCGGAAATGTGGAAAACAGCCGCCAACAAGGTTGAAATCAGGCAACTTGAGAACAAATTCACACAAACCGGTTGCATGGCGTAATCCAAATTTTTGAAAAGCACAATTTCGGATTATTTTAGGTGATAATTAGGAAGATAATGGGTTTACGGCTCCTCCCACTCCCAACTTCCCAATTTTTCGAAATTGATGTGTAAAAAGGCCAATATTAGACGAAATTCAATTTGAAAAGGAAAATTAGGATATGTAGTATGGGGTAAGTAATGAAAATTACTTACCCCAACCCCATGCCACATATCCTATTATGCCCCTCCCTTGAAAAATTTCTGAATTCTCCCTTGCTACACATGTACATACGTACGAATACGTACTGGATTGTAGGTTTGAGGTTTTAACAGTTGACTCATCTCACATTAGCGTAAAAATTAAAAAGGAATGGAGACTTCTTTTTTTTTAAACTTGAAAACCTTACATAATTCAGTTTTCGTGTATTTTCTTTTTTGCTTTTTTCTGTAGCTTCTGTAACCTCAAATTATCTGACTTTTCATCATCCAATAGTGGGACATGTACTAGACCTGCTTTACTTTAATTTCAGTTGTCGAGTTTACGACTTTAAATAACCTTTATTCCCCAGACACGTGCTGTTTTATTTGATGCAACCAAAACTCCGTCTCAGATATTTTTTTTTTCATAAAATTCATGTTTATTACATTTGTTTCATTATTGTTCACGACTGAGGGAGAGTTATAAAAAATGGGACAACAGCATTTATGCCACAATAAAATGCGAAAAATTATTTTTTTACCTATCCAGCAGATGGAGCAGATTAGAATCAAGCAGGAGTCTAAAGCTGCTAAATCTATTGCACAAGTTAAAAAAAGAGTTTTTCATTTTATTTTGGCTTAAATGCAGCTGTCCCACTCCCCCCGACTCTCCCCTACGTTTTTTCAATAAAATATACCTCATTATTACATTTTATACACAAACTTACGTATAAACATATTGTTACAAATCCTGTAAATAGTAATTATTGTAGTAACGTAACCTGTAAATAGTTTCCCGTAATGAATATACAACCCCTTTTTCATATGGCTAAAATATACGACCCCTATTCCCTTTTTGTTCATTGATAAAATTTGATAACGGTCAACGCATTTCGAGAAGCGTGTGGAATATTTGAGAAAATTCTTTTCGGTGTATTTAAGCCGTTAGCGATGGATAAACAGTTAGTTTCGTTTGAGATTTCGAACGGAGAGCATTTTGCTCTGTTTATAGCGAGGCATTTCGCTAAGTTGTTTTCGTATTTGGAAGTAAATACGTGTGTAAACGTTGAGTTTACGGTGTTGTGTGATAATTGCTTAATTGCTGATGAATAATTTAGCAGTTGTTGAAGATCTTTCCTGTACATAGTGTAAATAAATCTCCTGTGCTTTTATCAAGAACTGTGTCTTCATTTCAAGAAAGTGGAAGTCGCACCGAATCCGTTACAATTTGGCGCCCAACGTGGGGCTTCTTCTGGACTTTCTTGGAGTAAGTGTGACTTTGGACAGTTTTTTCATAAAGACTGTTTGAATTTATAGACTTTGTTTTTATGGTGATTACTCGCGCAATGGATGACCAATTAAAACAACTTCTGGAAGCAATTCATGCTGTGAAAAGCGACCTGACTGAAAATATGGCGGCTAATCAAGAACAATTAAAAAGTGATTTGACTGCAAGTTTTACTGCAAATCAAGAACAATTAAAAAATGACATGGCGGCTAATCAAGAACAATTAAAAAATGAATTGGCGACTAACCAGGAACAGTTAAATAGTGATTTAACTGCTAAAATTACTACAAGTCAAAATGAAATAAAAAGTGACCTAACGTCGATGAAAACCATGATGGAGAATCAACTAACCGCCATGGGAGATAAAGTTGATGCTCTGGAAGAAAAATTTGATACTGTGGAAGAGCGTATCGCCAGTGTGGAAAATAAATTGGAAGAAGACAAGAAATTTACTTCATTTAAGGAAGAAATAATTAAAGACATGGAACGGAGATTGGCGACCGCGGAAAGCAGCTCTGTACAGTTTGGCGCTCCCACATCTGTTGCTCGACCGTCCATTAAACTGGCCACATTTGATGGGAAAAGTTCGTGGCAGGTGTACAAGACCCAATTCATGATAGTGGCGGAAGCGAACGGATGGGACTCTGCTACCAAGGCCTGCCATCTTGCAGCATCCCTGAGAGGTGACGCAGCGGACATTCTCCAGACCCTTCCGGACAGCCAGCGCCTGGATTTCGCCGCCCTCACAGCTGCGTTGGAGCTTCGCTTCGGTGAGAAGTGCCAGAAAGATTTCAGCCGACTCCAGTTGAAGTCCCGTTTCCAGAAAACTGGGGAAACCCTGCAAGAGCTTGCGGCGGACATCGAGAGACTGTCTCATCTTGCTTTTTACGACTGCCCTGCGGATGTTCGAGACAACCTGGCACTCAACTACTACATCGACGGGGTTCGAGATCCGGAAATCCAGAAAGCTCTACGGATGGCGGATGTCAAAGACCTGAATTCTGCCGTTGTGTATGCGATGAGATACGAGGCCGCCCAAGAAGCAACCCGTGTGGATCGCCATCTAATCCGGACTCAGGAAGCTGATGAGTCTGATTCCAGGTCGTCCCACCTCGCTGAACTTGAGAGACAACTCGGTGACTTGACAAGACATTTGAGCAGCATAACAGCCCAAAAGAAACAAGAGCAGAAGTGCTGGAAATGCGGTAGTGAAGGACACCTGCGAAGGAGTTGTCCGGCTCGCCAAGCTACGCGAGGGAAGGAAATCACCACCACCAGAGCTCTGCAGATTTCCTCTTCTAGTAGTGGCAGTGATGGACTTTTCATTTACGCACATGTAAATGGGAACCCCTGCAGACTGATTGTTGACACTGGAGCCAATGTGACAATCATTAGGACAGATGTGGCTCGTGAATTTGGATTGAAACTGCTGTGGACATCGCCACGCGTAAGTCTCCAGACTGTGACAGGTGACAAAATTGAGATTGACGGTAAAGTGGACTTGGAAATAGTGTTTGGGAATGCCACCTACCATCATACGGCATTCGTCGCTAATATCACGGACCCCTTCATTCTCGGATTGGACTTTTTGAAGAAATATGACTTCACTCTCGACTTCAAGACTAATGAGCTGCACTCGATGAGAGAAGACATAGCCGTTTTCCCTGCAGAAAGTGATGTAAAATCCGCTCATCAAATAATAGCTCAAACAGATTTATCGATTCCCTCAAGGTCAGAATCATTAATACCTGGCTCCCTTGAAGAAAGCAATAGTTTTCGATTTTGACTCATTGAATACCCTAACCTAAGCAATAACCTAAAAGGAGTGCTGGTAGCATCTACGCTTGTGGACCTTTCTAAGGATGTAATTCCTGTGAGAGTCGCCAACGTGAGTGAAAGGCCAAGGAATATCCGGAAAGGTGAAGTGTTAGCAACTTGTACTCCAGTAAACTGCATCATTAGAGGAATCAATTCCCCCGAGACTGTGTCTTCTGAGTCCTTGACATCGAAGTTAATTGGGAGTGCACCCTTATCGAAGGATCAAAGAACTGCTGCGGAACAATTGGTGGACGACTTCAAGCATCTGTTTTCATCTACATCGGAGGATGTTGGCCGTACGAATTTAACGCAGCATAGGATTTACACTGGAGAACACCCCCCTATTAAACAGCATCCAAGACGACTACCGTTCGCTAAGAAGGAAGAGGTTGAAACCCTTCTGAAAGAGATGAAGGAGAATGATGTAATCGAACCTTCATCCAGTCCTTGGGCCTCTCCCATCGTCTTGGTCCGAAAGAAAGATGGCTCCACCAGATTTTGTGTCGATTACCGACGGCTGAATGAAATCACCAAGAAAGACAGTTACCCTCTTCCACGGATAGACGACACCTTGGACACTCTGTCCGGACACAAGTGGTTTTCGACCCTGGACTTGAAGAGCGGCTACTGGCAGGTTGAGATACACCCTGATGACCGAGAGAAGACAGCGTTTACAACTGGACAAGGCTTATGGCAGTTTAAAGTGATGCCCTTCGGCCTCTGCAATGCACCAGCTACGTTCGAGCGTCTTATGGAGACGGTGTTAAGAAGACTTTCTTACGAATCCTGTCTGGTCTACTTAGACGATATCATCATCGTGGGACGCAGCTTCGAAGAACATCTGGCAAATCTTAGGAGGGTGCTGCAAAAGCTTAAGGAAGCCAATCTGAAGTTAAGCCCGTCCAAATGTAATTTGTTCCGCCGGGAAGTGAACTACCTTGGTCACATCATCTCTTCTGAAGGTGTACAAACCGATCCAGAAAAGGTGTCTGCTGTCAAGAGTTGGAGTCGTCCCGAAAACATCCATCAGCTGCGAAGTTTCCTGGGGCTCTGCACGTACTACAGGAAGTTTGTAAAGGGTTTTTCCAACATTGCACGACCTTTGCATAAGCTGACGGAGAGCAAGCAAAAGTTTGAATGGTCCAAAGAATGCGAAGATGCATTTCTGCGACTGAAGGAGGCTTTAACATCAACGCCTATCCTCGCCTATCCTCAGCCTGAAAAATCCTTCATCCTGGACACTGATGCGAGCAACGAGGGCATCGGAGCTGTTTTATCCCAAGAAATTGACGGAAATGAACATGTCATCGCTTATTGGAGCAAATGCTTATCAAAGTCGGAGCGAAATTACTGCGTCACCAGAAAGGAGTTACTGGCCATAGTGAAAGCTGTAGAACACTTCCATCATTACCTCTACGGCCGAAAATTTCTGCTTCGGACAGATCATGCCTCATTAACTTGGCTTTTGAACTTCAAGAATCCAGAAGGCCAGATAGCCAGATGGATACAGCGGCTCCAGGAATATGACATGGAGATCAAGCATCGAAAAGGGTTATCTCACGGTAATGCTGACGCTTTATCAAGGAGACCCTGTCCGGAGAACTGCCACTATTGTTCCCGAATCGAGAAACAGTATGGAACGACTAGCCCTACCGCCTATCAGGTTACAGTGACTCCAACATCATCAGAACCTGATCCATGGAGTGATGACCAAGTTCGAAAAGATCAACTTGAAGACCCCGACATAAAACCAATTTTAGAGTTCATGGAAAGTGACACTCGACGCCCTAGCTGGCAGGACGTTTCCATCTTCAGTCCTGCAACAAAAAGATACTGGGCTTTATGGAACTCACTCCATTTACGGAACGGCGTGCTACACCGGAAATGGGAATCTGACGACGGCAAGACATCTAGGTGGCAGTTACTACTTCCTCGATCCAGGATTTCAGATGTTCTGAAAGAAATACATAGTAGTGCGACTGGAGGACATTTTGGTGTCTTGAAAACTCTCAATAAAGTTCGGGAGCGCTTCTTCTGGAGCAAGGCGAAGGATGACGTGGAGAAGTGGTGCCATTCTTGTGACGCCTGTGCTGCTCGTAAAGGACCGAAGAAGAGAAGCAGAGGGAAGCTACATCTGTACAACGTTGGAGCTCCTTTCGAACGAATTGGGATCTACATCCTGGGTCCTCTACCAAGAACTGCTGATGGGAACAAATACATTCTTGTTTCCATCGACTACTTCACCAAATGGCCGGAAGCATATCCCATTCCAGATCAAGAGGCTACCACCGTAGCAGAGACTCTAGTCCAACATTGGATCTCGAGATATGGAACACCTTTGCAGATTCATTCCGATCAAGGGAGGAATTTCATCTCTGCTGTGTTTAAGGGCCTATGTCAAATTCTCGGAATTGAGAAAACTAGGACAACACCACTACACCCACAATCGGACGGCATGGTGGAGAGATTTAACCGCACAATCCTGAACAATCTCTCACTTATGGTCTCCAGAAATCAACAGGATTGGGACAAGAAGCTGCCTTTGTTCCTGCTGGCCTACCGCAGTGCTGTCCACGAGACTACCGGATATGCCCCATCTCAGATGCTCTTCGGACGAGAGCTTCGGCTACCTTGTGATCTCGTCTTCGGTCGTCCTCCGGATGCGCCTTCATCGCCTGAGGAGTACATCCAGGATCTCCAGGCCCGGTTGGAAGACGTTCATAACTTCGCACGAGAGCGAATCAACATCGCGGCGGAGAAGATGAAGACCCGATACGACACAAGGTCTACTGGACATGAATTCAACGAAGGCGACAAGGTTTGGTTATGGAATCTCATCCGACGGAAAGGTCTGTCACCCAAATTGCAGTCGCATTGGGATGGACCCTACAAAGTCGTTAACCGACTAAATGACGTCGTAGTGAGGATCCAAAAATCACCTAATGCAAAACCTAGGGTTGTACATTATGATCGGTTAGCCCCATACTATGGCCATAGTTCATGAGTACGTAAACAACCATGGTTGATAACATAAAAGTTGTAGATAATTTTTGCTTTTAATGTTTAGTAATATTTCTTGTTATTATTGTGTTTTCTGTATCTGTTAGTTATTAATTAATGTGTATATTTGTAAACTTGTGATAGAAGTTTGGCACCCTTTCTGGGGATTGTACTGCCCGGGACGTGCAGTCCTTAGGAAGGGGGCAATGTTACAAATCCTGTAAATAGTAATTATTGTAGTAACGTAACCTGTAAATAGTTTCCCGTAATGAATATACAACCCCTTTTTCATATGGCTAAAATATACGACCCCTATTCCCTTTTTGTTCATTGATAAAATTTGATAACGGTCAACGCATTTCGAGAAGCGTGTGGAATATTTGAGAAAATTCTTTTCGGTGTATTTAAGCCGTTAGCGATGGATAAACAGTTAGTTTCGTTTGAGATTTCGAACGGAGAGCATTTTGCTCTGTTTATAGCGAGGCATTTCGCTGTGTTGTTTTCGTATTTGGAAGTAAATACGTGTGTAAACGTTGAGTTTACGGTGTTGTGTGATAATTGCTTAATTGCTGATGAATAATTTAGCAGTTGTTGAAGATCTTTCCTGTACATAGTGTAAATAAATCTCCTGTGCTTTTATCAAGAACTGTGTCTTCATTTCAAGAAAGTGGAAGTCGCACCGAATCCGTTACAATATTGACAGCAAGTGTTTTTTGACAAGCTATTGCAGATACCGAGATTAAGATATTGTAGCTCTTAAAGTGCTTCTTTCTTTACTTAGCAATTAGTCATCAAAAATAGTTTAGTGTAGTTAGTGACAGTTTTTAAAATCCTTATTAACTTCCAATTATGTTACATTTCTAAGCATTATTACATTCTAATTAATAATACTTTGTGAGTGTAGGGTTTTGAATACAAATTAAAGCAACAGTTTGAGTTATGAAAGAAATGCAATGTCTCTATACCACACAGATTATGTTATTTTCTGTTTAAAAAATGCTCTCTGACCGAACATAATGCCAAAAACGTACGCTAAATACATTAACTAGTATTCAATGTTTAAGAAGAATGTTTCCTTTTCCACTCAATATTTATGTTCCAGTAGAATAATTTAACTACACGTTTTTAGTTTTTGGCGAACAGCCATAGTATTTTCTTGGCACTATGCCACTTTTCTACCAACAAGTTGCTTGTTGAACTTCTGCAATTTCCTGCTCCTGAATACTTAAGTTCTTCTTTACTACAGCTCAAAGTGCATCATGGGTTAGGTTAAAAACAAGATATGATTTTGGATTTTTGTATGATATGGATCAGTTGTTATGTTCCAAAGATCAGAATGGGGTCGTTTCTAAAATTAAAAAAAAAAATTCTGAAAGAACATGCTTAAAAACATAGAATCTGACCATTTTTTAAATAATTTCTTTAAGTTTAATATTTTTTAAAAAATACTTAAATCGGTGCTCTTTCATCGTTTAACGCTTCTGCCGATGACATCACAAATGACGAAATGCCATTCAGTGTTGCCATTCACGCTCCAAAGTATTTAATTCGCATCTTTACTCACGTATATTGGCAACGATATGGTTGTTAGCAAGCGTAGGGCGCAATTGTAATTCGTTCCTTGATTATCATAACATAGAAATGCGGTAGAAGGATGCGCCATAGTGCATCATTTGTGACGTCATAAAGACCACGCCATGTTTAAAGAATCAGACATTTAAAAAAAATAATTAAAAAATAACTGTTGAGAAAATGAACGTATCTTCTGAGTCTATGTTTTTTTTTTTTTTTGCTTATTCTATCAATTTCAGTGACAAAAAGTACTATATTTGACTGAAGGAAACAACCCCATTAGAGAGACCGGGTTATTATCGTTCCCTTGTTTTCATTGAAGCAATAACTGTGAATGCAAATATGTGAAAGTGCAATTCTATCGTAACAGAGCAACAAGAACAGAAGTGAAAACAACCTCGCTGAGGCTTTAAAAAACGTTAAAAATTTGTTCAAATTATGGTTATGCATTGCATATGATGGTGAGAATGAGGTAGAGATAGTTATTTCTTGCAAAATATTTAATATCATTAACAATATACAGCAAAATTTTGTAACAGACTTACACAAATTGTCATTGTTTCAACAAATCTTTATATTTAGGCCTATTACGTATTTAATAACAGATAATTCTTTATAAAAAGTACATTTAATGAAGAAGGGGGGTAACAGATTAGCACTTGATCCGTGATAAACAACTACTTAACTGGTGCAGTTGAAATAAATATAAGAATCGTCAAAAACATATTTATAAAATACAAATTATGAGCGACAACATGCTCTAATATCAATAAAAATATCACGTCGTCCTTATGAAAAATTACCAGATGATACCTGAAATTAAGAAATGAAAAAACGCGTGAAACAAATGAATCAAAGTATGACCAAGGGAAATCAATCTACTGTAAAATCAAATTATTAGCATGCAATGCAGAGAAAGGTGACGCACCAAGTCACTATAGAAGACTATAGTGACCTTATATATAGTCGTATATCCCTTACCATGAGTGAACGTATAAGATAGAAAGAAAACTTTTAAAAAACATAATTATTTGGCTCGTAAATTGTTTTCTCTACAATGCTACAAATTTTAATGGTTCTGAATTACTTATTAGTTAAAGGCTTTTACTATACTATTTATCATCAATTTTTCCTTTCTAAAAGCCTCAAGATATCCTAGGAAGGCAGAAAAAAAGTGTTTCCGTATGTTATCAAATTGCTTTTTAGTTTTTTTGCCAAATATTTTTTTTCCGACACAAAACTTGTCAGCAGCAAAGGTTAAAAGTACTTCGTAAAAAGAATGGGGTTGTTTCCTTCAGTCAAATATATTACTTTTAGTCACTGAAATTGATAGAATAAGCAAGAAAAAAAAAATAGAGCGGGAAAAACTTTCATTTTCCAAACGCTTAATTTTAAATATTTTTTTTAAATGTCCGATTTTGAAAATAAGGCGTGGGTTTTATGATGTCACAAATGGATATACTTTGACGTATCTGTCTATCGCGTTTCCAAATTATGATAATCAAGAAGCGAATTAAATATTGCGATCTACGCTTGCTATCAACCACATCGTTGACAGTACACGTGATTAAAGATGCAAATTAAATATTGCGCTCTCTTAATGGTATCAGTAAATGGCATTTCATCATTTGTGATGTCATGTGCAGACGCGTAAACAATAAAATTGCACCGTATAAAATAATTTTTTAAAAATAATAAACTTTGTTAAATTATTTAAAAAATGGTTAAATCCTGTGTTTTCAAGCATGTTCTTTCAGAACAAAATACTTTTAAAATTTCGGAAACGACCCCGTTTAGGTACTGCAAAAAAATCAGCCAGATGTCAGTTTAAATATCATTTTGCAGAAAAGTCAGAAGAAACCGTATCACAATATTATGTTTTATTTTTTGTTGTTGTTCAGAAAGACTATCGCCTTTTAACAGCTCCTGAACCCCATAAAAATACTTGCATGGGTAGCAGTATCAAATAAAAATCAAGCTGCAACACCTAAAATAAAACCAATGACTATGACCTTTGGAAGCACGGGATGATACCATGAAAGCAAACAGCACAATCAATTTTGCGCCGATGTTATACACGAGCGAAAGTATTACACCGTTCCATATTTCATAAGCAAAACCTCTCATCAATGCCTGAAGCTAAAAGTGGTTTTCGGATGTAAAGGAAGACAGCTATGAAATATCATATTCGGCCAAAAGATGGCTGTTTTAACGTATTTCAAGATAGAAATGATTTATAATCTTGTTGCACATTTTTCAGTGAATAAACCAGCAAAGCAGGAGTCAAAAGTACGTAAAAGAAGGCTAGCACTTTACGACTTGGTAGTATTTTAGCTTATGGTGTGATAAGTATGGTCATCAATTGCAAAGGGAAAAATCGTGGTTTATTTTACTGAATATGAACTTGATTTTTTTTTTTTTTTTGAAAAGAATCTTTGTCACATATTCCACTATTTTTAGTTGTATTTTGGCATTGAGTTGAATGTCCCCCCCCCCACCTGCGAGTCTTGATCAAATATTTTAGAAGTAGGAATAAACGGGGTATACTGAACATCTGTTTTACACAAAAACTTTTTTTACTTTATGAATTTCATTCGGCAAAATCGGGATGTTTTTATATTCAAAAGCTTTTTTCTTTTGTCACGGCCTTCGACTTCGACTCAGAATCTTTTGCCCCAAAATCAGTCTGACTTCGACTCTTTTGCCCCAAAATCTGTCCGACTCCGACTCTTTTGCCGCAAAATCAGTCCGACTCTTTTCATCAAAATCAGTCCAATTCGACTCTGACTCTTTTGCCTCAAAACCAGTCCGACTTTGATTCGTCGGCATCGACTCAGCAGCCCTGTCTTTTTAAGCTGCTAAAATGTTTATTTGGGTTTAAAAATTGAACGGACAGTTTAAAACACCATCATAAGACATTGGTACATAAATAAAAGCACTATCTGCGCACGGCTATTGTGAAATTGGCAAGAAGGTCAGTTAATACGAATCTATCTGTATGAAGGAGAAAAGGTAATATTTCATGCGCGGGTTTTGTTCATTTCAATGTCACTCTGCTTTCGCAGCAAACATCTTTAAAACCTGACATCCCTGAAAACTAATAGTCACTTCTATTTTCGCCCGTAAACCGATGTTCGCCTTTTCATCCCATCGGTGGTCAAACAGTAAAATACCTTAGACTAAGATCATCCTACCGAGCCATTACGCATATACGGTTATTCATTTATTTATTCCTCTTTTGCATATAAATGAAAATCGTATGTTTATTCAAATCAAATTGTAAATAAGATGCACAAGATAACAACACTTACGATCTTCGAGATGATTAATGATTCTTTTACAACACAAATTAGTTTTCAGCTTAAGAACGCGCAACAGTACGTAAGCAGTGAATTACCGCCCTTAAGTCAGGGATAAGGCAGGACTGTATGCGAAATATCGACAGCCCAGTTATAACATCCTGATACTGCAGTTTCGTCCTTGTAATGAAGTAGTCAGTCTGGAACAGTCAATAGTTGGGCAATAGGCAGATGCCATTTCATTAAAGCTGAGAGTGGCGTTAAGCTGGTAGATAAAAAAAATTTTGAAAAAAAAAAAAAAAAAAAAAATAGAACCGCCTTCAAAATTACTCTAAAAAGTGAAAAATAATTTTATTCTTTAAACACCATCGATAATGCTTTTAAACATAATTTTTGAAGTTGGCGCAAAAACAAAACGTAAAATCCAGTGTAACCATGCTTCGTTCATATTTTTTTTCAGAAAAGCATCCAAAGTTACGAACGAAACATTTATATCGTTATTCAAATATGCTGTCAACAATGAATAATGTATGTGATAGTGAAGAAACTGGGCCTGGTTAAATTTATAGTTGTATTTGAGTTATGGCTGTGAATGATTTTATCTATCGTTTTTGCGCCAACTTCAAAAATTATGTTTAAAAGCATTATCGATGGTGTTTAAAGAATAAAATTATTTTTCACTTTTTAGAGCAATTTTAAAGGCGGTTCTATTTTTTTTTTCAAAATTTTTTTATTTTATTCTTTTTGGTGTAAATGCAGGTATTTCAGAAATAGTAAGAAGTTATCATCACGAAACTTCACATTTTTTTCTTAAAAATGCTCCATACTAAAAAAAAACTATTGACATGAGTTCAACTTTAAGCGATTGGCACTAAAAACTTATCTTCGTTCCTCTCTGGAAATCATGCGTAGTTAATTTAATTATAACCATTTAAGTATTGCGTTTTTCCTAACTAATTTACATTCCACAGCATCTAAGTTGCTCATGATGCAATCCTGTATTTTCTTACTTAGCCCCGATCATCTGTTATCGGCATAGATGATAACGATAAAAATACTACAGAGTAGTTGAGACAAACCTAATGGTAGCATTGTGAAGGGTAAGCAGATCCTAATCACTACATCACCTCGCTTCCAGGTTAGGTTTACCCCTACTATGGAGCAATAGCACTGAAGAAAGGAAGATTTTGATAATTCACATAGGGTTATTATAAATCAGCAGGGTTACTAAAATAAAATTATTTACGTCAAAAATGAGCCGACAGCGCCAGATTTCCCATTATCGAAATATCCCTTGAAGAAATTTGATGCTTGCTTCAGAGAAGCCTTCATTCAAAATTATCATGACAATTACTATTAATGTTATATGGCACCAACCTTTTATAACAATGAGTTTCATATTGTCGCGTAGATGAAGATAGCGAAGACAATGTGAAAGCCAAATGAAGCGAATACTCGTTAGGCTCAACTCGAGATATTTATTCAGAACCACGAATGAACGTTACATCTCCTTATATACAACTTGAGAAAGTGCTGGAACTTTCCAGACTTGGAAAGATACAGAAATTAATAGAACATTCGAGAAAATACGGGAACAGTAGAAACGAAATTTTAGTAAAATTCACCTTGTCCTAGTCGGGATTTGAACCCGGGTCGCTCGTGTGGGAGGCGAGAATTCTACCACTGAGCCACCGTTATCCACGAATGAAAAGTGCGAACTTCGCTACAATATCATTTTAATCATTTAATAGGGAAATTGCATAAAATTTACTGTTTTTTGCCCATAACTTTTTTCTAAAGAACAAATATGGTCAAACAAAGTAATGAGACCTGAGTTGAGCCATCTCCTATCCATTAAAAAAAGAATCATCAAAATCGGTTCGCTAGGTGAGACGCTATGAGTGGACAAAAAAAAAAAAAAAAAAAAAACATACATACGGTATGAACTGATAACCGGCTCCTTTTTGAAGTCGGTTAACAAATGTGGCACACCAACGAGAGTCCACAGCAATGGTGCAGTCAACTAAAGGCAAAGCTTGCCTTTAACTAACGTGTATGTAGTCGTATACTGCTTATTTTCCAAGCCATTTAAACCAAAAGGGGATGGACTCAAAAGACATTGTTTTTGACAATTTACTATTTTATTCTAGGTTATGTTGTGTTTTTTGAGCTATCACGATTGCTAATTGTTTTCATTTGACCGTTCTTGATGTTTGGTTCCTTTTTCGACCCCTACCATCCTCTGCAGGCGCGGCTCCCCCGGTCCTGAGCAATCCTGGTCGGTGGTGTCCATGTCCTACACACACGCAAGCTTATACACATACACACACACACACGCCTTTATACACATACACTACGCACACGCCAAGGTGCATGCAAACAGGTCTACGCACACACACAAGTCTACACATACTCATGCACAACTAATACACACGTCTCCGTTCAAGAGGAGGGGTAAGCTAGGAGGGACAGGAGCCGTGTCTAGAAACAAGTGAGTAGGGTAGAAACCAATGAGTAGGGTCCTGTAACAACTCATGATTGCGAAAAAAGTAATTTAAATTCAAAATTTCAGAATTCAAATTAATTTTCTTTTTTCTTTCTTTCTATTTTTCTTTCTTTCTTTATTTTTTGTGATTGTCGTTAAAGAAAATATAGTTGTTGAAAAATGTGTGATTTGATTGATTAAAGCACGCTTAAACAAAAAAACACATGAACACATCAATGGACATTTATATGTTTTACATACTACACTGCTGAAAAACAATTAGGGGAGCAAGCAAATAAAATTGAAGAAACCGTTGTGAGGTAGCCTTGCGAAGGCATAAAATGGAGTATACACGTGTATTAAGATCTAATACAGCAGATAAGAAGCAGAAAACACATTAGACTGAGAGCTTTACTCTAGAACAGTGAAACGAACATGAAATTATGCCTCTCCAACATCGTCTGCTACAGTTCTTTGTGTTTGCCCGGATTCCAGTCCTCCGATAAAATGTCAAAGCATGGAATCCGGCAAATAACGATGTCGTGGCATTTTCCAATCACACACACAAAAAAAAAAAATAAATAAATAAATAAATAAATAAAAAAAAATAATAAAATAAAAAAAATAAAATAAAAATGAATTTGAATTTTGACATTTGGACTTCAAATTATGTTTTTCGCAATCACGAGTGTGTGTGTGTGTGTGTGTGTGTGTGTGTGTGTGTGCGTGTGTGTATGTAGGCGTGTGTGTTTGTGTGTGGGGGGGTGTGCGTGTTTGTGTGTAGGGGGTATGTGTATGTGTGTAGGCATGTGTGTTTGTGTCTGTGTGCAGGCATGAGTGTGTGGGTAATTGTGTGTATGAGTATTTGTGTGCGTGGGGGCAGGGAATGTGTATGTGTGTGTAGGCATATGTGTTTGGGTGTGTGTATGTGTGTGTGTGCGTGTGCGTAGTTGTGTATGTATGCGCGTGTGTGTGTAGAATATGGATGCAACCTGGAGACAGTTTTCACTATAGGAGCAGCATCGTGAGGAGCCGGTCGACGGTGATGCTGCAGAGAGTGCTGGCGGGAAAATAAAATCATAGGAATTCAAAACTGTCAAATAAAAGCAATAAGCAATCGTGATTGTTCAAAAAAAATAAATAAATAAAATAAATAAATAAATAAATAAAATGAACGGCTGCATTTTTTTCGCTCAAACAGTGAAAAAATGGGCTTTTGCTAAATCACGATTTCTGCATTTTTCCATTTTTCTGCTTTTCGAGGAGAGAAACGTTGATTTGTATCCGAAGTTTACGTTTTATTCTCATGTTAAAACCATGTGTTCCCTTACTTTTTTTGAGCAGTGTACTTAAATAATACCCTAAAAATGCTACATTTATATTTAAAAATGGTTGACTTTCATAATAATTTAAATGAAAAGTAATGTATTTAAAATATAAAAAATATAATTTCAATTTGATAACATAAACACGAGCTCAAACACTGCATGATATAGGTGGGAATGATCAATGATCCCATTATCATCAGCATTGTTCAATGCTTATGCTTATGCTTTTCAAATTAAAAGTCACAATTGATTATCAAACATAAAATTTTCAATATTTCATTCGCAAATTAATGCCAAAATTTTACTTATTTTATCATTCAGTCTTTTACAATCAATTGTTATTTAAAAAAGCAATGGAACATCACTAGCAGTCTTGATTGATAAGTATGTTAATTTTCTTAGCCTGAAGAGGAAATTATCTAAGACGAGTGAGAGAATTTACATTAATAATTTATTACCCCATAAAATGCTACTATAGTGCAACATATTAAATTATTCATTACACAACCTATATGCAAAATGTAACTCGAAGTTTTAGGGCATTTATTAACATTTTACGAAATTAATATATTGGATAAATTATTTATAATTTATGATACTATGCATTAGTTATTGTATTAATTAAATGCAATAATTAAAAAATATTGTAAGTAATTTTCATGAATTAGTATTGTTTCGTACATCGGAAATTATCGTAATACAAATTAAAATTCGAGCTAAAAGATGTAATCGTGGATGAATAATAATAGGATCAGAAATTAGTGTCCTTTTTTTTCAAGCAATTAACTTTTTTAACAAGTTTGCATTTTTAACCAATGTCGTAATTGTTCTTATCAACAATCTTTTTTCATCCAGTAAGATCAATAAAAATCTGCTATCAAAGAAGTATTACTAGAGACACCCTGAGCTGAAATTTTTGGGAGGGCAAAAATTCTCAATATGTCGTATGAAACTCCGATTTTTGCCGAACGATGAAATACGGTTATGCGTATGTAGGTACATTTCATGAAAAGGGACATTCGGACATTAAAACTTGCAAATTGCTTTTTTGTCCCCAATTTTGCGGAAAAGACAGGGAAAATTTACCAATACGGAAATTTTTGGGAGGTCAGAGTGACCTCCCGTGACCTTCCAACGGAGTTCTCCAAATAAATTTCACGAATTAACATTTTTCTTAAACCGGAAAATATCGTGTTTTTATTAAAGTTCGCGTTAAAAAAGGTAATCGTGGATAAATATTCGGAAGACCAGAAAGTAAAATCCTTTCTTTTTTCAAAAAAAAAAAAAAAAACTACGAGATCGTATGTTTAATAAATGATGCCCCCAATTACCCTCTTTATCAACAAACATTGCCATCAAGTAAGAGCAATTAAAATCACTTGGGTTTTGAGAAAAAAATTGAATCGCAATTGGTCAACTGGTTTTCTAGAGGAATAGGGAAAAATCAGACGGTGGAATATGTGGGAAACTCGCAGCAATTCATGTTATTAATGGTCCGTCTCGAACTGGGCGATCTTGCGTATTCATGAATCAGAATAATGCGTTTTTTTTTTACAATGGTTGGAAAATGCATCACTGCTTCACCTAATTTCCTTTTATTATGATCAATAAAGATCAGTAAAAATCTGCTATATTCTACAAGTAAAAAAATAAATAAATAAAATTTTACTGATATATTACTACAAAAAAATAATTTTTATCGGTCCGGGGCTGAAAACTTGCACAATACACGAAAAAAAAAAAGTTGCTTACGAAGGTTAATTATTGATTTAATTAATGATATTTACATCATTGATTGAAAATAAAATATGCTAAACATTTATTTTTTTGAAAAAAAAAGAAAACATTGTTTTCATTCCCCTAGTTAATGAACAGAATATAGGTGGATGAAATTTGAAACGAGTAAACACTACATAAGAATTTAAGGTAAAAGTATATTAAAAGAAAGCTTCGAGAATAAATGAACCGTATAATCATAAATTGGAGTGTTTATCAGTTAATTAATGGATTAAAAGAGCCTATAACCTAATAATTAGGCAGAATAATTGCATCAACATTGGCACATAAAATGCTTGGCACTAATTTAGGTAGGGAAATGTGGAGTAAAGTGAAATACCGGGACAAAGTGAAACGGTAAAAATTTTCACAGTCGGCAGCACTACTTATAACCTACCTATACGTATAACCTTACTATGCTGTTAACCATGTAGTAGTTGATTCCAGTCAAAAAAAAAAATAATAAAATAAAATAAAAATAAAAATAAAATAAAATAAAATAAATAAATAAATAAAATAAATAGCTCTAAATATCAAGTGGGGAAACCATGTAAGTCATTTTCAAAATTTGATGCACATATTGGAACATTTTACTGTTCATCAAAATATCGTTTGTTACTTTAAAAGGATAAGTTTTTTGTAATTAACATTTTATGTATTAACTGATGTCAAGTGCAGTACTTATTTAGTGCAGTACTTATTTAGTTAATACCAGGTTTATTTTGAATTTAAACGTTTTATACCTTTTGTTAAAAGCAAGCGGGACAAAGTTAAATTGTTCATATCACTTATTCATTCATTTTTTTATTGAATCACTTGCGTATTAATTAATTAATTTTATACCTTCATTTGTTAATTTACTAATTTATTAATTCATTCACTTATTTTCCTGTTCATTCACTACTTTATTTTCTCATTTACTTTTTCTCAGATAATTATTTATTTATTCGTCTATTGTTTCATTATTTATTCCTCTAATCATTCATTTGTTTGTTTATTCATTCGTCTGATGAAAAATGTTTTAATAATCAAATAGGAAATGTTTTATAAGAAAAATATTTAATTTTTCAACTTCGTCCACTTTACTCAAGATGATTTTTACTTTGTTCACATATAGGGCAAAGTGAAAATTTTCCACTTTTTTCTCTTTGATGGTACAAAACGAAAATTAATATCGCATTGAAAGTTAAATCTAAAAAAATGCCTTGTTATTCCTTTCTAATTATATTGTGTAATTTTCAAAACAAACTTCAAAGCAATTTTTTCATTTTGAGAAATGTAAGTTATCTTAACTTCACTTTGCCGTACATTCCCTTGGTTGTGCTTATTAATTTCGAGAATAATGTATATTAAAACCGTTGCGTGAAGCTAAAATTCAAAAATACGATCAAATTTAAAAAGCTGATGCCATCCTGAAATAAATCTCCTTCAAATGCCTGCTACACCATCGTTCCCCCCCCCCCCCTCGCGAAGCTCAATACAAAACACGCCAGAAAATGTGGAATAACGCAATTTCTTAAGTCTTAGCCTTAGTCTTAGCCTTATGACAAGCTAAGTCTCTTGCCAGATTTTTATACAGTTCATTACTCTTAGAAGAAAAAGAAGAGGGGGAAAAAAAGCATTAATATCGACTTCTCACCTAGCTGATAAATCATCGCAAAAAAAGCCACCAAGTCTCAAAGGCCAAAGATCAACCCCGATCAATATTACAGGCAGCAAAAATTAAGACACATAGCAGTAAAAGTCCTCTCTTTTTCCGCTATTTTGATCAGTAAAACACGCAATGCTTTCAGCGCTATCATAAGTCTTTCTGGATCCGTTGTCCATTGTTCTGTTAAGTGGTGGTAATAGAGCTCGAGATAGAAGAAAAATCTCCCCAGTGTAATAAAAGAAATACAGATAGAGACAAAATTGCCATGCTTCATATCATTTGTTTATATACTCATATCTGGATTAACTTTTGCAGAGAACAGGGTATTTCACTTTGAACTGGATTTGTATCTTCAACAAATTTAACAGTTTCATAATTTTTTTATGTACTAAGAACGGAATTAACTGTTAGAGAGCTCTTGTGTTCAAGGTGCTCTCTAACAGTTAATTCAGTTTTTACTACATAAAGTTCTTACTACATTCAGTTCTTACTACTTAAAGATACGAATAAAGTGTGCCCTTTAAACTGGATCCGCTTCTTTATGAAACGTAAAATTTTCATCATTGTTTTACATAGTCATAACTGGATTAACCGTCAAAGTTAATGTGCAAGGTACTTCACTTTGAACTAGATTCGTATCTTTAATAACCGTAAAAGTTTCATCATTTTTTAAAGGAACTTAATGCTACGTTAGAATAAGTTGGTTGGTTGGTTTATTCGTTAGAATAAGTTGGTACTTAATGCTACGTTATAAGCAGGGATTAATACGCATAAAAGCTCACGGGAACTGAGATCCTGCCCTTCGTTTCAATTATATACAAATGTTACCATTTTAGGTCAAATTCAGGTTACTTACGAGTAAAAATAAGTTACGGAGCTATAGGACTCCTGCAATTTGTAGAAATTAAGCCCTGGTTACGGGGCAACAAATTATTAAATGGATGAATATTGAAACCTTATTGACGACTAAGCACTCGTAGGCATGAATGGCATAATGCAAGATGAATCTTGTTGGTTTCTACAGTTAGGGTAAACCTCACCTGGCAGCATTGTGAAAACTAAGCAAATCCTTATCACAGCAATGCCAAATTAGGTTTGCCTTAACTAACCTGTTCGTCCCAATTGTCTACACCAATATGGAGCTGCGAGCGCATGGAAAATCAGGTAAATGGAACAGTGAAAGTATTACGTTCTCTGAGAATTCCATTTTTAACACTTATCACTTCAATCATCACTGAACAGGCTCGGACGCTCGTCGGCAAATTCCTTATTAAACCAAGATAGTTTGAGATTTATACTTTAATATTTCGTTCATATCTGCACACATGTCTAAAGGTCAATATAATATCTTTTAAATATATGTTTAATGTTTACTGCTTATGACGAATCATTCACCAAAAGCAAACACGTAAAATACAGCATTTGAGGCATTTTTTTCTGCAGCCTCAGCACATCAATCGATAACGTACTGAGGCTGCTACCGTAAATGACGACAATAAAATAAAATCATCTTAGTTAAATTCAAGTTTATTTACTTATCAACAGGACTGTTTTTATACGTACCAACATCTCATATTTCTCTTTCCTTCACTTATATTAGAAACTTCAATAATTGTTTCAAATATATTTTCTAAAGAAGTAAAATATGCATCTCAAAAAGAAGAAAAAAAATGATAATCTCTTTCATGCAAAAAAAGAAAAAAAAAGAAACCGTTTATTATAAAATTGAAATCAAATGCATTCATTCAAAGTGTTAGGCGTTTTATTGATTGATGCGTTTTTCCCATTATCTATAAGCGTAGAATCAGAAAACAACGCGGCAGAATTAGAATCATAATTCCTTATAACATCCTCAACATTCGTTATAAATATTTAATTTTACATATAATATATTACAGATTGTTCCAAATGTACATATGATACGAAATACAAAATGGGTTACTCCCCCGTAAAGTGCCCAAATTTTTAGCCGTTGGCAAGCAACACAAGCAAAATAAGGAATATGTATCAGCATTAAGAATTAAAAAAAGAGCGATTGTTTTACGTGAATTTGTATTAAAAAATAAAACAATTTGTAGCGCTATCGTTTTCAAAAAAAAAAAACTGTAAAGTCTATAAATTTCCTGAATTAAACAGCTTAATCAATCAATCTTCTTCATTACTGCTTACGAATAAATTTATTTTGGTTTTTATACACATACAGTGGTGGTCAGAATTATAAGGACAGCAGAAAATTACACAGAAAAAAAAGTTATTTATGAAAGAATTCAATTAATTTTATACACAAAGTGCCTCTTTATGCTAGAAATCGTTGTGGAAAGCATAATATAAAATATAAATATTTTACCGTGATTAATATAAAAATGTCACTGATGAAACGACAAAATTATAAGGACAACGAGCATTTTGCCCTGAAAAGCCCCGAGTAATCAATAATCTACTCCTTTTAGCAATCACTTTTATCAGTCTTCATGTCATGGAAGTTGATGAACGTTCTTAAAATTTTATCCTGGCTTTTTCGATGCAGAAAAAGGCTTCTTGCTTGTTTCGACATTGAATGCCATTTTTTCATACTTCGGGTACCAGAATGCCTCACAAAGTTGCCATTAAACTCAGATCGAACCTTTTGTCTGGCCAGTACAGCAATTTCACGGAATAAGCATTAAACAATGATTTTGAGGTTTGAGAAACATGTAATTATTCATCAACCTGCTGGAACAAATTGTTTAAAATATATCAGGGCTGTCCAACTTCAAAGAGCTCACGGGCCAGAATTCCGGTCACTGATCACCTGGTGGGCAGCAGTTTGAAAAAGTTGAACAATAACCTCTTACCTCTTATACAATAACAATTGAATTATTAATAATAAAACAATGAAACAGAAGGATTATCAAACAAGCTGCAATCTTATCCGGGCATCTAACATTCTCGCAAGCAGTCAGATAAATATCATCAACGGAAGAGTGGCGAGTTAACGAGAACAAGCTCTCAATTTATTTTTCAAAATAAACAGAGGCCGTAGAGTCAGTGGAAGGGGGGGGGGCGGCTTTATTTTTAACCAATTGCAGGCAGGTTTTGCTTATCTGAAATGTTTCTCCCTTCCCTCCCTGTCTCCTCCCGCCAACGCGAGGCAATATTATTTCTAGGAACTCGTTTGAACACCAGCGTGCAGGGTAGGACTGCTTGACCTTGACCTGTAGATGTCCTGTAACTTTTTCTCCCAATTAAATGAAAGAAGTAAAAGAGCGACCAAGAGGAAACTTTGGGGACCCCGGCTTGACCAAGAATGGTAGTCTCGGATGCTTCTTAATACCATGAAATGTCGAATAAAGAAATATGCTGAATAAGAGGTTGGCGGGCCATACAATATGTGCTAGCGGGCCGCCAGTTGGACAGCCCTGAAATATAGTAATTAACGGTGTTTTCGGTTAAAAAAAATGTTGCTCAGTACATCAACATCACTTTCAGAGTTCAATCTGCCATGCACAAAATACATTGGTATAGTTTCCGTCCGTGTCGAAGCTTCCACAGGCCATTACTGAGCCGCCTCCAAATGTATGCGTTGAGATTTTTTTTCCTTCCTAGCTATCATATCAGAAGTAGCAAAAAAGTTATTTATTGTCCATCATCTATAGTCCATCCTTATTAAACTTTTTCGCATCAGAAAAGATTGCATCGGCCTACATTTTACCTATAACAACGCATTTTTGGCAACGCTCACCCCTTGATGTCTTATGTTTATTTTTAGTATCGGTCGTGTGACATTAGTTTCACATGAAACTTTTTCTTTTTTTAAAAAAACATTTTGAACAGTTCACGAACTGCATTGTAACTTGAATTCCCGTCTGTCTTGATGTTTGTTTTTGGAGCAAGTTCGTCTCATTAACATGCGTTTTTCACGTACAGAAAGAGAAGATTTCCTACCTGTTCGTCGTTGTGGTCCTTACTTGCCGGGATTTTTGAGAAAGCTCTAAATTACCGATCTTTATCTATTCAGATTTGTTGCTATTTGACCTACAGTAAGTCGTGAAGTTTTTTCAGTAACCACTTTCGTTTTCTCAAATTTTTTAAGTTTACTACCTAACGGTATGACTGTAAAAATAGAATGTAACGTTCCCAATCGTTTACTGAGCATTTATATTTTTATGAAGCGCAGTGTGCAGAACAAAAAACAAGCATATTTTCTTTTTAGAACACACAAATCTAATTGTCCTTATAATTTTGTCCAAGTAACAGGGATGTATAAACTCAAATTCTATTGTATGAATACGAAATTTCTACATATTTCCAATAAAACTACTAAAAAAAAAACGTATTTTACCATTAGTTTTTAGTCATGAAATTGCATAACTTTCCGATCAAATGCAGTCAAGATCTGCAGACAAGATTTTTTTGTTGTCCTTATAATTTTGACCACCACTGTTTTGTTCTGTACATTTATTAGAATAAAAATCTAAAAATACATTTGGAATCTTTTTAATATATTTTTAAGTGTTATCTATTAATTTTTAATAGAAATGATTAGTTTTAGATTGATTTTTAAAACGTAAAAAAAAAAATCGATCGACCAAAAAGAAAAAACACATTAAATTTTAATAGTTATCTTTTACTCTCATTTTTTACAATAAAGTTCGCCATAAGTAAATCTTCCCGCGAGATTGTAATATTAAGAATAAAAATTTTGTCGCCGAGTCTAATATTAAATTCATACGAACTATTATAATTTGAACGATTTTTTTTTCAAATCAAAAAATGAATCAATGAAGTTGGCTAACCTGCATGAAGCACGTGTTTCAATAGCTATCTTTGGGTTTAGAATAAAAGGGTGGTGTTCAAGGACTTTTATGAACGCTTCAAGCTTGGAGAGTGTGCCTTTAAAATTTCTTGAAATTGAAGTACTAAAAATGAAGTTTTAGATGATTTTAACGATAAGAGAGAGAAGAGGTGAATCAGGATAAGTCAGTAAAAATGAGAGTTATCCAGTAAAAGTCAGAGAAAGAAGAAAAAAGCATGAATGAAGGCTTAATGCATCTTGAAAACATCACGGAAAAAAAGTTAAAAAAAAACAATAGTAATAAATAAATAAATATCGAAAAATTAAAAATTGGAAAGTAGGATATTGAGATGTAGGGAAATGTTTGTCGGTCTGTTTGTCTGTCTCCCCCTAAACTTTTGAGTGAATAGTCCGATTCGACCAATTTTTTTTTGTTCGAAAGATCTCGACGAGGACACCTTATTCCTTTTTGATTTGAACTATTTTTCGTTCAATTTTGAACAGTTCAAAAAAATTTAACATTAAAGCCTACGGAGAAATTCAAGGCAATTCCGAACTGTGAGGAGAATTTGCTTCAAACAAACTTTGTTGGAAAAAACTTTTGATGAAAAACATGTACATAAAATATCTTTTTGATTTGAACGATTTTCCGTTCAATTTTGAACACTTCAAATCTTTTAACACTAATGCCTACAGGGAAACTGAAAGTCAATGTAGATTCTGTACTTGAAGGCAGATTCACTTCAAACAAATTTTGTTGGAACCAGCTCTTGACGACAAACTCCCGACTCCGAGAATTTTGGGGTACCTGACTCCAACTCCGACTCATGTGTCCGACAATTAGTCGGACTCCGATTCCCTGACTTCGACTCTGACTTCGTAGTTTTGGCAAAAATTTATACATAGAGGAAAAATGACTGATTCTGACTTATGGATATTTGACTCCGACTCCGCAAACATTGTCAGAGTCTCGCGTAGGTTAAGGGAAATGACCGATTCCAACTCCGAGTCTTTGAATTAAATACCTTCGACTCCCGAATCTGACACTTTTATCCAAAATTTTATTATGACTTGTTTTTATTTTCACTCTAATGTTTTAATTTATGTATTCAGTTTTCTGCGGATAAACTCGAAGTCCATTATGTTTCTACATAAAGATATTGCGCAGACGCTTTTTTTTTTCTTTTCTTTTCTTTTTTTTTTTTGACAATGAAAATTATTTTTTCAAGTTGACATTTTATTGTTTTTACTTATTTTCGAACGTACATTAATTCATTTAAAATTTATTTTTTTTTGGCAACAGGGGAAAAACAAACGATTTTTTTGTTATGATGTATTTATTTTCATATGCTTATTAATTTTAATTATTTTTTTCTTTTTGAATGCGGTTAAAGAATTTTTATAATGGAAAAACTTGTATTAGCTGTTTATTTAAAAGGTGCTGTTATTTTATTTGTTCGTTTATTTATTTATTTATTATTTTTTCACGCATCTAATTTTTTAGATGAGTGAGGCATATTTTATTCCTAGAAATCAGCCTAAACTATTAAAAAATGAGCTTGAAACAATCTGCGATTTTAGCTATTTTTGAGAATATTGATCAGATACTAGAAAGTAGAAATGGGTATACGGAAAAGTGGATTCGTTTAGTTTTAGACGGAACTTCTTTTTAAATAGTGATGTTTTACTCTAAAAATAGTAATGGTTAATTTAATAAAGTTCAATTAACTACAAACTATAAGTATCTATACACTCTACTAAGAGGTCAGTACTGAATATTGGTTCATGAAAGGGGTCCGTTGGCTATAAAGATTAGGAAGCCCTGCATTACAGTATTTGTGTAAGTTTTTTTATTGGTTTTTTATCGCAACGAACATTTTACGCTCACAGCAGCGATATGATTTCTCTTATTTTTCATTAAAAAATTACCAAAAAAAAAAAAAAAAAAGAAACGAAAGATAAATTAAGCGTTACGTTACGATATTTATTCAAATTTTTTATTTGTATTTTATCACTGCCAAAATTTTACGCTCATAGCAGCAATATGATTTCTCAAATTTGAAACTCTCGTTGACATTTTTTTGAGCAATACATAATTAAACAACATCGAGTAGCAATAAAACGCGATTTGTACATTTAACTAACTTACATTTACAAAATATTAACTACATTTCTTCATTCGAGATTTTTTTCGAACCAACTGTCCGTAGTATAACATTTTTCAGACATAAAGAAAAAATAGCTCTGTATGCATTTGTTATGGGTTGATGATTTTGAAATAACCTTTTTTCGCAAAAAAATGGCGAAAGTAGATAGAAAAAACGACGTTCCAATTGCAATTTATCTTAAAAAAGACATCCAACCGTCAATTTGAGGCAATCCAATCCTAAAAAAAATCGTAATAAAAGTGCTATTAAATATTATTGCTGATCCAACAGGTAGTTAATTACCTCGGCTCTTTGCCAATATCGTTGGCACACTTTTGACAATGAATTGAATCCCGGTAGGCAACCTGTTAGAGTAGTTTCTCAACCATATCCATGTTACAGGTGGGATACGAAGATACTTTTATTTAGTTATAAAATGTACTATTCTGGGGGTGAGGGATGGGGTCAATTGTTATTTTTTGATAGTCAGCACAGTTTTTAATCATTATAAATTATAATTTATAACAGTACAATAGAAATTTCTTTCATATTTTAAAAATACGTGTCATCACATCACTCCAACGCAAGCCGATTAAATATCTTAGGGTGCTCCGATTAGTAAACGAACGCTCCCCATTGAAGGAACAGTTGGATTTTTTTTTTGAAGATATCAGGTTACAAAACTTTTTTCTTAAATAGACTGGCGACAGTTACTTCCTCCCAAACATTTTTTTTAAAGAAAAAAAATTACAAAATTTGTTTCCGAGTAATACTGTCGCTGCACATCTGTACATTTGAACACCCAAAGAGCATGAAACAGAATCACGAAAGTTCTAAAAGCGTGATTTTCAAAAAGGAATTGAGGCCAGTTGTGGAAAAAAAAAATCAATGTTTGGATCCTTTTTTTTCCTTGATGAATTGAAAGATGCAACTTCGTGCGTTGGTTCCAAAAACACATTCTCTGAGAGTAACTGAAAAATTTGTTTTTGTGACTGTTGTTAGCAAATGAAGTAATGATTCCTTTTACTCCAGAGTGTTCTCTTTTATGCTAGAGACTGAGGGGTAAACGGAAATACCCCATTTATATACACCATAAGGTTGATTGTTAATTTTTATTAAAATTTAATTGCATTTTTTCAATGACATTTTACAAAGTGTTAACGTTTGAAATTGTGCTGGATGCTTTAAATAGCGAACAACATACTAAGCTGCACATACGCAATAAAATTTGCATTGTTTTAAAGTTCCAAGAAATCATTTTTACGTTTTTGCATTGTTTGAAAGCTACAAGAAATCATTTTTACATTCTAGAAATAGAGTACTAAGAATGCAATAAAATTAGCCTTGTTTGAAAGCTTACAAGAAATCGCTTTTACATTTTAGAAAAAGAGAGCAAATGCACCACAAAATTTTGCGAAAGCCTTAGTCATAAGAGTTTTTCCAAGAAGTCTCACTGATTATGAAATTTATTCAAACTCGTTTGATAAATCATTAGGAATGTTATCATATATTTTCTTTATTCTCTACTAGTACCCGCACAGCTTTGCCTGTAATAGAAAAATTAAAAGATCTTTTGGTTCGCCCGTGTATTTACAAATAATGTATGGTGAATTTTCTCGCCAGTTGGCTTGTACCCATGTTACGGCTCCACGTTATGATAATTTCGTAATTTACTCGTCCATCTTATGATATTTTTGTTCTTAAAATTGGAATAGAAAAAGAAACACATCGAATTTTCGAAAAATAGCTTCGAGGTGCACACCCCCATGCTACAAACTAACTTTGTGCCAAATTTTATGGAAATTGGCCGAACGGTCTAGGCGCTATGCGCGTCAGAAATCCAGACATCCAGACATCCTACAGAAATACAGACATCCTCCGGACAGAGAGACTTTCAGCTTTATTATTAGTAAAGATTGCATCGACGATCACAACTTTGCATTATCTTGAAGTATCAACCCCCTTTTCTACAAACTCTGATTTTGAGCAAAATATACCATTATTAATGAGAATTCTAACCCGCCATGACGAACAGTGTTACCGGAAGACGAATAGGAGCGCCGGAAGTTCTTAAACACATAATGCTTTCAGGAAACCTCAGAGTTGTGATTAATGCTTTATAACTGTGCGTGTAAACTTGTACTCTAGGACGTGTAACTAAGCACTGTGTTCTTATTGCAAAACGTGTCTTGACTTAACAAAAGCTTCCGCTTGTTCCTAAATGCATCATAAATATTCATCCTCATAAGTTGTTCGCATGTGTGTCTGTCTCCTGAAGATTTCGCAGTTTCGCTTAATATTGAACGGAATGTCCATGTTTACACTTACTCAACGGCTAAACTAATGCCGTTTAATTATGGCAGCAGAAGATGGTAAACTTTGCAGGAGGAAATATTTGATGATTTCTATGGTAATGGTTAAGTGCTTTCTCCTTAGTGTTTGTTTACAACTTTGGCTGATTTTAAAGCTTCTTACTTTTCTGTACGATGTTCATGAAGTAAAGTATTCACAAAAAATATATTCCTCAAATTCCAACAACTTAAATGTCCATTTCACTTAAAGGTTGTAGACTTTCTTTTCCTGGTCCATCCGCATCCAAACCGCATGTCATCTAATCTAAACCGCGTTATCCGCATGTGCATATGTACCTATGAATGTATAAACAGTAGAAATATCCACTTGACCACCCCCAAGTTTATAATACCGAGTTTTCTTGTGTTGTCTGTATAGGCGTATGTATTTAAGAGAACTCAAAAAAAAAAGGCATGAAGTAAAAGGTTGAAATTTAGTATGTAGACTCTGAGAGGTGTTAGTTGTGCACTTTTCCTTTTTGTTACATTCCAATATTCCAAAATAGGATTTTCGTGGTAGATCGATGTTAATTTTTATGCAGATGGAAGTAATGCTCCAAATTGACGATCACTTGACAGATTACCACCAAGCCATTTGTCCCCAATTTGGCAATATGTCTCCACATTGGCGTGCAATATGGTGACATTTTCAGTTCGATGATATTGGCTTATTTGGTAAGAGTGTCATATAATTAAAGTTTATATTGTAGAAAACTAAAAAAAAAAAAATGCTGCATCGTGTAAAGCAGGTGGTTACACAATGAAATTTTGCATCAAAACAATTTTTGTCATAATATAAGTCTGGAGTGACAATTTTTACTGAAATAAATATCGAATTCAGAATTCTTTTTCAGAAAATGCACCTGCTGCCAGAAAATAACTGACAGAAATTCTGAAAATTGATAAATCCATAAGCAGGAAAGGAAACGGAACTGTTAAAAACTTTTCTAAATCCAGTTTAAGTTCACAATGCGGACTATATGTATATTATATAAAAATATACATGGTGTTCCGTTTTAACCTGTAAGACCTTTATTTTCGCAACAGTCAGTCCTAGATGTATACTTCCAGCTGCAAAACTGTTCATAATCAGATGCAGAGTCAATATATTGAAAGTTTGAAGCAAAAGTAAAAATTAGTCGAAAAATACAAAATTTAATTTTTTTATACCGGCCTTAGGACCCCTAACTTATATTTAGAGAAATAATCTTCATTGAAAACTATTACTGACACAAAAAACTTAGTATTTGCGCGACCAAAACTTAATTAGATATAACATTTTAAAGTTTTAAGGGACCATACCTAAGATGAGATTGGAACTTATCGTCCTTTCAGAAGAATGACAGGTCGTCAAAGTAAGAAAAACAATGTATTTATATTTTTCATTGCTTTTCAAAAATAAATGCAAATGTTGTGCCGTGATACGCAAGAACACACTACAAAACCTCGAACAAATCGATAAAACCCCACTCCATGCACACATATAATTTTAAACACTTGTTAAACGCTATATTTCTCCCCAAAAGGTGTTATTGACGGCAAGTGAAAAGTGGTGTAAATCACAAAACGCTGCGTTTCATATCTCGGTGAATATTGGTTGTACTAATTTCAAACTTTTTGTGTTGAAATTTTTTTTTTCAGTGGAGATTATTTCCCTAAATATAAGTTAGGGGACCTGGGGCCCGTATAAAAAAAATAAATTTTGTATTTTTTGACTTATTTTTTATTTTTACTTCAAACTTTCAATATTTTAACTCTGCATCTGATTTTGAACATTTTTGCAAATGGAAGTATACATTTAGGACTAACGGTTGCGAAAATTAAGGTCTTGCAGGTTCAAACGAAACATCCTGTATGTATATTTCTGGACATTTATTTTTTGGGCGGATGCTTTAAATAACGTAAGCTTTCATTGATACCTTAAAAATAAATTTGCGGAAGTCTTTCCATAGATGACGCTTCACAGGGCAGCAAAATCTAATTAAATACAGCATTTCAGTTAATTACAGTTTGTTTTTGTAGAAACAATATTGTGTTCAACAAGTCAAGGGCTATTGCTCTGAAAAACGAACATTTTTTTCCGTACGTGACAATTCAAATACTTCATTAAACACAATAATTTGAAAGAGAGAAAAGCTTGTTGCTTAAGAAAACATAAACCTAAGAGTAATTTCTTAAGCAAAAAGTTTGGTTCATTTCCATTTCAGATTATAACTTTTGGGCAATATATATACACTATTCACGTGTGGGACAAAATAGCGGCTTTTGCGAGAAATAGCCCAAGCGATCATTCGCGAACAATACCAGTAGCAGAGGAACATTTATCAGTCGGAAACTTTCTTTAAGATTTTTCAGGCTTTCAATGACAACTTATACATTCAAAGTTTCAAAAAAACCCTTTATGACTCCTCCAGTCTACACACATTTTTCCAGCGAAATCTTTACCTTTCAAATGTTAACTGACTTTTTGAGCCTGCAGAAAAAAAATAATAATTTGAATTTTGACATCTTGAGTTCAAATTATGTTTTTCGCAATCACAAGTGTGTGTATGTAGGCGTGTGTGTTTGTGTGTGGGAGGTATGTATGTTTGTGTGTGGGGATGTGTGTAGTCATGTGTGTTTGTGTCTGTGTGTTGGCATAAGTGTGTGGGTAGTTGTGTGTATTAATGTGTGGGGGGGAATGTCTATGTGTGTGTAGGCATATGTGTTTGTGTCTGTGTGCAGGCATTAATGTGTGGGTAGTTGTGCGTATGTGTGTGTGTATGTTTTTGTGTGTGTGTGTATGTGTAGGTGTCTGTATGTATGCGTGTGTATGTGTTTGTGTGTGTAGGTGTATGTGTGTGTATGTGTTTGTGTGTGTAGGTGTATGTGTGTGTATGTGTTTGTGTGTGTGTGTGTGTATGTGTGCGTGCGTGTGGTGTGTGTGTGTAGTTGTGTACGTATGCGCGCGTGTGTAGGACATGGATGCAACCTGGAGACGGCTTTGCTATAGGAGCAGCATCGTGAGGAGCCGGTCGACGGTGATGGTGCGGAGGGTGGCGGTGTTAAAATAAAAAGATAGGACGCCAAAAACAGTCAAATGAAAACAATAAGCAATCGTGATTGCTCAAAAAAAAAAAAAAAAACCAAGAAAGGGAAAAAAAGCAGTATTTCTAAAACAAAACAAAACAAAAAAAAAATAATTTGAATTTTGACCTTTTGAATTCAAATTATGTTTTTCGCAACCACGAGTGTGTTTTTGTGTGTGTACGTAGGCGCGTGTGTTTATGTGTGTGTGGGGGAGGTATGTGTGTTTGTGTGTAGGGGGTATGTGTATGTGTGTGTAGGCATGTGTGTTTATGTCTGTGTGCAGGTATGAGTGTGTGGGTAGTTGTGTGTATGAGTGTTTGTGTGGGGGGGGGGAATGTGTATGTGTCTGTGTGCAAGCACGAGTGTGGGTAGTTGTGTGTGTATGTGTAGGAGTCTGTACTTATGCGTTGTGTGTGTACGTGTTTGAGTGTGTGTATGTGTTTGTATGTGTGTAGGTGTTTGTGTATGTGTGTGTAAGTGTTTGTGTATGTGTGTGTAAGTGTTTGTGTATGTGTGTGTATGTGTTTGTCTGTGTGTGTACGTGCGTGTATGTATGCGTGTAAGTGTAGGATATTGACGCAACCTGAGACCGTTTTCACTCGAGGAGCAGCTTCTTGAGGTGGCCGGTCGACGGTGGTGCTGCAGAGAGTGCTAGCGGGAAAATAAAATGATAGGACCTCAAAACTGTCAAGTGAGAATAATAAGCAATCATGATTGCTCAAAAAAAAAAAAAAAAAAAAAAAAAAAAATTTGATTTTTGTCATCTTGAATTCAAATTATGTTTTTCGCAATCACGAGTGTGTGTGTATATGTAAGCGTGTGTGTTTGTGTGTGGAGGGTATGTGTGTGTATGTAGGCATGTGTGTTTGTGTCTGTGTGCAGGCATGAGTGGGTGGGTAGTTGTGTGTATGTGAGTGTGTGTGTGTGTTTGTGTGTGTATGTGTTTGTGTATGTGTGTAGGTGTATATTTGTGTATGTGTGTAGGTGTATATATGTATATGTGTGTAGGTGCGTGTATGTATGCGTGTAAGTGTAGGATATTGACGAAACCTGGAGACGGTGTTCGCTAGAGGTGCAGCATCGTGAGGACCCGGTCGACGGTGATGCTGTGGAGGGTGGCGGTGGGAAAAATGATAGGACATCAAAAACAGTCAAATGAAAGCAATAAGCAATCGTGATTGCTCAAAAACCAACAACCGCTGTTACTATAACTTAGGCAAAGTACGTACAATAGGCTTTGAATCAATATAATTTTATTTTATTGAGATTATAAATCTTGTTCAAACAAATTTATGACATAATTCATATATTTTTTTCATTTTAATTATAGTACTGAATAGCAAGCGTTCCACTGTTATTAAATATACACGAGATAATTGAGTTTAAGTCATTCATGTTTGTCTCCAAAGTGATTACCATTAATAAAAACATACAAGCACAAATTCGTTTCTATTTGTTCAGATTTTTTTTTTCTCCTAAAACTTCTTACTTGCAAAACAAAGAACGCTTTTCTAATACCATTAAAAAGATAAAACTCCTGAAAGTGTCTATTTAAAGCTCATAAAACGTTTTAAAATAATCTCTTTTAGAACGATATTTTAAACCTGAAATATCTTCAGAATGTGAGTCGGTAGAAAGATATGCAAGTCACAGGCAGCCATCGGTTCGTGGGAGCTACGTCATTGGTTTCCATGGGAACGAAGAATCTTCAATGATCGGTAATCACGGATGCATCGTAAAAGAACCTTTGGGGAGGAGCTTGAATTAATTGCTGGATCCATGACGTCATTCGTAAACATTATATTAGGCAAACTGGCAGAAGATTTGAATACTGAATGAATACTGGAATACGAGTTACAGGGAACCACATCGGACATCGACTATCATGCAGACTATGCGAATCTTACTGGGCATTATGGAAGGATATGCGAATTAGATATATTGGACTCATGTCTTAGTGTTATGAAAATATGGTTAAAAAAATGCAACGAAAGTAATGCAGGGCACCAACTTTTTAAGAAACTCTTTTTAGCATGAATTTTATTTTGAAAGTTAAACACATACACATCAGTACACTGCCGTGCTAAGCTCGAAAGTCATGTCTACATCTGAATTCGAAATGAGAAATTGGCATTTAAAGTTGTGTTTCTCCATGTATTTGATACATATGCAACTTTTTCAGATTTTTAAAAAAAAAAAATATATTTCCCATTGACAAATCACCATAAAAAATTGAATTTAGGTAAAATATGTGACAAAGAATCACTTGGTGACCGTTACTCAATTTTTTATAAAAAGTGCAGATACGACTTTTGTGATTAGCACGGCAATACAGGACAAGCTCATTTATCCGGACCAACTGCGACCAAAAGCAATGCGGATGATCGAAAATCCAGCTGATCCGGGTACTATGAGTAATACACAATGCAAGTCCTTAAATAAGGAGTATTACCGTCTCCTTACGACTAAAAAACACTTGAAAAGTTTATTACGGATAATCCGGAGACCCGGATAGGGGTCGGCGGGATCAACGTTCAACTGTAGCTTGTTCAATTTATTTGCACGAGTATGACATTTTTTCTCATAAACTTGTACTTCACTGCCTTTATTTTAAGATTTTGCTTTTAATTGTGATACATTCGAATCTATGGGATATCATAATGTGTAATATTAACTTTCTAAAAGAAATTACATTTGAAAAAAATTATTTTCTCATGTTGCCCACAACACGTACAAATCATTATTTTTTAAATATAGGAAAACGATTTAGAAAGTTGACACTTCATATTGTGATACGTACTGTCTGACCACGGATTGTATGGAAAGACAAACATCCGTTTTACAGCCGGAAATGGACGAATCTATTATGTTTTACCAACGTCAGCTTTTGCAGAAGCAGAGTCTCCTTCAAATGAGCAGAATACGCGCATCAAATTTTTACTTTTCCCCCTTATTCTTATTCACATAGATTCGTCTTATCTGGACATTTGAAAATTCCATGCAATCCGTGGTTGGACAGTAATGGTTCTTCATATTCGAACATGTAAAACTAAAATCCAAAGTTTAAAACTCTAGGAATGAAATGAAAATATATGCATAAAAATGTCTCTTTTGTGCAAATGGATTGAGCAGCAAAACTATTCCGCATTGCATGTGCCTGTAATAATTATGAGAAACAACAGTTATTCATTTGTTCTCTAATTTTTCTTTAAGAACTCGAAACTTATCACACAGGGATATTCGGAAATTGAGTTATATTCCTACACGTAGAACTAAAATAATATATGAAGATAAAAATATTTGATTAGAAACGATAAAACGAAGTTGAAGAGTTTTATAATATAAATTGCGGACCCCCACCTTTTTAGCCTACTTTCCCAGTAAAAATCAGAAAAAGAAGAAAAAAGCATGAAAGAAGGCTTAATGCATCTTAAAAATATCGCGAAAAACAAAAAAAGTCAAAAAGAAATAAAATAATTAAATAAATATCGAAAAATTAAAAATTGGAAAGTAGGGTATTGAGATGGGGAAAAATGTCTGTCGGTCTGTCTGTCTGTCTGTCCCCCTAATAACTTTTGAGTGCATAGTCCGATTCGAACAATTTTTTTTGTTCGAAAGATCTCGGCGAGGACACCTCATTCCTATATTTCATTTTTTTATTTGAACTATTTTTTGTTCAATTTTGAACAGTTCAAAAAAACTTAACATTAGCGCCTACGGAGAAATTCAAGGCAATTCCGAACTGTGAGGCGAATTTGATTCAAACAAACTTTGTAGGAAAAAGCTTTTGATGAAAAATTTGTATATAAAATATCTTTTTGATTTGAACAATTTTTCGTTCAATTTTGAACAGTCCAAATCCCTTAACATTAGCGCCTACGGGGGAAATGAAAGTCAATGTAGATTCCGTACTTGAAGGCGGATTTACTTCATAAAAATTTTGTTGGAAATAGCTCTTGACGTCGAACTCCAGACTCCGACTCCTAGAATTTAGGGGCACTTGATTCCGACTTAATTAATCGGACTCCGACTTCCCGACTCCGACTCTGATTTCGTAGCTTTGGCAAAAATGTATACAAGGAGGACAAATGACTGACTCCGATTCTTGGATATTCGACTCCGACTCCTTTATCCCAAAAATGAGATTGACTCCGACTCCACAGCTATGGTTTTAACTGTGAAATAATTATTGTTGATATGACTTGTTTTTATTTTCACGCTAAAGTTTTAATTTGGGCATTCAGTTTTCGCCGGATAAACTCGAAATCATTTATGTTTCTACATAAAGACATGCGCAGACGATTTTTTTTCTTTTTTGACAATGAAAATTATTTCTTTAAGTTGACATTTTATTGTTTTTATTTATTTCGGTAAGTGCATTAATTCATTAAAAAAATTATTTTTGGCAGCAGGGGAAAAAGAAACGATTTTTTTTTGATGTGATTTATTTATTCTAATGAGTTTATTAATTTTAATTCTCATTATTTCGTTTTGAAAGCTGTTAAAAAAATTTTAATGCAAAAAAGTGCATTAGCTGCGTTGTTTAAAAGGTGCTGTTATTTTATTTGTTCGTTTTTTGAGAATATTGATCAGGTACTAGAAAGTAGAAAGGGTATACGGGAAAATTGGCTCGTTTAGTTCTAGACGGAACTTCTTGTTTTGAACACAACATTCATCCTCCCACGTATGGTCACCGAACCACTAACAGTCGTACTCGTAAAAAAAGCACTTGCTTAGCTACCTAAAAGAAATTAAAATGTTCTAGAAGAAAACATAAACAAACTAACTTTGCTTCATGTTTTTTATTGAGATCATTACTTTTCTGAGAGAGATAACACACTCGACGTTTTGGAGAGTTTCTTAGTTGTAAATAATTTGTAGGGAAATATCAAAGAGCGACACCTCGGTACTTGAGATTTATATTACCGAGATAATTTCTTGGAAAACAAAAACAGAGACAACTCGTTTTTTTCCGTGGTGGGGAGCTAGGTAAAAATGTTTCCTTTTTAGGTTACAAGTGAAATTGCTATTGACAAGAAAATGCATTCTGTTATTCTGAGGTTATTCCACTACGAAATTCTTACAAATCATTTATTTTATCGAAATAGAGCCTTGGCATCGAGAGCATGAGATGAAATTTAGTTTCATTCACTTGACATACAGTATACCTTAAAGCTTTGATATGAGTACGTGAATTTAGTTCATACTCATCTCAGGAGGATTATCTCTTGGCATTAAGACTAAGAGGGATCCCACGGTTTTCGTGATCGGGTTTTTCACTTCCACGCCGTAAGACCGCGGGTTTAGGATAAGGCACGGTCGACTCGGCCTTTAACATATTCAACAGGTCGATAAAATGAGTAACAAGCATGCTTGTAAACTAAACACTGAGGGTTCGGCGGACCACCTAAACGGAACGTCTGCCTTAACACTACAGAGTCACTAAAACTGAGATGGGCTTCGTTGGCCTTCGCTCTCATGGACTGTTGAGCCATTGTGTTTAGTTTTTTTCATCGAAAGATAAAAACGAATTTAGGTTTTTGTTTATGTGAGGAAATGAGAAACTGAGGGATGTAAGTGGTCTATTTCAAGTTTCTAGTGCGCGAAGTTCAAACTTTTGGTGAGCTTTCATTGAAAAGTTTTGTCTAAATCATGCTGTACAGCATCAAGTATCAGGGTTACTAGCATACGTTTTTCTTCTAAACAAAAAAATATTCTTCTGTAACTAGTACTACCTCCACATTCTTCGCTTTGACCTTTTTCTTCTAGGTGCTCCATGTGTATATATAGCGGCACTGCGATAAAATAAACATATATAAATAATAAATTGATAGATACTAACCTCTTCACCTTGAGAAAAGAGATTATTTTTATACAAATGTCTATTTTTAATTCGCTATGTTGATAATAAAGTGTTAAAGTTAAGCTCGATTTCATCTCCATAAGTTTATTGATTATCTCGCGGTGTTGAGATGCGGGGGGTAATATTAAGCTTTGTTTATAACCGTATGTTGTCAACAGAAAAATATGTGTTTAGTGGTGTCTCTGTATATTTATCTCGTGGTTTTAAATACAATTAAAGTTTCAAGGAGTAAAGTTCTGCTTAGGGATACTTAAATGTTTCGTAATCAACACATGCATATTTTTGAGTCTTTTAAAAAGATATACAAAGATGAATAAGAAAGCTTCTATCAATTAATAAGCAAGTAATTTTAAACCCTTCAAACACAACTGGTAAAAAACATGTTTCTGATTTTGTCGCTTTTTTTTTCAGATTCCTAACTTTCATTGTTAACCAATGTTTGAAACTTAAGCAAAAATCGTTCTTGTGTTTAATCTTTTAGCTCGCCATCTGGTAATAATACCAATCTTATATCTTTACATAAAAGTTTAGTTGAGTAATCCGCTTTATCTGCTCTTTCATTTAACAGGTTTCTGAATTATCCTCTTTGCTACTGATATGGACATATTTCGATTAATGCATACAAAGTTTTATCGCCTATATGTATAAGTACCTTAAGATTGTTTTATTAATTGATATTAATGTTATCATTATTTTAATCAATATCCGTACCATTTTTAGATCGTTATTTTTTCTTCTTATCACCGACATCATGATTTTATTGTTATCATTGTTTACTTGCATTATTAACCAGGCTTTTTATTAAAATTCTGTTATTGATCTTTTTCATATTCATATCATTATTATTATTTCCTTTTATTTTATTATTTTGTACATGAGGGATTGAATTGTAAAGTTATTATCATTGGATTTTTTCTGATGTTTCGCATACGTAAATTTGTATTTTCATTATTGCCATCGTTTTTACTGTCATGTTACTTTTTAAAATTACGGCGCATTATCTTTATTGTTGCTGCTGTTAATAATACACTAGGAAGACCTACGCTATTTTCGCATCAGCAAGTTCGATTTAAGACCGAAGGTGTTTTTTCCGAAGGTTTTGCTGCTGAAACATTGAGTCTCATAGTTTAGGACGAGTCCGACTTAACTTCGATATATGATAGCGCCTCCTCCACATTTAGACATAGTTCTGAAGGAAAGGATAAGGTTCCACAAACTCAACACCCACCGATAACCGATCACTTAACATTCAGAACTACGAATTTAACAAGTAGGTACGTACTCTGCAAGTGTTATCCATTTTTCACGAGAAGGCACTTCGCCACGCCTCCTCAAACACGGAGTTCCACTTTACGCGAAGGTGATCGGTAAGAAATCCACGATCTTCTAAAGGAGACAACCCGACAGCCTCAACTTGGGCGTGCACTTGAATGGGTGGAAAAGTCTTAGTATCCTTTACATATTCAGTAAATTATCGCCCAATTAGCCAGGGTTAAAGCAGAAATACGTGAAATACACCGCCAGCTCAGTCATTTCCTCGGCTGGAAATGACTGGCGGTGTATTTCACGTATCCTTTACATCTCTAGCTTCATTTGTATGTTGTCATTTTAGTTATTCTTACATTTTAAAAACTGCTGATTTTACAACAAAATTCTATGATCCGAATATACCTTCTGCCGAAAACAGCGAAATAGAGTCATTGGATACCACGTGACGAGGGAGGAGTCAAGTGCCTTCTTGTGGAAACGGACAATACTCGCAGCGTATTTGGTGGCGTCGGTCTCCGAAAACGGGATCCTCCAATTCTGAGTTGAGCGTCCTATCCACTAAGAGACTAAGTTTTCGAAGACCTTATTACCTTTATTAGCCACACAGTTAAAGATTATTTTCATTATAATAATGCTCCTATTTATATTTCTATTGCATTTTCTGCTCTATTTATGGTTAATGTTGCATTATAATTTTTTCATTCATTTTCTGTTTCTGTCATGCATAACTTTTAATACGTATCAATAAAACTCGCTTTTCAGCGTATGTTCTTCCACACTCTGAAATTAAATCTTTACGAAGCATTCTGAAATAGGCATTCAAGATTCAAAACCAGTTTCTTAGCTTTACTTGAAACGTAATATCTGGATATTTTTGTACTCAGAATGCATGAGTAATATGTAAAACGAGAAAAATACACGTTATTTTTGCACTCAAAGCAAGTATTACACAATAACTGTCTTAACTCGAAGGTATGGAAAACACTCAGAATACTAAAAAAACTATATTTAAGTAAAACATGTTGAAGCAATATTATAAAAATAAATACATAGCGTAAAACAAATGAAAGAAAATGAGAATATGATTTAATTTTCTAAATGTTTTGACATCCTCTTATATATAATAGCGAATGATCGAGTAACGCTAATGACGTCATCAACAATGAAACTCGCTCCACGGCCTGATAATTTGATAACATGCTTTGGTAATGTTTGACCTGCAGGGAAATGCTTTATTTTGACGAGGCTGAACTTTTTCCGGAACCGTAACTATTTTACTGGTAAAACTGTAATTTCAGGCGAATGAAGAAACGAAAAAGTGGTCAACAATGAACGCTATCTACTGGAGTTGAAGTTTAAGCCACCGGAGTTTGGGTTAAAAGTTCGACTCTTAAAATATTGTCGAAAAGGAATTGCTTCGTTCAAATGCAGAAGCAATTTTTACCCGTCATACCTTGACGGGAGTAATTTTAGTAATTTAATATTCGTAAGTGTTCAATTACAGATAGCATTGAAACGCTCCTTCTAAATGTGCTCTTAAGTAAATAGAAAACAAACATAATTTTTTTAGAATTCGACGAACAATTCTTGTAATCAAATGGGCGAAAAAGCTAGATTGATACGTAATTAGTGATGTAGATCGGGTAAACACCCAGCTGGTAGGTAAATATTTTATGGGTATTTACCCAAGGCCTGGGTAAACATCCAAAAACTGGGTATTTTACAAAAAAAAGTGCAAAAAGTGAATAGGAATATTTTTAAAAATCTAAATATGAAATCATTGGTAAAACTGATACATACATATGTATTACACAGTTTATAGTATTTTTTATTGAAAGACTTGATGAAATTATGAAAGAAACATATTGGGACAAAAAGGGGGGAACATATAAACGGGGGGGGGAGGAATACAAAAAGGAGGAAAGAAACATATTGGGAAACAAAGAATCTTTTTTTTCAATATCATAATTGAAGAAGTATAAGCAATTCAATGATGAACTTCAGAAATTCAAAATCACAATCTAAGTTAGTCATATCCAAAAAGAAAAAAAAAAAGAAAAAAAAAAGGAAGCATGAGGGATGTTTGGAAGAATAAACTGAGAAGTTATTAAGACTGTGATGTTATTTATTTATTTCATTGCTGTTTAAGTTATAACGTGGTAAATATAGAAACAGGTTTCACATTAATAAGTAAAAAAAATAAATAAATAAATAAAAATAAATAAATAATCAAAATATTGTTTTCTGTTGCCTTGCTCATTTGCAGTTGCTACCCGGTACTTCATGATGAAGATTTATTCAAACTATTCTTAATACACGCAATTAGTGATGTAGAGTGGGAAGGTGAATATTTTTTGGGTATTCATCCGAAGGCAGGGTAAATCCCCTAGTAATCGCGCATTTTGCAACCATTTACAAGCCATAATTTTCGCGCATAGTGTACTCAATTGAAACTCAATGTGGTTCTTTCCATCAGTCAAAAGTATTACTCTTAGTCACTGAAGTTGATAGAATAAGGGGAAAAAATGACATGGAGCGAGGAAAATCTTTTATTTTCAGAAGCTTTATATTTTAATTATTTTCTTTTAACTGTCCGATTTTTTTTCAAAAAAGGCGTGGTCTTTATGACGCCACAAGTTGCGAACTTCGGCGCGCATTCCACTGGCGTGCTGAAACCCTACGCGTGCTGTCTACCGCGTTTCCAGGTTATGATACATCAGAAGCGAATGAAACATTGAGTTCTACTCTTGCTATCAACCATTTCGTTACCAACACATCTGAGTAAAGAAGCGAATTGAACATTGTGCTCTGTGAATGGCATCAGTGAATGGCATTTCATCATTTGTGAAGTGATGTGAATAAGCATAAAAGCGGAAATTGAATCTGCGTACCAATTAAAATAGTTTTTTTAAATAGCAACTTTTTCAAATTATTTAAAAAATGATCAAACCCTTTTTTTGGCATGCTCTTTCAGAAAAAAATACTTTTAAAATTTCAGAAAAGACCCAATTGAAAAGTGACTTTTTTTTAAATACGCATTTTAATTAAAAAGACGCCTTTACTTTAAAAATGAACAAAGGTTAACACTTTAACTACGATTAGGACTGATATATCGTCATTAAAAGACGAATGGGCGCATCTCACTTTTAAGCATTTTGCCGAAAACCGATTTTAAAGATTTAAAGTTTATCGCTTGAGTACAGCCACCAGTGTGAGGGGATGTAACTTTTTCACTATTTATTGTTGAGATACGTCCGTTGGTCATATTATAAAGTCGACATTGGCCATTTTTGTGGTGGTTATAACTCATTTTTCGATCTGTTTTGAGATACGCCCATTCGTCTTTTTAGCGACGATATATATATATATATATATATATATATATATATATATATATATATATATATATATATATATATATATATATATATATATATATATATATATATATATATATATATATATATATATATATCCATTCACCCAAATTTTGCAGTAAAAATTTAACTTCCTGAAACAATCTTTATTCTTCCCTGTAAGTTCGCTTTCTGGCAGCTAATGTACATGCGTAGTGAAACGATTTCTACAGAGACATCATAAGCTGTGAACACTTGCAAAAACCAAGCAAAAGTTACCATAAACGTACAAAACTAGAATTGAGTCATTTAGGACTTTAAGAGCATTTGATATTTGTGAAAACTCGATATGCTTAAGGAAATCCCGGAAAAGCTTGGTCTGCACGCTAGTGTCGCGTACAGAGATCCTTGTATTGGAAAAGCCTAATCAGACAACCATGCGAATAGTGAAAAAGAAAAGGTTAAAAATAAAAAGTAAGCAATCTAATGGGCACATTGAAACATTTTTTGACGCATAAATTATTTGCCCTCATGCGCCTTTCTCGAAGAATGAGTTCTTGAAGTCGGTCCGTCGATACTTCAAGAAAAGCCGTCAAATTTTTATACGTGGCAAGAAATGGAAGAGCTCACAAGACTTCACGTGGCAAGAAGTTATTTACAAAGCGTGTGAAAGGTGTGTTAAATTTCTAACCAAAGCTCGCCAAATTAGGTGACTCTTCTTAGTATTTGGGAAGACTCATATTTAGTTAACAGAGACACGATAACATATAGTAGTTTATGTGTTCAAAATAACGTTTTCCTATGTTCACATGTGATGGCTACTTATTTAGACTTTTGCATTATTGCACTGTCTTATAGTTTCATTGGTAAGAATGCTGTGGGTCTTCGTGAGTCGAAGTTTTTGAACATTCGGAGGTTGATCAAGAAAACAACTATTAAACGCCTGCCAGATAAATTCTTCAAGCCGGCAAATTTTCAATACACTGAACATTTTGAGGAAAAAAACAGTTAAACAGTTTGAAAGTAAAGTCAGACCAAACAACGTAAGTAGAAGCACAAATTTGTAAATTACAGCAGACACGTGTTTCGGCGTTACAGGGAACGCCTTTTTCAATGCAAAAAATAATGAGCTTATGGATGAAAAGACATCCGACAAAAGCCAAGAGCAGATAAGCATGCAGCTTAAAAGATAAAAACAGCGGATTAGCCAAACACCAATGACAAAGTTATAAACCGATCAGGAACCAATAGGAATGCAAGCAAAGGCTAGGAGCTTTCTCTTAGGTACGACCCAGAAAGAAAGAATTCAATTGGACAAGGATTAAGCCGAAGCTTCAACAAAAAGAAAAGAAATTGTCAGTAACCGTGAACCGCAAGAAAGGAAAAGCAGAATGGAAAACCATGAAATAAAATAAACAGAAACAAAAAATATTCGAAAAAAGGAAAAATAAAGATAAATAGAAGAAAATGGGGGGGGGGGGGTGTCAATCAAGACAAAAAGGTAAAAATAAACAAAGGAAGATAGATAAAAATGAGTGGAAAAAAAGGGGGGGGGGGAATAGTTTTTAAAAACTATTGCATCTGCTGTCAAGTCTGTTAAGTCTATTCCTTCAAATGTTAAACGCTCTGTTGTTCCATCTATTGCTAATTGTGCTAGATTTTATGCTTTACCTAAGGTGCATAAAGCTGGTATTCCTTTCAGGCCGATTGTTTCCAATATTGGTACGGCTTCGTACAAACTTGCAAAATATTTAGTCTCTGTGTTTTCTCCCCTTAGGAGTCACAATTTATTTACTATTAAAAATTCTGTTGAGTTTGTTAAAAAAATTCATAGTTTCGTTCCAAATAATTCTTTTATGGCTTCTTTTGATGTTAACTCTTTATTTACAAACGTTCCCGTCGAGGGTTCATTGTTATGCCTTCGTAGAAGACTTTCTGAATTTCATTTCACCAATACGGAAATTGAGGATTTAATTTTCCTTACCCGTACTTGTCTTAAGCAATGTTCTTTTGTTTTTAATGGGAATTTTTATATTATGTTAGATGGTCTGGCTATGGGTAACCCACTTAGCCCCATTCTTAGTGATATTTACAACCATTTTGCCAATGAAAAAAAAAAACTCTAATAAGAGGAATATTCCATTAACCGTGATCAAAATAACTCATAACATTGGTTTAGTACATAGAAAATGTATTATATTAAGCGGAGCATTCTTTTAACCGATATTCTAATAAGCGGACTCTCAACAATATATATATATATATATATATATTATAATTTAATATAACTGCACTGCCGACTTTAAAAACAGAAATAGTTTAAAAACTGTACTATTCCTCTGTCAATCACATGTTCTTCCCAAACATAATTCAAATAAAAATTGACTATTTTTGGTTGAGAATTTTAATTAAAAGATGTTATTACTTTAAAAATGACGAAAGTCTAACAATTAAACTACAATTAGGAATAATTTTTATTTTCTTTCATCAACCTAAATTTTTCAGTAAAAATAAAACTTCCTTTCATCTTTATGCTTCTCTGTAAGTCTGCTTTCTGGCAGCTAATGTATATGTGTAGTGAAGCGACTTCTGCAGAGCCATCGTGATCTGTGAACACATTGCGACAAATAATTTTTAATGTGTTGCTTTACTAATTTTAACCTCATGAAACAACAAACAAAACGCACAATTTTTAACTTCAAAATTATCACACAAATTAACTTATACAAGTTAATAATATTAGTTGCATTACTTTAATGATAAAAGATGAATACTGATGGAATTTGATAAGAAATTGAATCGTAAGAAAACGAATGATCATGAACACGTACTGTAAATTTATATTACTCATGTTGTTGTACAAAAGGGTTTCCTCATTTACCTTTTTCGATTTTTATTTATTTACGTATTTATTTATTTGATTTTGCATGGAAATTACACATTAAAAAAGTGAACTTTTTAAGAATGTGGAAGTTATAAGTTAATTATTAGTAAATGATTTGAGTAAAAATGTGACAACATGCATGTAAATCTATGTACAAATAAAAGCATTTAAAAAGAGTTTAAAGAAACTCTGCGAACAGCTGTTTCTGGGTTATAAAATCAAACACCTTCTATAGCCCCGAAACATTTGTTTGTAGAGTTTTTTTTAAACTCTTTTTTAATGCTTTTATTTATACATACATACACGTTGTCATATTTTTATTAATTTCATTGTACAAAGTCTTTGACTGCTTCTTTTACATAGTAAATGATGATCTAAAAATTATTTAAAATAAAAAAAAAAGAAATAAAAGATAGCCATAAAAATTTTTTGTTCCAAATTCTCAAAAACTTTAATGCTCTTTTTTAGAGCATCGCTTCACTGCGCAGGGTTGCAAACAGCATCTCTATCGAATCTACTTGAAGGAAGAATATCGATTGTGAATAATCGATTTTGTAGCAAGGTCTTCCTAAGGGACAGAATGGATTAAACTGCAGAGGCAGATGCTGATACGATGTTTATCACAAAACAGTAAAAAAATCTAAGACTGCAATAAAAAGGAAAAACTTTTCAAGCACACAAGTCATTTGAAACTCTATTGTTGTTAAAAAGTGCAAAAAGGTGGAAGGCTTAGTTTTTATACCTCACACTAACATCAAATCAATATTAGTTGAAGCAAATTTGTTCCGCTATTTTGTGAAAAGTATTTTGTTTATGCTTTGTTCTCAAGAAAATTACATTCTGTTGTAGTTATCTGGATTTGTCTGAACTTCATGATTCAGGAGATAGAATTTGAAATTCTTTTTTTTGTGAGTGCTTTACTAACTTACTCTAAAACAAACTTTTAACATAAAACTATTTTTTTTTTGTGTTCTGGCACTGTTCTAAAATCTATTTTTTAAGGTTCATTGTAGTCGTTGATGAATAGAACAACTAAGTAGGTGATTATTTTCTTAATTAACTGTTTTTTGCAAAATGTTAATTTATTCTCATTTTTGCACTTATTATTATTTTAAACGTTATTATTAGTGTTACAAAAATAAGTACTATTATTATTATCATTAACAATATTATTATTATCATCATTATTAGCATTTATCATTATCATCATTGTCATTATTATTATCATCGTTATTATTGTTATTATTATTATTATTATTATTTCCATTATTACTGTTATGAAGTAATTTAGTATTGCCCAAGAATTTTTCCCAAAAAAATCACTAAAGGCATTATTACTCTTGAAATCCCTAAGAATTTTAGGCCGTATGTCCATCAGCAATGAATCGTGAATATAAATTGAAGCGATTAATAAACTTAACTTGCTGGCTGCAAACTCGAATTAACTGTTAATATGAGAGTTTGACTGGAAGCATCAACTACGAGTTAACTCGTGGTGATTGGATTTGACGTTAGCAGACAGGTTTGAGTGCTCAAACATAAATAGATATGTTTGGCTTCTTGCACAGAATCAGTGAATTAAAGCTAACTCACTGCTTTGCTTGTTCATCAAAAAAAAAAAAAGCTGCACTTTCGATGAATTTTACTTTTGAAATGTGATACTTTAGTTTCTTAGTTTTCATTACTTCATTTTTTTAGTAAATAATTTAAGGTATCTGACTAGTTACGACAATTTTTTTTTTTTTAAATATTTTTGAGTTAATACAAAGCTTTTTTTTTGGTTCTAGGTCAAAACTTATAAATTTGACAAAAAAAAAAAAAAAAACTCTGTAACTGACAACCCATCAAATCCTGAGTTAAACACTAATTTAACAAAACGTGAAAGTCTTTAAAACTAAACCTACTCAGTTACGTTAAGTAGTAGTTTATAGGACGCCTCGATTTCCAATGGTTATTAAAAATTAAGAGATCGTATATAATTAGTTAGGTATTAAAATAATTCATCGTATTGTAATCAAAATCAGTGTTTATTTTAAAATTGGGCGTTTAGTTTAGTTGACTTTTGTACTTGAATTGTAAAACGTTTGGGTTGGAAATCGTGTAAGTGTGACCAATTATTTTTAACTTTTTAGTTCCTCTTTGTTTTTTGAAGTCGGTTCTTTTTTTTTATTTGAAAATAATTTATTAACTAAGTTAATTGAAATTTCATTAAAAACCAATTTCTATTAAAATACATACATTTCCGTTACTGATTAAAGAAAAAACTGCAGTAACTTCGTAAATAATAGGAATTAAAGGAAAATTAAGGTATTTTTTTTTTAAAGCAGAGACTTTAAGCATTTAGAATTTGAAAAAAAAAAAACATTTTTATCAGAATTGGCGATTTTACACTAGTCAGATACTCACACAAAATGAATCCTTAAATTATTTCAACAGAATAGTGTGATTAAATTTTCTTTTGAGACCCTAATAAGAAAATAGCAATGTCAGTAAACGCGGCAAAAGAATTAATTTCAAAAATATTCATCATTGGGCCTATAAAATGCAATAATCATCTGTTAAGCGAAATTATTAACGAAGTATCATATGAGTAAATATTTTTCTTCTAAAAAATATAATAAAACAATAAAACATTAATAAACGGTAATAAAAAAAAAGTTAAGGAATTGATAAAAATTGGAAATACGAGAATTGTTTTCTGAAATCTTGAACACTTTAATGCTCTTTTTCAAACATCGCTTCACTGTGCAGCGATAGGAAGGCCGTCATTGTTGAATCAAAACGGTTAAGAAGCAATATTAGTTAGTTAATTTTTTTTGTTTGATGTATTAATTTTCAAAATACGTATTTCATTTGAAAAAAAAATCATAACTTTAGTAAACATTTTTTAACATGTGTCCTTCTTGTGGCTCAAAACGCATACTTCATTCGATATAAAAGACTCAAGTTCTGTTATAACCTCTGTGCTACTTTCAGAAAAAATGAAACGGAGCTGTGACACTTAAGTTGCTTGTAAAGTTAATCAATGCTTGTAAAGTTAATCAATAGGCATCAGGATTAACAACTTTGACGATTTGTGGTTGCTAAAGAGGGTACATTTGTTGCTTTTGTTTTTGTGAACTGCAACTGTTGATTAATTTCTGTCCTGTTCAGGACAGAAATCAATCAAATAATAAAATTAGACTAAAATGAGCAACCCGACACTCTTATTTTTATAAGTTTATTTAAAAGACAAAAATTATAAGTTTTTGTGGTTACGTTTTATAATTGTAACATTCAGATTTTCTAAACGACTAAAAAATTATTTTATCATTTAATAGTAAGCAAGCTATGCCGTAAACAGTAATTTAAAAAGAAACCTAACCGTTTTGAAAAATGCAATAAAATATACTTCAAAATGTCAAAGCAGTTTAGAAAGAAAATGTTCGGAAAAAAAACTCCAGGAAAAACATAACACAAATATAACAGCTTAAAAACAGAACACTAAATAAAAATTTTTAAAATTGAAACTTTTAGGGGGAAATTGGAACAAGTTCGGGTTTGAGGTTAGAAGGTTCGTTTAGTACTAAGTAGATTTATTTCAAGAAATTTAAATGATTCTGATTTTGAAGAAATGCATATTGAAAATAAATAGATTTTCAACTACATTCTTCAGGTCCACTTGAACATTGTACGTGATGCGCAAAACTAGAGATTCTAGAGCGAGAATTGCAAGTTAGATTTTCGCCAAAAATCAAGATTGATTTTTGTCTGCCAAATGCAAATGCTATATAGTGATAAAGAAAGATTAGCTGGCTCTCTCGAGCATACACTATCAAGCAATTTAAGAGGGACAAATATAGGTTTTTAAAAAGTTTAAATCTAGAAGATTTTGATAATCAGTTCTTTATGTCGTCTGAATGTCAGCTCTCAATGATTTAGAACTGGTCTAGACGAGTTAGGAAAATTGTACCACTTTTCAGTCTATTTCTGAAGAAAGAGAAAGTTGCTTTTCTTTTGGAAGATTTTTTTCTGTACGATTTACATTCGTTCATTTTAATGAACTGAAAATGGACTTTGGTCTAGAAAGGCAGTAAAGATTTTTGCACTTAAAAGTTACCCATCCGTGGTGTAAAATATTGTTTGAGGCTGCACATCTGATTCCAGTAAACTATGTTAGGGTGAACCTCTATAGATCAATATATCAAATGAACTATAGATATCCTCAAAAATGAATAATTTTCCCCCGCAGATAGCTGTAGAACAGGCTCTCTTATTGAAGAAGTAAATCTAGTGTAGCATATAAGATGTTTAAACCGTTGGATTTACCATCCATAAAAATCTTTCCGGGATAATTTAACATGATTTTGCACCGAGCCGAAGTTTGAAATATATGAGGATGTTTAACCTAGAACATAAAATTAGTCTGCTAGAGGTCTGGCTATTCTCCAGGCTTAGATTTGATTGAAAATTTGTGGCACATTCTCTGGGAGGCTTTTAGCAAAATGGACTGTGCGATATTGAACAATACCTGTATGAACGCTAGAAAACACGCCAAAGAAAATATGCACAAGACTAGTAACATCAATGCCTAAATACATTATAAGCGTCATTTTTGCCAAAGAAAAACGGGTTACTTTTTAAAGAAATTATGAACTGAGTAGGATGATGTTAAGAAGTACATACATAAAATGTATTATAAAAGCTATTAATTAGATCAGCTGTTATATTATGTTAAAGATTAGACAATGACACGAAAAGAGGAAGAATAGAGATACTTGAGTAAAGGTATATTTCGTGAAATATAATCGAGCAACAACTGTTACAAAGGAAAGCCTCGAATTTTCAAGAGCCAAAGTAGGCCTAGCTAAAAAAGAAAAGAAAGAAAAGAAAAATGACCAAGTGAAAGGATTCGAAGAAAACAGGAAAAGGAAAGCAATTGTTACAGATACAGAGCGAAATTTTAACAGAGACCTGGTCTTTTCCCCAACTGTAGCGACGAAGATGACCCAAACATTTTGCTTCAAATGGATTACATTGGAAAAATTAGCAAATGATATGATTATCATATTTAACATTTTTGAGGACAGAAATGAAGTAACTTAAAGCAAAGAACTGTAAGTGACCAATTAAAATTTTGAAGATAAATATTATAAATTATAGGAAAAATTCTCATCTTTAATGGTAGCTGCTGCTATACAGCATGATTTAGAAACGCTTTTCAATGAAAGTATACCTATTTGAACTTTGCTCGAGCTATACACAAAACTTAAAAGGGTCTACTAACATTTCTTTGCTTATCATTGCCTCAAATGACATTTTCAAGTCACTTTCATTTATGATTCTTTCTACGTTCAAGAAAAATTCATCTCAATGACTGTTGCTACTAAAAACATTAGTAGTTGTACGATATGGTATCTATTTAAAATGCCGCAATATTTTCAAATTCTTTAAAAAAAGAATGACTGTTAAATGGAAAAGTTACAACCATGTTATTGTTTTAAACTATACAACTCTTTCTAATTAATCTAACCTAAATATTGATTTTTTTTAAATGGGGCTGCGGATTAGCTCCCAGCCATTTGCGGGCCTGTAGTTGGTTCAAAACTAACTTGGTAGCGTTGTGAAAGCTACAAAAAGCCTAATCACAAAATTCTTACTCTGCTAGGTTAACCTTAATTCCTTGATTTTATCTTAAGTAACGATACGTCCGCCATCTGGGAGCTAAACGCCGCTTTCTTCCTATGCATGCTATAATAAAGTAGCGTGTTTTGCTTCTTCATTTTATTGCTTCTTGATTCTAGATTAAAATGGAGGTAATACAAACTCACTGTCAAAAAGCAAAACACTTTACTTCACCATTCTGTTTTGCTAAGCACAAAAGTCGTATCTGCCTTTTTTTTTTCTTCAAAATAGAGTTACGGTCACCAAGTGGTTCTTTGTCACATACTTCACCTAAATACATTGTTTCATATTTATACTAGCTGCGTGCCCGGCGTTGCACGGGTTGCTTAAAAAGTGAAAGAGATGTCCAATTGATGTTTTTTTATTACTCTGACATCAGTTTCTAAAGCGCTAAGGAGTAAATAAATACGCGTAATGCAAGGTTTGCAGAACACCAGTAGAGCACATTTTTATCAAAAATCTCTTTAACTTTAATCATAGTTATCAATGATACAAGTTATGAGTATTTTCAATTAGCACAAAAGATGAAAATATATGCATTATCAACTATAATCTATGCTCACGTTAAAATGAATTACATCTGATAGACTATATCTGAACTATTTATGTACAATTACAGACAGTTTTTTACATAAAATGACACATACTGTTTGGTTGATTACGTGAAACTAATGCACCAAGACTAAATAACTACCAATAAGCATTAATTTAATACCAAGTCATCAGATTCCAATTTAACTTTAGTTAAAATCCTTAAAAACAATCTTTTTTGTTCAACTCTATTTCACAAAGAAATCCAAACAATCTTAATTTAACATATTCTTTTAACGATATAAACTGTAGTATAAAAATAGAAACAGGAAGGAAAAATAGAGTTATTACAATTCGAAAACTTACCCATGTGACGGGAAAAAGTTCAACAAAATAAACATAATTAGTCGCACATCCTAAGTGTACCAAAATATGAGGCCGGTGAATGATAAACTTACACTACAATCAATAAACATAGCTAAAGAAACAACTTTCATATGCTGAAAAGAGTTAAGAACGTTGAATGTAAAAAATAAAAAAAGGACAGACGATAAAATAAAGGCTATGTCCGAATAGGGCAACCAATTTTAAACTAATTCAAAATAAATTCTAGATGGAAACGTTGTTTTAAGATTTGGAAGGCAGCCAAAAAAATCTCTTTTAAAACAATTATTAGAATTTTACTTGCTCACGCATATGCAAAATGACAACAGGAAGGAAATAAAAATTCCTGAATAACGTAATGTTAATTAACGTTTTAATTAATATCTCCGCTAATTAAAGTCGCACTATTACGAGATTGGTCCTATTGTTTTCTTTGGAAAATTCCGAATTGATCGGTATTTCGTTTGACTCTCGATTCGCAGCGGTTCTCGAGAAGATCGATCTTCAGACAGACAGACAGACGGACGCGGACAGATTTTAATATTATAGTGGATTTCAATGAGTAATATTTTTCATAAATGTCTGAAAAAGTTGCATCTGAATCAAATACATGGTGCCGCAAAACTTTTAACAGGAATTTCTTATTTTGAACTCAGATGAAGATAAGACTTTTGCCCTTAACACGGCAGCATAGCAGACATGGAAAGAAAGCGGAGTTCAGCCCTAAGATGGCGAATGTGTCGCTTTTTAACGATCTAGGGCTTTCAGCTAACCTTGCCTTAACTATAGAGTATTTCCTCTGGGTTTGCGCCTATTACTTTGTGCAACACCACTATCGGCGATTTGGCATTATATAATAATACATTTTTCTACACGAAAAAAGCACATGTGCATAAAATATTCTTTTATTCAATCCTCCATCACATAGTAGTTTAGTCATTACCCAAGAAACTAATTTTAATCTAATATGACTGAAAAGCAACTTCAGCTTTATCAAATGTTCAGTGCATATTTATGCATACATAAACAAACCTATGCGTGAAAATTTGAATATAAAAACATTATGATAAAAAACAAACAAGAGACTTCACGCATCCAAGTTTTCGCTGAAGCAGCATTATTCAGTACCCATTCGTTCCCATTCAAACACTTTTAACACACTGTTTGGCATTTAATCTTGTTTACCTTTATAACGCAAAACAAACTTCTATAACTACTGATTAATGTTCTCTAACGCGCATGAGGCATTTAATATTAGTTAGAGCATGAAAATCCTATCAAACTAAGCTGCCCTCACCAAACCGTTAAGTCTGTTTTCAATCTAAAACCATAAAACATCAAACATAATGTGAAAATCTTGATCAAACATAGACTTTTTCAGTTTTATTTGAGGAAGATCTAAAATGGTAACTATCATACATCACAATTATGAAAAGACACTTTCATGTACAATCAATCTTGCTTGATTTCCCGTCAAAGTACCATTAAAGGGGAGTTAGGTGTTGCCTCGTTGGCGCTGTGTGACCATGATTAATGTAACGAAGCCATGATACCGTGTATGGATAAGTATTAATCTTATTGTTAACACACATGATATAGCACTCCTAGTAGCACTCAGAGACATATTTAGAAAGGGGTTGTAAAACAGATAGATCTATCAGTATAAAATATCCCTTTCTGTTGGCGCGTTCGTGCATGGCGAGACACTTTTCATTTGTCTTCCAAAATGGAATACTTTCTAGTTGACCCGTTTCCAATTCCTACGGTTGCAATTAAATAAATTAACCAACATTCTTTCAAATGAATAATATACTTCCTAACTAAAATTTCATATAAATTTTACAGTGAAGTTTGGGAAAATACAGTGAAATAAATAACACTTGAACTTTTTATTTATATTTAGGTTTCTGTCCGCGACGGTTCAACTGAAATTATTGTATTCCAAATATTTTTCCACTGGCATTATTTTAGAGGGATAAATTACAGTATTCTAATGAAGGAAAAGGAAATGGTTACAAATGAACATTATATATGTACAGTGGCTGGCCAAATTATTAGGGACATTTCTCAAATTCTCTTATTTTGAAGTTTAGGCTCACTTTTTGAAGAAATAAACCACGAACCACATTTTGTTTAAATTCTGAATTGCAGCTGGCATCATTATTATTATATTTTAGAAGTAGTAACACTACCAGCCTCCGTCATTTTACAAATATTTGAGGTTTTCCAGTTTTAGTCTCTAATGAGAAAAAACTGCTGTTTTCGCCAGGTTATATTAAGCATTCTAGAAATATTTCTTTGAAAGTTTTGGTGTCTGCTATAGTTAATGCGTAATTAACACCTATTAATAAAGCAATGTTGCTACAATTTGGGATTATTTTTCAATATTTGATTTATATCGGTGCTGTTTTTTAAAAATGTTTTTTAAGAATGGGAAAACTTCAGACATGTATCCTAAAAAGTGCAGGGAAATAAAAGCATTGCTGCTCCTCTCCACACATACCCAGAGAGTTATTGCAGGTATAACAGGTGTCTTTAGGTCAATAGCTGGAAATATCAAAATTAAAATTGCCCAACACATGCCACTGGATATGGATCACTTAAGGAAAATGTGGCAGAAAATATACTACCAAAGCTCGTACAAGCCACAGATAAAGATATTTCCCTCAAAAATTGCAAAAGGTGTGTAGTAAAGGTGTGTACAGGACATTGAAATTTCTACCAGGACTGTCAGGAGGTGATTGGTTGAAAAGTAAAAAAAAAAAAAAAAACGCTCCTCACCGAGGCTGAGAAAAAGCGTCGAACAGTGGGTGAAACAACCAAAAAAAAAAAAAGGCTGTTGAGGACTGGAATCGTGTAAGTACTATTTATAGGTAGTGATATTAACAAATAATGTTATTATTTTGATTAGTTTAATGTTTTGCAGGCATGCTTCTCCGAAGACTCTATTTTTAGCATTTTGGTCGAAAAAAGGTTCTTTTACTAGCACTCCCCAGGAGGCAGGCGAAGTCACCTGGGACGGCTATTCTATCAAGAATGTTTTATTGAGATAGGTTGAATATCCGAAAAAGCACATATCCCTGATTTTACGGACGGTACAAGAAGCAGTGAGACGTTTTTTGTCACATGTGTCCACGCGATCTGCTTTCAGTGACCGCTTTCAGTTTGGTCAATTTTAAGCTTTTGATGCGTGCAACTACTGACTTAGAAACAGTGTTAAATTTACGATAGCTTTCTAGAAATGCATGGAGGGGAGTAGTTATGCTTTTATTTCCCTACTTTTTCTAGGGGACGTGTCTAAAGCCTTGCCCATTCTTAAAAAACGTTTTGATAATATCAGGCAATAATATAAATCAAATGTTGAAATTTAACCGCAGAATGTAGCTGTAGCAACTCTGCTTTATTGCTAAGTGTTATAGTATAGTGTATAGCAGACACCAAAACTTTCGAAGAAACATTTCTAGAATATTTAATATAACCTCACGACAAATGCTGTTTTTTCTCACTAGCGACTAAAACCAAAGTAACTTCATATAATTGCAAAATGACGCATTCTGGTCGTGCTGCCACTTCTAAAAAACAGTAATAACGATACCAGCTGCTGAGCAGTATTTAAAAAAAAAATGTGGTTCGTGGTTTATTTCTTCGAAAAATGAGTGTAAACTTGAAAATACGAGAATTTGAGTAGTGTCTCTAATAATTTGGTCACCCACTGTATATATATATATATATATATATATATATATATATATATATATATATATATATATATATATATATATATATATATATATATATAATGTACTTTATGTTATTACTAAGAAAAAATAAGTTAAAAAAAATTTTTCTTCTCTCACAATTAAATCCACGCTAAAAACTATCATAACCAATCACACGAAACTTTACTAACACATAAACGGAAAGAGTTTATCCCTTTTTCAAAATTTTATCCAAGTTAAAACAACTACTAAATTTTCTTTTTATTTCTCCTCGTGATTTTCTCACAGCATTTTTCTTATTTGTCATTAGAAGGAATATGAGGGCACGTAATGGTAAAAGATAAAAGACAATACGGTGACTTATAATTGTGCTTTGTGTTTACTGTTTTGATAAATAGCTCCTTTTTCAAACTTTGCCGCGACTTTTTCTTCACAGGTTGATGTAGCTACTTCGTATTCACAATAGTTTAATCTCATCCCATATCTACAAAGCTTCATTTAAACTATTAGTGAATTTCAGAAAAGCTCTGCTAAATACATATAAATATTACCTGTGTTCTTCAATCTTGTATTTGCTCTGTAAATATTTATCTCTAGAAAAGAGTGTATCCTGAAATGAAGTTTGCTATAATTTAGTATATCATGTTAATTGAATCTAAACGAAACTCAAATGATAAGGTAGCTATATAGTTATATTATTAAAATAATTAGTCTCGTCGTGTAAATTTGTCGTAATATTCGTTTACATTACGGAAAATTAACATTAGAAGTCTGTTTGCTCTACATTGAAATGAAAAACGAAAAAGTTAATCTGAATTGAGGGGGGTAAACTTGCTGTTTACACAGAATAGATCATGAAACAAAAAATTCAAAACTGTGATTTGAGAGACAGAACACTTACAAATACTACGTAAAAATGCATACATTGTAAAAAAAAATCAGGAAACGTTTCTGAATGTATGGGGCAGCTGTGGCTCATTTTTAAAAAGGTTCCGAACATTTCGGAATTTTCTTTCTGTGATTTTCAAAAATGTTTCGGAGTATTTCGGAATACTCTTTCTGTAATTTTCAAAAGCGTTTCTGAGTATTTCAGAGTCATCTTCCTGCAATTTTCAAAAACGTTTCTGAGTACTTCGATATCTTCTTCCAGTAATTTCCAAAAATGTTTCTGGGAGTTTCGGAATCCTTTTCCTTCAATTTTCAAAAACATTTTGAACGTATTGTGTAGCTGCGGTTCAGCATATTTTCAGAAACGCTTCTGAGTGTTTCGAAATTCTCGTTGCGATTTAAAAAAATGTTTCCGAGTATTTTAGAATATTTTTTCTATGACTTTTTTAAACAAAAATCTTAACTATGATGTTTCGTACCATAAAAATTGATGAAGATCACATATCAAACTAAAAATAGTACACCATGTCATTGAAGCAATATATTAGGTTGTAAACGAAGTGCAGAAAACTGAAAATTTTTTACTTTTATATATCTTAAAAACCTGTCATTTTCAATAAATTTAGCCCTGTGATGTTATTTTTTAAGTTTGGGACAGTCGTGTGAAAAAAAAGTATACTTTGCGTTAGGCGGGAATGTGTAAAGAGCCTCAATAGCTAAATGTTCCCAATGAAACAGTATGATAAATTCCTTGCTCGTTCGGACAGCATGCACTGTAAAAAAACTCCGAAACATTACTGGTTATTTCCGTGGAACGTCTCGGGATTTCACACGTTTCCACCTATTTCCCCGTAGAAACAAGTATCTTTACAAAAAAGTTTCCTGAATCGACTTTTCACTGTTGTGGAAAATATTTTTAGCAACCAGTTTAAAGATTGAATGAGCGTGTTTAATAAGTGTATCGGCCTAAGGTTGTTTTCGGGCAGTCCATATAGAATAAGCTCCCAATGAGAGCGAAAAAAGTCAATGGATAGCTTCAGCTTTGCAAGCCAGGAATTGCAGGCAAGAGATATGCTTGGTTCCTTATTGCATAGCTTTGGCCGTGGTCGCTCTTTTTTTGTGGAGTCTTCTTAGTAAATCAGGAAGGTTCTAACCAATTACACTAAACCTACTTAATTTACTTTGTAGGTTCTAGAGACATGACTGGCTTTAACAGAGGAGATTCCGCACTTCTTCAGAAAGTTTCAAGGTTATTTTCAGAAAGGTTACTGACTTTCAGCGGAAAACGTTCCTGGCTTTTCCAAGATATGTTACTGGAAGAAATTGGGTCACATCAGCTGCCTATTATTTTCCAGGAACGTTTCTGAATCGTTTTTAGAGTGTGTAAATATTCGGCAGACATGAAATGTTGGCGTTTAACAGATAGTGGAATTTTAACAACAAATAGTACATATGTACATTGGGTACATTTAAAGTAGCTCGATAAATTCTAAATCAGCTGCAATTGGAACGAAAAATGTAAGGTTAGATAATAATATGTTTTTAGATATTTAACAATCATTAAAAGTGAGCATCAGCGGAATTGAATCTACGCACCTCCATTACATCTGAATACAGATACTTCAAAAGGTTTTGTTTAAAATAGTATTAACACGGGATCCTAAAACTATTCACGCGAGAACATACAAAATGTCTAGTCATGGCCGCAATAGATATTGTCAAAAAGCGTAAGCGTTATTAACTAACGTAATAGTTGCGGACATCTTCTAAATCTAAGCCTGTCCAAAATGCAAAGACGTAAATATAATTTCTACATATATTACTACTATCTAGACAGGAAAGAAGCAATAAATCAGTTTTGACTGCGTACTCGATTTGTTACTCTAAATATGATCTCAATTAGCAATATGAGACTGCATTGCAAAAAGTGACGTTTATCATAACTCCAATGCCAAACAGTTGCAGACCATAAAAGAGGGAAAAATGCGTTTTCGTTATTTCCGACTTCGTGGCGTCCGTGTTATTTCCATAGTTGGAAGGATAAAATGCGTTTAGGAGCATTGCGTCGACACTTCCGCTTAGAATAAATCTGCCAATTATTTATTACTTCCGATTAATCGCTGCATCCTTAAAACCGTCGAACTAGCTTATAACGAGAGCGAAGAGACCACGACATTTGCTCGTTATAAAAGTGTTCGTAGAAAACGGGTTCCTGAAAAAAATTCTATTTTGTACAGTAGCGAAGAAGTTGGTGCCTTGAACTGTCTTATTTTCTCTTTTTTTTTTATTTCGAGGAATGTGTAGCCCGAAAAACATCGTCATTTGCATCCGTGACTTCAAAATAGTTTGAAGCTTTTTTGCACTTTAGAAGCCGCATTAAGTATGTTGAGGGCTGCTGTTCTCAGGATTTATGTCTTATTTATAACTTTCGGCTAAATTCAAAATGTTTATAGATTTTTTCCAAAAATAGGATAAGCTTTTCTGAAGTGGAAATCAGAAATTTTATGAAATGCAAAAATTTTGCTCGCTTTAAGCGGGGTTTGCTCATTAAAAGCGAGTTATGTTCCTATAGACTTAACGTTGTACCAACCAAATCTGCTTAATTTCCCGGCTAAATCTGAGTTCTCGTTTAATTAGGGCTCGTTATAAGCGAGTTCTACTGTACATACATGCATACAACTGACAACTGCCTCTGAAGTCGGTTAAAAATACAATATAAATAATTAAACAGATCGTCAAAAAATAAAATCTTTTTAATACTGCTCACTCTATATTTAGACAAAATGGAAGTAGTTTTACTCGCATCAGTTGCATAATGAGTCGACAAGGGCATGCCGAAACGAATCGAACAACTTGTGGATCGTTCGATGGAGGGAATATTTGGAGCAGGGAACTAATCAATACCGTCCAACGCAACGTCTCGGCAGGAGTTATCGCTTTTTATTTCGCACTCACGACATTGATATCGATTTCGAGAATTGGGGCGTTGCAGCTTAAGACGAACCTTGACGGTTCAGTGGGACAATATTAAAACAATCGCTGCTCTTTAAGGATTACATTTGAAGGCTTGGGGATTGAACTTTTACTTAATTTTCAGATGCATTTTAGTTAACTTTCTGAAGGATTCCGCTTTGGGGAGAAAATATTAGGGGATGATTTTTCAGATTTTGGAAGCTAGAATAGTCCGATTTCTCTTTTACTCACTTTTTTTTCTTATAAAGTTAACTTTCTTTAATTAAATTGATTGTTATTATGGACTCTTTATTGTTTTCATTTACTTCACTTCTCCAAAAAAAAAAAAAAAAGTATAGGAAAATGAAAATGTTGAAGGTGTGAAACTCTTTCCTTTCACTTTGCTATGACGCAGTAATTAATACCGGCAAAATGCGATGAAAGTGTCTGTAGTGTACGCGTAAAACTTTTTTATATGCAAATGCTCTTGAAAAAGTCGACACAGGGGCACTGTGAAAAAAGGGGCACTGTGCTGAAATCGTGAAATGTAGTTACTAGGGTGTTTTACCTGACGGGGTGTGTACTCCGACTTACTCTACGTTTGTGTGTGTGTCTGATGCGCCAAAATATAGAAACGTCCATGAAAATGAAAAGGAATAAAATTTTGAAAGCTTCAGATTAATTATCCAAAACATATTTTACTGCTTCCTAAGACAAGAAAAAACTTTCTGATACATTATATTCAGACTAACCCTCTAGTTGTATTGCAGGAAAATGCATTTTGCTGTTTATCATTAAGTTTTAATAGAGAAAGGAACACTTTCCTTCCTTTTTAAAAATATAACTTTACTTTTTAAAAGTGGCTTCACTTTAAAAAATGGTCAACGATATATAATTAATTCTATAGGAGACTTTCCTCTTTTTTTTTGAGAGTACTCCTTAGCATTTTGCTATATTGGAGTTGATATTGATTTTTCATTTCGTTGCTCACGTTTTGTATAGATTTGCATTAATTTACATAGTTTTAAATATATTTTCTTATTATAAGTTTGGTGATGTCAACTTTACTGCAGTGCTAAGCGCAAAAGTGGTATCTGCAGTGGAGCTCAAAATGAGAAATTCATAATAAAAATTTTACAATTCGTTTCTTTGATTTGTGACTTAACTAAATGTTCAAGTCGCGGTTAGTGTTTCGTAAATAACTTATCTAACCTACGTAAGAGCGTATTTTCGTAAAAATCTTAATTATAAATTAATGAATGCAATTACGAAAAATTTTCTCTTCAAAACCTTTTCATATACTAGGTTAATTTCACCGCAAGTGACTATTACTAGGCATTTTTAGGGGTAGTATCTGCACAGATACGACAAAAATATCGTAGTAAAACGCGCTTAATGTATTATTAAATAATACTCTGCTTTATTTAAACTTAACAGCCGCTTTATTTTGTTAATACAAATCTAACAAAATCTACCTTCTGAAAATACCATTTTCAAAATTTCAGACATTTAAAACTGTATATATAAACCATAATAATTTTCTGTTCTTTATATTCAAAGAATGTGTTGATGCTATCATTTATGACGGTTTATTTTCTAGATTCATTTGTACCCAGCATGAACATAATTTTGACACACAGCCGACGATACTTAATTAAAAATACAATTGGCCGAAGAATAAAATGCATTTGTTTTTTGCATGAAAGAGTTAGATATGAATATTTTACATGCATTTCATTTTTAAGAATTTGCATTTCAAATAAAAATTTAAATAGGAAAAGCTGAATATTTACTAGAACATTTATGCAAAGTAGTATTAGTTTTTACTATCGACCTATATCAACTATTCAACGGTAAACTAATTTTGGTACTCTGTTAAAATAAACTGCTATATTATTAAATATGCTGTTTTAATAAGGTATGAAAGTTGTATCTACAAACTACTAAGGAAAAAAAGTGGTAACTGCGCAGATATCACTTTAAAGGCTTAGTATATGTCACTTACGTTCAAATTGCCTTAGCAAACTACGCAAAATATGCAGTTATGACTTTTTTCTAAAAGCTATTTTTTATATTTCGCGTTCACAAATCACCAAAAAACTTGAGATTTAAGTAAATTAAATAACTAAAAACCACCTGGTAACAATAACTCAATTTTGATAAAATGTGCAGACACCACATCTGTGCTTAGCACAGCAGTATAAAAGAGCATTTAACCTGATGAAGAGGGGCGAATTGCCTGATTGTCAAGGTAATATGCCCCAAAGTGGCAGTTTTTTTCTGCAATAAAAAACTTAATTTGTAGGTTCTGGTCACAATGTATTTCACACAGTATCTAGACCTACGCTAAGAAAAGCGAGAGGTCTTTCATTTTTTGTAAACATAAAATTGAAAAAAAAAGCTTTTGCTTAGGTGGGGCTCGATACTCCGGCTTACTTTTAGCGTTCTCAAATTTAGTGATGAGTCACACTTTTGCACCACAACGACTCATTTTTCATGAAAGTGACATGAAATTTCAAAAATCATAACTTTTTTGTACATATGACAAAAATGAATAAATAAAAACTAAATAAATAAAAAATACTGCCTCACATGGTATCCCACAAGTGATCCAATCGTAACGCGCTCAGCTTAGAACAAAGAATTCTCCCAAAGATTTCTGCACTGCAGTCATTGATGTTTACTCATGTACTTTCACATGACTCAAGGATGAAAAAAACCCGCTCCTAGCTTGAATCATATAAATTCCAGTAATTCAAAGCGTAAAACGGAATATAGCAACCATTAATTCTCCCCCCCCCCCCTTTCGTCTTGGTGCAGACGAAAAAGGAAGCGAAAACGCATGAGTGTAAGTAGTTTCTGAGACAAGAGGAGGCAAAGTTGTGACATATTGGCGAACTCAAACAAACCCTATACTTAGACATTTACATTCATAGTATTACACATAGAAATGATCCTATCTTTCTCCTATTCTAAGAGTTTATGGGGGCAGTCATCCACAGAAATCTTCCTGGAGGACAGTTCTATTGGGGGCTCAGAATTTAATGGTATAGAGTCCAGTGAAAGAAATGGATTGGAAACATTTAGCTTTCAGAGTACATATCAGTTAACATACATTAAGGAATAGAAATCCATTTAAAGTTATGTATATGCCACATTGGCGGATTAACAATGGTCAATTGCAAAGAGACCCCATGACATAGGAACCCTGAATGGATCCTAAAATGCACATGAAAAAGTGTTTTACATAGTTATGTTCAACAAAAAGTAGCCATAGTATATTTTGTATTAGTTTGTACGAATTGGGTTGTTTCCGAAATCTTAAAGGTATTTTTTTCTGAAAGAGCATGCTTAAAAACATAGGATTTAACATTTTTAAATAATTTGACAAAGTTTAACAATTTTTTTTCGGTGCACAGATTGAAACTCTTTTTTTACGCTTCTGGTCATGACATCACAAGTGATGAAATGCCATTCACTGATGCCATTAGCACACAGCGAAAATTATCATGCCCTTTCAACAAGGTTGACAGCAAAACGTAAACATTCATCGAGCCAATGGAGTAGCGAGGCAAAGTACATCACGTGTGACGTCATAAAGAACAAGTCTTATTCCCTCCCCCCCCCCCAAAAAAAAACTGTTGGGAAAATAAAAGTTTTTTTCTAGCTTCATGGTTTTTTTTTTTTGCTTATTCTTTCAATTTCAGAGACTAAAAGTAGTATTTTCAACACTGAAAGAAGTAACCCCGTTGTGTGAGTTCTTTTAAATAAAATTTACTTGTGCTCAGAGCCTCATTTAAAGCATTCCGAATCTGCGGTACAGAGCTGAAGAAGTTTAGAGGCCTTTTAAAGAGTTTTTTCTATCATATGTTGAAGTGAAGTAGTTTATTTTTCCTAAAACTAACGGGTCAAGTAAAGATAAAGTTGTTGGGCCACCCAATTATATATAAATAACACCTGTATTTTAAACTCTTATTTTAAGAGTGACAGTGCTAGACCAGGTGGCAGCCGGGAAAAACATCGTGACAGTTTGCAAAACCCGTAAAAATGCTATTGATGGTACATGAGACTGTACCATCAGTACATCAATACATTAGAGCTTCGACAATAATGAAAAGCAAAATATATTTTAATTAAACATAAAAATATCACCCTAAGTGCAATAGAGCAATTTAGCTTTAAATGGGACTCAAGTCCTTGGCATTTTCAAATGGTTCTGCTGACATTTACAGAAAGCGAAAAATTTATCGCGTTGTATCCGAAGTACAAAAAGATGCTTCTGGCGTTGGTGTAAAGGTTAAAAATTGCATTATTAAACCTAATAAAATCCGGTTTCAGGGAAAACAAGTTAAACAACATGAAAGAGGTCTGCTTAGCAAACCGTTACAAGTTTCCACCAGAGCGCTAATGGTTTTTTCGTTCTAAAGTACTTTTAGACTGTCACGGCAAGCGGCCATCAGTAGAACTGGATGGACAAAGACAAATTTATACGTTAAGAGAAAAATTGTACGTTGATTAAATGGTTAAATAAAGACTGGCGATTTAATGCTCTTTTATGCCAAAAAAAAGGACGAAAATTAAAAGTTTTAATAGAAAGTTCTTTGAAGGCCTCAATATGTGTAGTAATAAAAAATGTTTTTATTTGCTGTTGAAATCGTATACCATTTATTCAAAATTTAAAAAGTTTCTATCAGTTGAAGGAATTAAGAAAGAACTATTGGATGTGAGACATTTTCCCGTTGATTTGTTGATAGAATCATATTTGAGATTGAGCAATCTTCACACCAAAATTTGAATTTAAATTTGAATTTAAATTTTAGTTGGAGAATCCGAGTAAGAACTTTGCTTACGAAATTATGAAAAGTTGTTCTTTTATTTACCTATTATATGTTTTTGCGCCAATTTGAGGTGGAAAAAAGAAATAAATAAATGGAAGTTTATATAAAAAGAAACCCGGAAAGTCATAATAAAGAAGGAAAATATACATTAGTCAATAAGATTTAAGAATTATCACAAGTACACGCTAATAAAAGACAAATAAAACTTTGAATAAAAAATTTGATTAAGCGTTTGATAGATAAAATAATATTAAGCAAAATATTACTATTTTATGGTCAATATTCGAGGTAATATAATTCATTCAATGGCAAATAAAAAACGTCAACTAAAATTTAAAGTAACAGAGAAAAAAGAATGACGGAGAGATAAATTTGTCCATAAATTAATTCAGCAATTACTTTAGATTAAGTTATATTTAATACAGAATTATTTAAAATCAAAGTTATGCTGACAACTTTTTAAAAAGTTTTTTGTCATTTACTACTTCGAACAATTTTTTAAAATAAATTAAACACATTGTAATAATTCAGTGAGTGGAATTTATTCATCTTGAAGACAAACCTAAAATTATCTGAAAGTAAAATATTACAGTTTGCATAAATGGTTAAATCAAAATTTGACATTTGATACTTCATCGAAAGAAGAAAAATTGACTAGAAGATAAGAAGGAAGCGCTACTGCGAATTGACGTCACAAAGCCAGTCTAACGCAAGTCACATAATCACTACTTTTCAGGAGAGAGTAAAAACGTTTGTGTAGTGCACATAAAGGCTGAGATTAGCGTTCTTATAAAACTGGTAAGTAATTATAAATATTTTCTGTACGCTGTTGTGTCACAATGCTTAGTAGAATTCTACATACAATGCAGTAATAAAATAGAAAATCGCCATTTAACTTGCGTCAGTCTGACCCTCAGGTACAGAAATGAAAATAGTTTACTTTATGTATAACGCTGTTTTATTTGCTCTACGTAAGCGAAACTCAGATCATCTCTTCCAAGTATACGATCATTGTAAGTTAGAAAGAATGAGTTTCTTTATTAAGTGGATAAATGGAGGTTTTCGGCTTGAAATTCTAACTAAAACTCGCAGCAACATATAGGCTTTTTCCAGCAGAATTTACATAGTTGTATTATGTTAAAGGAATGGTTGAAACAGTGTTTGATAGCAGAAATTTATGTTTATGTTATAAGAGATAGTTTGTTTTATAAATTGTGCTGTTTTATTAACTTAAAGTCAGAGAAAATCATGTTGATTTCACCGACTCTAAGAAAAATGTAAGGTATGAGAAACTTGGTAATAAAAAGACGGATTTGAAGCTTCAATTATTGCTTAAAATAAATGTTTCATTTTACAAATTGCATAGATATGTCAACATTAAGTAAAAAAAAATATAATTCACAGAACTGAGTATAAAAATAAGATAATGATTTTTTTTTTTTGCAAATCTTTTCTTTACGCATAAAGAATAGAAAAACGCTTTCAAACGTTGAAGACACTTAAAATCCTGTCTTACGCAAAAATCTAGATTAGAAATTCATCTTATTATTGTGAATAATATAAACCAATTTTATTTATTATAATGTGCTTTGAACGAAGATTTTCATTTGTTTACGACCCTTAAACTCGAATGTTGCTTAAAATCTCTGAATTGAGAATTAATGTGACATAACTATTTATTAGTTTTACTTTTAATCATCCGCTTTCGACAAGCAGCGAATACGCCGTTTCTCATTTTCAACTATTGAAAAACAGTTTTCTTTAGTTTCGACATCTTCTGATATCCAATGCATGCTATAAAGTTTAACGGAAATGAAAATTACGAAACACGTGTCAAAACACTTGAATTTGAGTTGATTACATTGTCATGTACCACTCAGGGTTAAAATTGTCAACACAGGAAAATTGCTATTTTTCCATCACGAAAGAGAAATTTCCAAACTAAATGAGAAAACCTCAAATTTTGTAGACTGAGAACAAATCGGAATCTAAAAACAAAATGCAGACGAAAAAAGGTTGCTTAAAACTAAACGAGCCTGCTTTTACGTATCGATATGCAAAAGCATGATATTGCGTAGGACTCGGGACCACATGATCTCGGGTTCGCAGTCCCTTGCCGCCAAGTACCCATCGAGTAGATGCAGAATACGCGCTCGTTTAATCCGTGGACACTGCGGTAGATCTCTAGAAGTTTTCATAGGTTCAGAATTTCCTTAGACTTCCCACCTCTTCCCTCCTCTTCAAAAATATGCCTAAATTGGAGATTTCTGCTGTTATGTATCGAGGCCAAAATCGTACTCTCCATTCCTCATCTTACTCTCACATTAATCGCTATATTTTACCTAAATTCCCAGTCACTACGCGAAAGGCGCTTAGACCGCTGAAGTAACATAATTAAAAACAGCAACAAGTACTTCGCTTTTGAACGCTGGTTTTGTAACTCTAATTACGCGTCTTATATATTTTCATTAGGTTACAAAAGAAATCAAATATTTATATTAATATGTGTTTAAATATTTAAAAGTTAGCAATATTATCTGAAAACCAAATGTAACTTTTGAATGTAAAACTATATCATTAGTTATAATGCAAACTAGAGCAAATTATCGTGAAACTTAGGCTTGTTATTTTAGTAAATTCTAAATAAATGATTTTCATCAAGATTTTTTTCTTGAAAAAAAAGCACTTTCTTAAAAAAAAAAAAAAAAAGAGTGCGCTTACAAACGTAAGAAAGCAAACTAGAATAAAATTTCAACAGCAGACAAAAAAACCTTATAATTTTGAATTTTAAAACATAATGAGAAAGAAGAACAACATTTCATCTAAAAAGAAGATGTACACTTACTTTTTAATACAAAGCTATTAGTAGGTTTTGAGTAAACGCTTCTATGCAATATAAGACGAAATTGTATGCATTCAATTAAAAACTAATTTTCTATAAGCGTTATGCGCCTTATACAACTTCTTATATACTTTGCTTGTGATATTTGTTGAATTTAATCTCCATTAAAATGCACTTGTCTAATATTGGACGTCCTTCCTAAAGCTTAAGTTTCTTTTAATTCCATATTTTCCCTTGAAAATAAATTCCGTTGTAGACGTGCAGTGTGCCTAAACGCAAATTTAATTATAGAAATAGACTTTCAAGCAAAAATTTTGTCTCTGACAATAAGAAAATAAATATTACCAAGATCGATTTCCTACGTCACGTAACAACAGTTATTGTGCAAAGCAATCAGTACTAAATGGCTGATACGTTTGTTAGAGGGAAAAAAGTTACGTTATTGCGCGTAGTTTTACCATTAGCATGTAGTTAAATAAAATCACCAAAAATCGTAAATTTGTAATCTTTGGTTCGAGTTCTACATTAGCATTTTTAACGAATCCAATCAATCAATTAATAGGCATAAAATAAAACGAAGCTTTATTTTTATATGTATACACGATTCAGCTATCTAAAGTAAGATTCAATCACGCTCCATCCAATAAATTGATATATATATATATATATATATATATATATATATATATATATATATATATATATATATATATACACATATATATATATATATATATATATTATCTTATATGACATCTTTTACATGATTTTTTTTATTTATTTTTGTATTTTTCAGCAACGTGTTTGACTTATGTATAATTATTACAATAACTATTTATTGTATTCTTAACAAATACAATTTTTTTGTGGCAGTCTTTGTCACCAAGTAAAGTTTTATGTTAATACTAGTGGTACCCGCACGGTTTTGTCCGTAGTTGAAAATTAAAAGGTCATTCGGTTCGCCTGTATGTTTACAAATAATGGATGACGAATTTCTCGCCAATTGGCTATGTTCATTCGCTCTCCCATTCCACGTCATGATAATTTCGTAATTTACTCGTCCAGCTTATGATAATTTTGCTCCGGAAGATGTTCTTAAAATTGAAATAGAAAATGAATAAAATCCAATTTTCGAAAAATCGCTTCGAGGTGCACGTACACCCCAATGCTACAAACTAACTTTGTGCCAAATTTCATGAAAATCGGCCGAACAGTCTAGTCGCTATGCGCGTCACAGACATCCTACCGACATCCAGACAGAGAGACTTTCGGCTTTATTATTAGTAAAAATTTATTGATTCATTTATTATTATCATTATTTTGTAAAAAAAAGAAAAAAAAACGCTCAGCTGTCCGCAATTTTTTACAAGTATTTTAAAGTCCTCGAATCGAGAGGTTTTTTTTTTCTTTTTTTTTTTTGAAAAAGAAAAAAGGAAAAACCTCAACGGTTCGTTAAAAAAATATTAATGCACACGTTTTTAACGGTCAGCAAATGTAAGGGTTTTTTTTCTCTATAAAAAAAAATAAAAAAGATTAAAAAAAAAAAAAAAAAAAAGAAGAAGAAGAAACATTACCGGTCCACGAATTTTTTTCGAAAGCTGGTGCCAGTCCGCAGGTCGAAAAAAGTTGAGAAACGTTGCTTTAAACTACCTTTTGGGAGACGATATTCAATTAACTATGATTCACATATAATATGAATCACTTCTAATATGCATCACACCTAACAATAATTATTCTTTGCTAAAGCAGTCCAAACTGTTAGTAGTTTTTTATAAAGTAGTTGAAACAAGTTTTTGCCAGTATCTTTTTTTAAGTGATCTTCATAATGGTGTGAGGTTTCGAGGAGTATATTCATCATATTTTATTACGATGAATAAATTTATGTTCGTCATATTTTATTGTAGTAGAGGAAAGTATTGATTCGATTGACTAACACACTCAGCCAATATATTTAGATCTTATTGCATCTTAATATTACTCAAAGCTACATTTTGGAGACGCTATTAAATTAACTAGAATATACCAACATAAATAGCAGAGAACAATCCTCACTTTATTATAATAAAGAACATTTTTTATTTCCGGAGCATACATATATTTCTATTTATTTTGAGACCAACTGCGCAATAATTTATCGTGACACGCGACTGTCATTTCCAAGAACTAAAAATGACAACAACACTACCTTTCATGCTAGTCGACATCACGAACTGTTCATTTTCTGTCTACCAATCAGCTGCTACTATTCATATTACACTTTAACTTCTGATAGCACGCTACACGTAGAAACATAAATGCAAAAATTGTACAACGTAAAAATCATTTAATTAAATAGTTGGGTAGGAAAACTTGTGCTATTGTTTGTTCATGTCATTGAAAAAATATTAAAAAAGGTAATAAAAATATTAATTTTCAGGTACAAAGAAACGAAACAAGGAAGTTTTCTAGATTGAAATCTCAAATAAAAAGATTGAGTGGAACTTTCTTTAAGCCAGTGTACAATCATTCTGTTTTAAAGACAACTCATGCAAATATTTGCTAACTCATATAGTAAATTAGGGGAGGGTGACCCAAAGCGGGTAGGCCTTCGTATGCCCCCCCCCCATGGTGTATAAGCGGCGGTGCATACGTATGTAGTGTTTACACGAACACCCCCGAGTTTTTATCAGTCCCAGCGAAGCGGCAGTGAAGCGTTATGACTTAGCAAGGCTTAAAATTAAAAAAAAAAAAGATACATTTTTGAAAACAAATGAAGTTTTGTAACTTATGATTAGTCGAAGACCAGCTTATACTTTTTATTGTCAATAATATTACGTTATTCTGACACAATCCACCTACAAACTACGATAATCATTTTGTTTGTTTCTTTTTTAAATTTATGGTTATAATTATTAAAATAAAAAACGTGCCTTTGGGCAAAGCGGGTATGAGATTTAATCATGTATTTACTTATAACTTCTTGATCGTGTCCTGGCTTAGATTTTCTATTTCAATAGGATAAGTATAACTTTAAAAAGAAAAGTTATTTTTTAGGATGGCAATTAATTAGCCTATTAATTTAATCAGTTATTTCTTTATGTTTTATAAACAAATGTGCTGACGCTGACCCGAAATTGGATAAGTACAACTTTTTTGTATTTTTTTTATATTTTTTAATGATGGCAGGTAGCTAGTCAATTATTTTAATCATTTATGACTTCATATTTGATTGGCAAATGTACCAAATCACAATTAGTTAAGCTTACCCGCTTTGGGCTCATTTGTAGGCGGGTTTTTCAAACGTTTGTAAAGTTTGATAGTAAATAAATATTGGGTTTGAAATAATACAAAAATCACTTTTTACTTTGAAGTTTAAGAGAATCCTGCTAGGAAATAAAACCGAAATTGTTGCGATTAAAATCCAAAAATTACAATTTTTGAGCGTTCTTCAAAAACCTACCCATTTTGGGCCCCCCTATCCTATTATTAGTCAACAATTCTGCAAAATATATATTTTTTTAATCTGCTATGAAAGAAATATTTTATAGATTTTATTTATTTGAGATTAACTACATTAAAGCATACAGATTTCAGTTTAATTAAAAATACGTGCAATGTGTCAAGTATTAGTAATGTCGGTACTTAAAAAAAAAACAGTAATTAACGCTCAGTTCAAGTTATTGTACGTCACTAAAGTACATTGAACTTTATTATAATTTATACGTTATAGCACCACACGCCACATTCAATGTGTCAAACAATTGAGATATTTATTAAATTATTGAGCTCAATAAATAAATAAATAAATAAATAAAACATTGAACGCTTGAATAAATAAAATCAGAAGTATAAAAACAATATATATTGTTTGTGTGTTTGAACAAAGGTAGCATTATATGAGTTTAAAAACAATTCCAAATATATTCGCGTCATAATCGGTGATTTTTCGTTGAAGTAATATCTGTTTTGCTCGAAGAACAATTTAACATGTCATACACAATACTCGAACATAAAAGTAAATAAAGAAACATAATGGAAATGAAACTGAAGTTATAAATTTGTGAGCATTTGCCGACAAGATGATATCTTGGGAAATTAACCACCAAAAATGAGATTGTAACTCCATAGTCACCTTGACAATATTGGGCAGTTTTTTGCTGATCACCATGTTATAACAATGGTGAGATGAACTTACATCTGTGTAAGACTCACTTTCTGTATTCTGTACGGTATATATATATATATATATATATATATATATATATATATATATATATATATATATATATATATATATATATATATATATTTTGAAATATTTTTAGTAAGAAGATAATAAATCAAACAAAAAATTCCTACATGCACTTTGTTAAAAGATTAGACAAGAAATTAATACAAATAGAAGTGATGATTTTGAATGCAGGAGACATTTTTGGCGAATTCGTATCAACATATAAACACATTTCCACAAACGTTTACATGCTTTCACCAGACGCTCAATCAAACTGGTTGACCATTTGGTCCGCACGTAATTGCTCACATTTCAACGGAATGGACCAACTAAGCAATGAATAATAAGATACAATTCTCTGGGGCTCTCACGGTTGCCAGTTGCTATACGGAACTAAGGCTCCACCCTGGCATCATGTTGTAAGAGCCAGCACGCAAACTTCTACTGCCTATATGGATTAATTTTCGCATTTTTACAAAGAGCTTTAACTATGCATGCAACATAAACAAAATGCTTTTGCAGTACTACATGGATGAAGCTGAATTCATCATCCTTCAAAAGCATTCGCTGTATTTCGTCTGCTTTCATTGAAAATGCATTTTAATGTCATCTTTTCAGTATGTGTATATCATGTAGTCATGTAGTAGAGCTGATGAACACAGTTTTTTTTATCCAAAAACTGTGTTCATCATCATTTACATTTTGTCGACCCAAAATTAGTAGGAATTAACTATTTAAAACCAGGAGCAGAAAAAAAAGTTTTTTTTTTTTTTTTTTTGACTAGTCTAATTAAAACATGATTAAGAGAAAAATTAAAGCGAACGAGGTTTTTTCTCCCCCAAAACAAGGAATTTCTGTGAAAACGCTTAAAAATATATAAAAGAACAAAATATGATTTAAAAAAATCGTCATGAGGTTTAAACCCAAATACTCTAAACGATTATTGCGTCAAATTTCATGACTCTGCTGAAGGAAAAATAAATGTGAACCAAAATGACCTACAATATAAGGCATACAACATGAAGTGCTGTGATCCAAAATGGAGTAACAATATAACAGCAGAAAAGAATGAAAAAAGTAAAAAATACTGGTAGACAGCAAAATGGCGAAAAAAACTTCTTCCACTTAAAAAATGCAGGCCCCCCCCCCCCCAATGAAGAAGAAACAAAAAAGATCAGAAATGGCTGAAGACACACGAAAGAGTACCGCAAAGTCTAGAATTTTGTATCCTTTGAACAGTAATTACAGATGATATAGTTGACTTGTAAAATTCTAATAGAGTTCTCCTTGTACAAAAAATCAGGGAAAACTGAAAGCACGCTAGTATTTTTTCCCCTAAAATAGCAAAAATTTATGTGAAAATGTCGCTTAAAATTTTAATCAAAAAAGTTCAAAGTTGGTTTGTTGAATAACTTTTAATTTTGCGTATATCTAAGGCACATCACAATTTTAGTTATATAGGCTTCCTGCCCCTCTCTTAAATTTGTTTAAAAAAAAAGAAAGATAAAAAAAAAGAACCCGCTTTTGGTGTTGACCTATCCAAGTAAAGATTACCAAACTAATCAATTAAATTCTTTTTTGGTGCAAGCAATCGCCGCCCCTCCCCAAAATGACACAAAAATTATGTACTTATAAAAGTACCAAAATACAAAAAAGTTCAATTGTGCTTTAAAAAAAATGCTTAAAGGTTTACTCTTTTATCTTTGGTTGTGCTTGACTTTTCTAAATTTGAGTTTAAGACATAGTAAAGAAAATCAACAAAGAAATAAATAACTGTCTGTAGAAATCGAAGATAAGAAAGTGCAGTAAAACTTTAATGTAAAAGTTCTTTTAAAGAAAAAACTCCAGAGACTTTTTACTATGAAATATTTGAAATTTCATAAGTTTTGTATCATGAATATCATTTAAGGTTTTCAAAGTACGGCTAACAACCGAAAGTAAAATATTGTAATATCTTTACAGCAGCATAAAAAAAAACTAAATATGCTCATGAAATAATTACTTAATCTTACGAAACATAAATTAACGTATAGGGAAGCTTGCCGTCAATGAACCACATAACACTTCTGACCTTTTTTAGAAAGTAGTTCAGACTCGAACTTTATATTGACCATAGGAATAATTACTCAGTATATTTCTCCTTTGATAAAAATATTCACTTTTATTCTAACTGTATTCAATAAGGAATAAAAATTAAAAAGAAATATTTTAGTATGTGGTCCATTCATGGGAACCAGTTGCTATGCATGAACCATTGAGTTTTCATCGATGGATTACATTCTCAAATAAGAAAATGAAACCGTAAAATATAAATAGTTATTACAGGAGATAAACAAACACTACAAATAATAGAAAGTTGTTAAATCAAAGAAAATTGTTTTTTTTTTTTTAATCGCAGGAGAAACATAAAAACCCCCTCAAGACTCACACAACGCAGCTGATTTCACCACACCTTGCTCACCACTGATATTTTCTAACATGTGACATTTACTCTTCTTAGCTAAAATTTCATGGTGCCTTTTTTTGAACAAGTAAGAGTCTTGTTTCATCCAACTTCCAAATATTTGATCCACAAGATTTCATTTGACGACAAGGGTTTATCTACAGCACGTTTCATGATCCCAGTTACCCACTTGGCTTTATTTCACTTATTTTGGCATTTTCTCGAACAAGAAACGTACTTGAAACGGTATTAAAATTTTCTTTAACAAATATTGAATCGACTACGCAAGTTTTTCAGTTGAAAATATGATAACTGAGCGGAGTTTCCAAAATTTATTTTTAAAATATTTTTCCATTATTATCACATTTATTTCAAAAGATTGATCAATTATTAAAGATAATTGAGCTGAATCTTCAATAATATTTATAAGATTCCAAGAATAACCCACTTTGTTAGCTGGTTCATCCATAGAAACACCTAGTGGTTTAATAATAGCAACTGCATCATTTTGAATGTTCTCATAGCTGTCACTGCTGTAACGATTCATGATGAAACTTTTAAAATTGGAAATTGCACTTGAAAATGTACTCTTTCAAGTCAATGTTCCCATTTGATTGTTCAGTAATATTCAAAACATATAAAACCAAAATGTAAATGTCAATAATTAGTAAATGAAAAATATAAATCCTATTTGGACGTTTTACAATATGACGTATTGATTTAAGCTCCTTGATGATTCTACATTGGATTGTTTTGAGACGAAAGAATACACTAAAATTGATTTCTTGCCTGAGAAAACTCTGGTGGGGAAAATATCTTCAAAGGTTTATTGACGGCAATCTTCTCCTATATTGGGATGTCATAAACCAGAATATTAAAAATATATCAGGTCCCCCAATATGTAAAAAGGTACCACAATTATCCAATCCCAGAAGTCTGAAAACGTTCCTTTGTTTCTTCTTGCCATAGCAAAAAACGATTAATTGATATAGCGGGAAATATATTTTTTTAAATAAATCTGAGGAATACCACATAGGGGAAGTTTGCATCAATGAACCGGTTAGATGACTAGACCGCGAAGATATTTCCAGTACCAGAGTTTCTGCAGACGCGTAATCAGTTTTAGTACCTTCCTTTGTCTGAAAACAGTCTACTGCAGAGTCGTCAAGTAGCTAAAATTATTTGATCATATCGCTAATCGGTCAAAAAAGATTTTTGCCATTATCTTACTAATTATTGAGATTTTCATTTAGTTACAACATGCTTTGAATATCACTGATCATATAAATGTGAACATTGAATTAAAAGAGTGCCTCTTCAAGGACTATTCCCCATACTTCATGTTTCGTCATGATTCGTCACAACAGTAACACCTATAAGAATATTCAAAATGACGCAGTTGCTATCATTGGACCACTAGGTGTTTCCATGAATGGACCACCAGACAAAGGGTTTCATTCATGGAAAATATCAAATATTGCTGTAACTCAGCTCAATTACCTTTGAAAATTGCTTATTTGTTTTAAAATATAAATATAGTGAAAAAAAATAATGCGAGTACTTTACTGTACTCCGAGAAAACTTTTATACTTTATTATAATTTCAAGGCAAATTTTTTTAATAAAATTGATTAAACATTTAAAACATAATAATACAGTTTCAAATACTTTTGTACTTTTGCAGTTCAAAAAAAAAAAAAAGAAAGAAAAATGCAAATGGCCAGTGGACAAGTGAGAGCATGTAACGTGTTACAGTAGTTTACAGAAATGATGATATGAACTTTAACGAAGTCTGCGGACACTATAGAGTCCTGAAAGCAACTTTGAACAGTCGCATTTAAGATAAAAACCGGTTTGTTGTTACCTAAATCACTTATTAAAAATGTAGGAGATGAGCCCTTCGATATAGGAATGTGATTGGTGAATCGTATTTTGAAGCTAGAGAAGTTTTTGGAATTATTTTCAAAAATTTGGGGAAATAGGCCTTTCAAGAGACTTTCCCATAGACAAAAAGTCTGTTAGTACTATAGTCTCTGGTAGTTTGAGACTAAATCTTCTGGTTTCAGCAATAAAATGGTCAAAAATGTTCTCTGACATTTTAGAGAGCTAGTACGATATTGCTTCAAACGAAAATTTTCAAAACCGATTTAACAAAAATCTCAACAGTTCAAAAGAAGTTGAAAAAATATTAGCTAAGAACAGTGTTGCACAGGTTAGGAGAAGTGATGAACCAGGTGCGATGACAACAGCTGTGTGTTGTGTGAGTGCTGGGTTTTTTTTTTTTTATGTTCCTTATATCCGAAAATAAAACATTTTAGTAAATAAATCTATTTCTCTATAACTTATTTATAGTACGTATTGATCACCTGTGATAAATATTTGTAAGTTACGCATTGATTTTTTTAATTTGAGAATGTGGTCTATCGATGGAAACTCGATGGTCCAGCCATAGCAACCGGTAGCCATGAATGGACCACATGATGAAATATTTATTTTTAATTTTCATTCTTTATTGTGTATATTTATCACGAAAGTGAATATTATTATCAAAAGAGAAATATACTGAGAAATTGTTCCTATAAATAACGTGAAATTTGAGTTGAACTTATTTTCTAAAAAAATAGAAAACTATTATGTGGTTCATTGATGGCAAGTTTCCCCAATATTAAGAAAATTATCGGCAAAAACTCAACAAGATTTAGAAAAAAAAAATTGATCGATTTCCCCCCCGTCTAAAAACACCACTATTTTCAAAATTAGCCTAAACAGTACTATGTGTTTCTTGCTGTTGAACAATCAATAGTGTCATAAAAGATTCATACAAAAATATTTCATAGAGATAAAAGTACCATTGTTGAAGAAGAGAAAAACATGTTCATAACCGATACTTCCTTTTATAACTTCACCACTTTAATTTCTGATCCAAAAATATTGTATGTAGCAACACTCTAACAAAAGACTGTTATCGAATCTATTAGAGCTTTAAATTTAGCACAGATTTAAGGATGTCATCTGAAGAAAATAAGTTATAAATTAGGTTGCTATGGTATTAAATGACGGCAAAAGGTAGCAACGGAGGAAACAAAAAAGCTTCATTTGTTTTACTGTTTCGTTTAAAAAATATATTTTTGATGTAAGAAATGGAAAAATGTATCTGTTATATAAACCGTTTTTAATGCATTAGTTTAGAATTGAAGATATGTGTCCGACCTAAGTCATAAAGATATGCTCAATATGCATAAGTTGTTTGAACTATTTGTAGCATACTTCTAAAGAGTATGAGTTAAGTGCTTTTTGTTAATTTATATTTTACACTTTTCATGCATTTAACTTTTGTTTTCTGCATTTCCCTTTTTAATATTAAGTTGTACCACTATACTAAATAACAATAAAAGATTTTTTTAAAGTTACATTTAATCATAAAAGTAATCTTGAGATCTCAGTGTTACAACTTGATATTCAATGTTCTAAGGCACCAAGAAAAATAATGGAGTTTTTAGCGGCCATTTCATTTAATAGCAGAAACTCTTGTCCAAAACTGAAAAGCTTTAAATTTTCATAGTAGTATTTTTTTTATATAGACTTAAAAAGCAGTTTTTTTTTCTTTTTGTTAGCAACAATATTTTTTTTTTCACAGTAATTTTGAATACGAAAAAAAAAGAGAGAAAAATCCCAAAGACAGAAGTTCAACTTTTTGCTTCGTATTACTTTCTGTTTCACCAGTGAACTAGTAAGAGTTTCAGAAGTAATTCGTACTTAGATATCTTAGGACTACATACATATTTAAAATCATGCAAAATAATTCTTGATGTTTTGCGCATAAGCCTTCTGCATTCAAAATGTACCTGTAACAAAATTTAGGCGTTAAGTTAGCTTTTTATTCTAATATTGTAATATGAATCACTGATTTGTGAGTTAAAATACTAATAATGCAATAAGATTTGACATTGTTAATTGATTTATACAATCAAAGAAACTAGCGTCTTACCACTTTTTTGATGCTTGATAGTAATATACTTCTGTTTAAAAGTTTAGAATCCATGCTTGGATTGATGTATGTTTATGGATTTGAAAACAAAGTTGAATTTTATCATAAATTTCATTTTGTTAAAAAAAATACTTTGTTGAACTTGAATTAATTCTTTGTTATAAAGCATTGAAACACATTCTAATAGAAGGGACATTCGTATAATTTTTCATAAAAAAGCTAATTCTTTTTACCTTTTCTAAATTTATTAATTTCTTGAATAATAAAATTATTGTAAACCCCACTGGAGTTAAATCTGGCCTTTAGAGCAATGAAGAAAATACATCAGATTCAACAACTTAATTTAACAATTAAGTTGTTTAACATTTAAGCTTAGCATTAAAAAAAATGCTTTTGCTTAAAAACTTGAATGTATTTTATGAATATTATTATTTTTTATCTTCCGTTAAACAATAAGCAATTACACCTTCTTTCAAAAAAGTAAACCTAACTCCAGCCTTACATAAGGTTTTGAAAAACAGGGGAATAAATTCGTCTCTGAGGAAGAACTTGACGATGCCCTTATCGTATTGAAACACAATGAAAAATAATTATTATAAAAAATCCAATTTTTAAATTAATTTTTTTTCTAGATTAAATAAAATGTTCGTGAACATGAGGTAACAAATAGTTTATTTTTACGCTGGATAAATCTCTCAATAATGTTCATTATAAAGATGCTCTGTACCAAATGCGTTTAATTTTGAAAAAATAGGAATCAGTTGTTGATTTCCACTCACAGGTACGAAGAAAATAGCTAGAATCTTCCTCAAACAGTAATTAAAATAAATGAATAAAGTAGCCTTCAAATATGGTTACTGCTAATTAAAAACTTTGTTGAGAATTTAAAATAATACAAAATAACACACAAATAATTAATTAATAAAAAATTAAAACAATAAATATTAAAAAAATCTTCATTTAAACAACAATCAGGCTTTCTCCGACAACATTTATGGGTTAAAGGACATAACTGAAATTTCTACTGAAAATTTGTGAATGATACTAGAAATGTTACTATCGAGAATTTAAAAAGATTTTCTAAAACCCTTTTGACGATATCAGTTTTTAATAATAATTACAAATGCGATCAAAACTTTAATGAATCAATGAAGGACAATACGATACTTAAATCAATAGCGTTGTTATTTCAAAAACATGGGTATTCATAGCTACACATTACTCAAAAAAAAAAAAAAAAAAAGGGAGAAGAAACAGCTGCTGAGTAGTCTTGGATGATCATAAAATGGAGACGAATGTGTAACCAAATGCAGTACATGCAGTACAGATGAAGAGAAGCAAAAAACATTTATATAGGAACGTTATTTATTCATTCATTATTCATTTATTTAATTATTTTTTCGATCGATGAAAATAACGCCAAGTGATGCTTTAGGGCAGGGCACTCCAACCTACGGTCCGGGGGCTAAACCCAGCTCTCGAGCAGATGTTTCCCGGCCCACGAGAAGCTTACTAACTGAAGACATATTTTTTAAAATTTGATAATATAGCTCTTTTTCATCATTTTAGAAGAATACTAAGTGAAGAAAATCTCAAAAACCACTACTAAGCATGATTGTCGCCAGACGGAGGCAAGAAGGGGCAACTGCTTCTCTCTAGAGGAGAGTCTTAACCTTCACTTTCCTCCCTAAAGTCACCAAAGATAGTTTAAAATTGCATTTTTGGGACTTCAATTTCAAAAAACTTCAGGAGGATAGTCGCTTACCTGCTCTTTTCCCCTCATTTGACCAAAAATAACTAAACCATCTGAACTGAAATATTGTTAAATTGTTTTTCCGTCTTCCCTCCAAAAATTTACAACATGGTCTTGAGGAAAAACGGTTAGAGACCCTTGCTATAGGGAAACAATGTGGTGGCATGAAAATGACAAAAAAAAAAAAAAAAAAATGTTTGGCAATGAACAGGATATTTTATTTATCATGTAATCTTCAGAACAGCTAAGACTGTCGCACATCTGTGTTGGGTGAATGCAATGCAGTTATTTTTAAGATTTGAGGAATACTGTTCCTGTCTTGAAGAAGTGCGATCGATCTCTAAATCTTGGTGAGTAAAAAGTGGCTTTATTTTCAATCCCGCTTTTATGGATGTTTCATTTGACTTGCGTTGTCAGTACAAGTATTTGCGAACCGTCGTTAAATACTTGTCTGACTTTGATATTTAACAAGTCAGACAAAGTTAATGTCTGACTTTTAGCCACTGCTAAAAGTAGTTTGGCTAACTACTTTTAGCAGTGTAGTTAGCCAAAAAAAAAAAAAAAAAACAATTCGTTTCATATTATTTTCTAAGAAACTGAAGTGTGCCTTCAATGTAAAATGCGCAACACAGTTATTTTATTATGAACAATTATTACTGTTATTATGTTTTTAAAGTCAGTTCGATATAAAATTCATTTACTGTTTACATTGCATGAAGATTTCCTTCACAACAGTTCTTTTTTTTTTTCGATTTTGAAAAGTGAAATAATTAATGTAACATATTTCAAGCCTGAGAATTCGATTTTAAAGATTGAAGAAATAAAAGATATTATTGTTATTATAGAAGAAATTGCAGTAATCAGCTTTTAGAATCAATCCCTGAAGGAATAATTTAGAAGACATAGAAAATCTTTTATACAAAAATAAACAAATTTCTTTTTTAAAAAACAAATTTTGTGCTTAGCTCTAGAAAATTGATTAGAATGTTTCTCCATATTTTATAGCACATGGACATATGAAGAAAGAGAACTACACTTCGTCAGTAGTGTAATGCAACACAAACATGCTCTAGCCACCCATTAAACTATATGATAGAGACTGATTTAACTAAATACAGAGTGCAGGAAAAAGTCTTTTGAAAGCAAGAATTGTAGTAATGCTATTCCTAAATTACCTACCGCATTTTTGTTATAATTTTTTGAAGTATAAATATCTTATTCCTCCTTTTGTCCTTCTTCATAGCTAAAAAAGTTTAAACTAGCTTTTATTACAGCCCCCTATATTATTAAAGCATCTTCAGTTTTACTGATTGTTGGCTGGATACAGTAATTAGTAGAAAAAAGTATTTTTTTACCAAAAAAATCTTTAGAAAAAAGTCATTTGTTAACAAAATTCCGGTCCCATAAATTTGTCACGAGAATCTTTAAAAATAATTTGAAAAAAAAAAAAAAACCAACAGAATGACCCAGAGCAAAAAAAGTTATCCATCATTGAAAAACTGATAATTCAACCCATCATTTACAACTCTTCAATGTACTTTTTATTCAGTCAGTTCTAACGTTTTATTCGCAGAGATAAATTAGATTCAAGTTTTTTATTTTTACTTACAAAATGTTCGGCAACCATTATTCAGTACTTGACTATTCGAATTACCTGAAAGATTAGGAAACTGTTTTGGCAACATTTCAAAACGTTTTGCGAAGGAACACGTGTGAAAACAAAGATGGTCGTTTTGGCCATGCTGTAACAGGGAACTTTGCCAGGTAATAGTATAAAGACCTTGACCTTAAATGTTCAGTCATTGTTGAAAATTCAAGTCATTCGCCTCTTGTAATTCAGAGTAAGAAAGAAGATTTTTGGCAAGTGTTGTAGAAAGCAACTGGTTCTTCGAAATGGGCAGTTCATTCACAGGAGTAGAATTATTTGAGAGCAAATTGTTTAAGAATGTACATGTGAATGAATAAATTCATGAAAGTAAATTATTTTGAACATTTTCTCAGGGGAGCTCTGACGGGAGGTCACTGTGACCTCCCAAAAATGTTCTTATTCGTCAGAATTTATCTCACGATTATTCAAATTTGAAGAGATAATTGTAATTTTTAAAGGGCCATAAGAGACGTTTAATTTTTTGTACGCATGTGGACATACCCGTATTTTATCATTCGGCAAAATTTGGAGTTTCATTCGGCAAATCGAGAATCCTCCCCCTTTCCGAAAATTTAATTTCGGGGGCATCCCTGCACTTAGTCACTCACTCATACACACACAAAAATAACATCGTTAATTTCAAAACTATATTATTACTGGTTACATAATTTTGAAAATATATTTTCATTTCCTAAGTTATATTTCACACATCAAGCCCTTTCACTGATTTCTTTATTTTTCAAAGCTCATAAAATTATAGAAAAAAATAGTTTTACAGCTATAAGGAGAACAAACGTATTTTGAAAACAAGCTTTTAAAATCACTTATAAACTATTAACTTGAATCCTAGAAAACTTAAAAATCTATACTATTTAGAAAGTTTAAAATACCAAAAATAAACATACGTATCCTTAAACGTAAATGGTTGGGTCTTTGTTTTCCCTCTTTCAACAGCCATTAGCCAGAGATTGCAGCGCCTCCTAGAGTTTATTTCAAATGCTGACACAAATCTTTTAAAAATGCCTTTAAAATTATGACATGATCCAAGGAAAGTCTTGAAATTTTTTTTGTTATTTTAAAGGTTTCAAACTTCCGAAACCCAGTAATTTTTGTTCGCTTAAGTACTGCATTGAAGTTAGTTTGTTAACTTTTTTAACAAAATCTACCTTATAATTACTACTATTAATCTTTGTTTTTGGAAACTACTGAAAAACTTGTCCCACCCACCCCGACAGATCGTGTACAATAAAAAATAATAAGAATTGTTCGCTGTGTGTGATTTTTGAACTTGACTAATAACAGATAAAATAAAATAAAGGAGGATCTGATAGAGATTTGTAACATGTTTGAAGTAAAACTTAATTTATGTATTTCTGCTTTAGCCCTGGCTAATGGCGGTAATTTACTGAATACATCATTTGATTCTCTGGTTTTTGAAATTGGCTAATAATAAGTGCAATCAGGACTTTTCCTTTCTTCTTTCTTTTGTTGTATTTTCGTGGTGTTTCTTTTCTTTCTTTCTTTTTTTTTTTTGTAGTTAGGATTGCCTAATATTAAATATTACGTACAACTTCATTAAATTATCTATGCAATAAAAAAAGAAATAGCTCTCACACAGGAAAACACTTTCAAAGAATGGGGAAAATTTCACAGCTGTTACATTAAACTACTACTCCTTATGGAAGAAATATGTACGCTAGTGATACATCTCAAACGCATCATTTACAATGCAAAATGTTTAGCAATTAAGATAACAATTAAATACATTTTATGTGTTTCAATTGAAGTAAACAAAAAAAAAAAAAAAAAAAAAAAAAAAAGAAGAAAAAAAAAAGATTTTTTAAATGTAATGGAAAAAACAAAACAAAATGTGTTGGTAAAAAATAACGCAAGGAAAGTTGAAATAATTTATACATTTAATCTGGAGCATTTTGGGGATTTAATATAAAATGTATTCGTATTTATTTCATGCTGCAATTTTATATCACACTTGTAAGATACTGGACAACAAGAACTAGTTCTGCATGTTTTGAAAAAACTACATTTTAAAAATTTGAACAAATATATTCTGTAAAGAAACAAATGCATAGCTGCTGTTTTTTTTTAATTATTATTTTACTTTAAAATATAGAATGACATACAACACTTTTAAATTTAAAAATGAAATGAATTTTCCGGAAGTTTCTATGTTTTAAAATAAGCTTTTGTCCTTAAAATCACTTGTTTAATACAAACTTTATAGGTGGAGAACATGAGGTTTTGTTACTTTTAAATTCCACATTTCTTTTCTACTTTTTAGGAATGTTTTTCTGAAGAATTTGTAACAGAATGTAGTTCACTAACTACATGATAAAGCAGTTTATTCAAAACTTTTTTGTTCTTAAAAATTGATTTGTCTATATTTAATAAATTTGACTTCGTTGATTATAATGAGAAAACTATGTCGTTATATTAATAAAACTTAAATAATGGAGCAGATTTATTTCACAATTTGGATTGCCCACATACAATATTTCAATTATGGGAGGAGCATTTACTATACCGTGCCCTATAACAAAAATTGTTGTAATTCTTCCCAACCATTCCCGGAAAATTAAAGCAGACAGAAATTTTCCCATACCTTAAAAGAGACAATTACATTCCATAGACAATTTTTTTTTCATTCATTGCTAACAAATATGATACTGATTCATCCTTAAAAAGTCTAAATGAATCTTTTATTTAGATTTTAAAATGCTCTTAGAAGTAGTTTATGACGGTAATTCAAACTATTTCCTTGTAGTTTTATGCCATTATTACAATTACTCTCAGCCAGGGCTTAATTTCAAACAAAAAAATACTGGAGCCCTATAAGCTTCAAAACTTACGTTCATTTAATCTGGATTATGTTTAGTATGAGCAAATTCATTGAAAAAAGTAAGCAAGAATAGGATCCGAGTTCACTTGCGCTAACATGAAAATTAGGTCTTTCTTTCAGAATTGTAAAACAGAGTAGAACACAATGAGTTATCTCTGCTACATGTATTGATATGGTAAATGAAATTGATTTGAATGAGTTAAACATGAAAATTCACATTTCTTTTGTCATGTGGAATAAATAGATCATGCAAAGAAATGGGAAAAGTGATTAATATATGCGGAAAAAAAGTTTCAAAAGTGAAATTACTTACCTGATACACATCTGATATAAAGCTTATTTTATTTTGTAACAATTTGAGTTGTTAACTTACCTGAGGTGTCAAACTGTCAAATCTCAGTCATCACAAGTTTCGTAGAGGCGAAGAGGGGTCCCCAATAAGATAAAGTTTGTCTCGGTGTACAATGTCATACTTGATGAAAGAACTCGAGATATATATAATATGAATGCTTTAGCAGACACTAAACTATTCTGGATCGGATAGAACAGGCAGGATAATAAGCAGAATTAAAAATAGCACATTCACTAAGCTAACACTTTTAACTACGCTTGCTAACTGCTGGAAAAGAAAAGAATGGGCGGCAAAGGACGAATTGGAAAATTGCACAAGAGAAGCCAGCAGCTGATTTGTGACACCAAGAGTTAATTTTTTATCCGAGAAAGACCAGAGAGCGCAAGGTTAAATCAGAATTCCAAACTATGGCCCATCAGCAGATGTCCGCCATCTTGCTTTTGCGAGACAAACCATATCTGGAAACGTCTCAAACTCAAATCTCCAGATTCGAAAGGTTGATCATGGAATTCAGCTCCATTGTGTCCTCTTGGGCTGGAGGGCATAGAGCCCCTCCCAATCACCAGGACTCTTCAACCTCGAAATTCTTGGCAACGTCCATGGTCCTGAGCAGGAACCCGACAACAACAACTTGACTGATTTGCGTGATTATAACCATCCGCGCGGGCTCATTCTGCACCTTATCCCGACCGCGAGCGGAGGATGAGAGCCACAGGGGTCATTTCTCCCGATCCAGGAGTGGGTGAGGGTATTCCAGTCGCAAAAAGGGTGAGGCCTGATTGACGATTTGTCGTCCGCTGTTGTCGAGAGGCCAGTATCATAGTCTGGGCGACAGAATTTTCTGGTTCGAACGGGGAGAGCTCTAGCTGCAGATGAGATTCGGAACCAGCATCGGAGCAGTAGAAGGGCGAATCGATCGACAAGGCGTCATCCGAAAGTGCGCGGGTTCACGTGCGCAATCGTCTGGGATGGAGTCTTCCATAGTTTCCCGCCCTCCCCTTTTGTTTCGTTCACCTCTTCTCTCCTAGGGTGGCCTTAAAAAATTCTTACTTTCAAACCACTTAAGGGGACAATGCAGGTTTGAGTAAGAGGAATTCAAGACTTATTTTTCAAACTCAGTTCTCAGACGTAGTAAGAGGGAGACTAAGACAGGACCGGATCTCGAACATTCGAGACTCACACTACTGGTGAAATGTGGATTTTCCTCTTTTCTTGCAACACTTCACCTCACAGAAAAAAGTTTAGTATTTACACCATTATTTTTCTTGATGCGTTTTGAAAGAATTAAAATGTAAAAATGAATGATTATCTCAGTAAACTCGAAATTACCTTTCTTTGTTTTATAATTACATATTTTTAAGCACACAAAAAGATCAATGCTGTAAAAAGATGTTTAAACGTTGCCCAATAAGCTCAATAGCAAAAGTTTAATCGAATAAACAAAATTTTTCCCCACCTAAGAGAATGTTTGGTAGATCTTTAAAATGTGTTTACCTTTTACTTCAATTAACTCAGATACTTACATTTTTCAATGTTTTTAAAATAGATTGTTACATTACATTTAAAATTTACGTCAAAGTAATGTAAACAATAAAGAATTAATATGAATTTTCGAACTTAATTTTTATCAAAGATAAGAAATTCAGTCGTAATATAAGTTTCTCATTTATTTTTTTATAACTATTTAATTTTTTATAATAATTTATGATAAAGTTTTGTTTTCCTATATTGAAGTTTTTACCATTCAACGCGTTCATACGTCCATACAACGCACAGATATTGAAGTCTTTAATATGCTGTTATTTTTTAAAGTTTTGCTTCCGAAAACGTAGAATCTTCAGAAAAATTGCATATCTTGTACGTCTAGTGTTTGTATATATGCACACTAGCGCCATGCAATCACCACAGGATAATCCTGGGACTATAATCTAAAAAAGTTAGAGTGTAAGATAGATAAGTTTTTGTGAGTCTTATTACATTTTTTTAGAAGTTTAAGTAAACAATAATTTGTCTGTGAATTTAGGAAGACCTAATTAAATTTTGTCAAATTATCTAAACATAAAATTTAAAAAAGAAAGTAATACATTAACCACTTCAAACGAAAATGATATGTATTAAGAATATAAATTAAAAAAGATGCACGAATAAATTAAAATCAGATAAACGCAATAAGGAACTACTAATTAACTAATGCTCTTCTAAAACTTTTAGAATATAGGTTAAGTTTAGGAGGAGATAATCAGCATCCTTAAAAAATCATTAATCCTTTCTAGAGCATCAACACCTTCTTTTTCTTATTTACACGTAAACACCTTATTTTTACAAAAAATTGTTTAAATTCATGAACTTATTTCTTAGTTCATGTAACATTCTCTACGTCACTACAATGTTCCTGGAAATTTCTTTTAAGATATTTCCCGTGGACATCATGTTAATGCCTGCGGGGAAAAATATTTCTGACGAGCTAACACTTAAATCTCACTTTAGAGGCACTTTTTTTTTCATGTAACTTTCAGTCAACCGACTCAGGATTTTTCTTTTATAATCATTAAAAAAAAAAAAAACAGAAAGAAAAGAAAAAAAAAACATATTGTATAGTGACAAGTTAATTTCAGATTCTCGATAAAGAAAAAAAAACACTATCTAGCCTCCTAATATAATTTGAAAGGAATTTACCAGCAATGTAATGAATTCTCCAGATCAGCAACCGGACCTTATTAGGCGTTAAGTAATTTAGTTTAATAATGAGCCGAATAAATGATAATCTACTAACTGATCATTTGAAGGACTTACATGTATGCTCAAAAGCCTTAGGTGAAAACTATAGTTTATTTTTCAACATTGTAAAATTCAACTGTATATTCTTACAATATTGAAACACTAAACGTATTTATCCTTTAGATCTTGGCTTAAAATAGATTGTTTACATTAAATATCCATAAAAGTTTATACAGGTTTGGTTTTTTAGATAGAATTTAATGTATCTATGATTCTTTAAGTTTTTTCTCACTGACCTAGAAAAGACATTTGAAGGCTAAAGGTATAAATAAAGATTGAACTTTTCATACTTACCGAAATCCCACTTGTTACTGAAGAAATATTTTCAACAGCAACTTAAGACAAACGCTACTAACAATGAAGTAAAGTAAATGTTTTCATACTTTATTTGAAATATTAAGCTTTTGAGTATACAAGTCTATCTTTCAAAATATCAATGGAAATACAAATGCGTTGTTGATAAATAATGAATGGCGTCCGTTTTACAATTTTAAAAGTTTAGGGTATTCCTACTTTTGCAAGTGGCGTACCTTTCAGATACAAAGCTTTTTAAAATCATTTTGCTTGTATTTATTATTATTATTCAATAAATTACATGCATTTTAATGGGTGCATTATTTCATTTGAGAAGCGTGAAAATTGTTTTTCTCGAAATATTTATTTCCCGATAGAAAGGATCGCATTAATGCGATAATTTTGCAGGCAAAACCAAATAAATGTAAATTTTATTATCAAAGATTTGATAAATTTAATCAATAATTAATTTAATTGATTAGATTTGACAATTTAATCAATAATCAATTTATTTGATAATTTTAAACAATAAATCCTATATTGTTTAAATTTATCAATGAATGATGTTAATGGATTAAATTTTTGCACCGGGAAGCAGGACGAGGGGTCATTCTTTTAAGCTATTCAAATCTCAGGCTAACTTGGAAATAAGGAAAAACTACTACTTTAGTAGGGTTGTGTGCACTTGGAACAGCTACCAGAAGAGGTGGTAATGAACAAGGGGGTGGATAGCTTTAGAAGGGCCATTGATCTTCATTAGGAACTGATAAATTGACTAGTACCAGCCTAGCTGGGCCAGGAGCCTGTTGGTGGTCGTCGCATTTGTGTTTGTATTATTCGTATTATTCTTCAGGTAGTGATGCGATTGCATGCTTAGGAAAAAAATTTTGTGCACAAGATGCTTTGCTAATAGCCAGTTTTAGTTTGTTCTTAGGAAGTAGACATGATAAGATAGTGTTAAAGGTTGTTACTTTTTAAAACGATTGAAAGATAAAAATATGAACCGTGATTTTTTTCTTTATTTTTCGAAAGACTTAAAGTTATATTTGAGATTCTTACAGTGCGGCACAAAAGTATAAGAACAAAAGAAATATTTTATTTAAAAAAAACGGAATGCTTTTAAATAACATCTACAAGTGAATACTACGATCATAAAAACATATCTGATGTTTAGAAAAAAATCATTAAAAAAATGAAAAAAAAAATCTTGATGTCGCAAAATTTATATTGAAGCGATAGTTCAACTTGTTTTCAAACCTTCAAAATCTCCACAGTTTATTGCTGTTTCACCTTACTGTTTCTGCACTTAAGGAGTTGTGAAATTTTTAACGTTGAACCTAAATTTAAATACCTTTTAAAGCTTTCACTTTAAACCGGTTTAAACGTGCTAGTTACAGTTTTTTGCAGTTTGGAGTACAATTCAAAAAAGCGTATTTCTCAGGAAGGACGAAAAAAGGACAGTTCATGACCGTAGAAGAATTTTTTGCTCTACTCGCACTTTAGCTGTTAATCAAAAAAAAAAAAAAAAAAAAAATCGACCTCAGGAATATTACGTGAAATCACACGCAGACGAATAACCAAATCAGAATTCACAAAAAAAAAAATTGACTCGTAAGCTTTTTATAAAACTGTCACAAACGAGCAAGAATTCAATTTCGTGACGAATGGATTGATATCATTTTTTCTAATGAAAAGAATAGTAATTTTCATGGTTCAGAAAAAATCTTGTAACAAGTGGCGTGATTTCAGGAAAAATTTGAAGAGCATGTTCAGCAAGCAACACAGTGATGGTTTGCTCATGTTATGGGATGTATTTAGCTGCAATGGTAAAGCCTCTCTAGACTTCCTTAGTTGCAGTTAAAATTGAGAAAAGTATCAAGAAACCCACATTTGTTGCCGTTTGATAAAATCCTTGGCAGTCCTCTTATTGAACCTTATAGCAAGAAAACAATTCAATGCACATTTCCTGTTGTACAGAAGAACAATTCACATCTCGGAACATTAATGATGAATTGATCAGCACTGAACCCAGAACTAAAACCGTTAGGAAACATATAGAAAATCCTCTTACGTGCGTCTACAAGATATGAAGCAAATCAAAAGTTCAAACCAGCTATCCAGGAAGCCTTATGCTGACTCTTTCCCGATACCTACCATAATCTTGAGACATTAATGGAAAATTGTGCAATAATCCTCATCAAGGGCAATGCAAAAACCATATACTACTAAAATAGTTTTGTAATTTGTAAAGTGCCAATATTTCTCTTTTGTGAAAAAGCTTTTGCTACACCACAACTTTGTTTATTTTAACTTTGTATTTTTCTTTCATTGATTTTTTTTCCAATGCGAAATGAAATCCACAATTGTTCATATACAGTAAAACCTTTAAAGTAACCCGAAACTAACTATTGAGTCGCATCGTAATAGAAATTCAAGAACCAAAACCACCCAAATCAGGGATGTTTTACATGCAAATAACGGTATAAATCACTAATAATTTACTAGCTGCGTTTCCCGGCTTTGCCCGGTCCACTTTGAAAATAAAAATTGTGTCAAGTGAGGTATATTCAACAATCAGGATTAAATAAAAGAAAAAAAAACATCATGCAAAATTTCCCCTCCAAACAATGACGACAGACATTAAAATACTTTTAAGAAATTTAAATGAGAAAAATGGATTTAAAAAGCGTAACCATGGAAATACAAAGTAAAATAAGTTTAAGAATTGAAAGTGAGAAAGATGGAAATAAACAATGGATTCAAAAAGTGTTACCGTGGAAACTGAAAATACAATGGTTAAAAACTTGTATAGAGAACAGATTTTTGAACTTCATTTGATTCGCTTGTACTTTTTTTTCTAATGAAGATAGAGAGTTAAACATTCGACCATAGGTGGAGTTAGATCTGGAGTAAAAAAACAGCTCTTTCCAATGGTGTCAAAAATAAAACTGTAGGACAAACCCTTCACTTTTTGTTGATAGATTTAATGAAGAAAGTAGAGCTTTTCAGCTAAGTCTAAACAAATTCGAGTTAAAACGCAAATAACTCCCGTCGTAATTAAGTTAGATCATTTAAACAAATTGCGTAGAACGCAAAAAATTCTATTCTTTCCAACAATATATAATATCAATATGTGCAAGTAATTTTTCACCCCCATAATCGGGAATTTATGAGAACATTGGGTATAAATTGAAATAAAAAAATGAACTATTCATCAATTTTTTTCGAACTGGTCTGCAAACCTTTACAGGACTTAAAGGAACAAACGGTGAAAATTTCTCTGAAATCGCCCGGGTAGTTCTCTAGTTTTGCGAGTTCAAACACACAGACGCTTTTGTGGGACTTCATTTTATACTATGTAGAGATACTCAGTCAAGTACATGTTTTTTTTACGTATCCAAATGCAAACAGAGTTTTTTTTCACGGCATGTGACATTCATGTATAATTCTGGAAAATCTTTAACTCTCTGTGCTGGACATATTGAGGTGGAGGTCGAGATTCCATTCTCAAAATACTTCGAAATTTCAAACTCAGTTTGATTTTAAAAAACTTTTTCCTTGTAGCATTCAATATCCAAATTGCTGTAAAGAAAAATTCAAGAAACGTATAATTTCTGTATTCAATTTCACTTTTTTTAGTGTTTTTCTACTAACACTCTAACATTCGAAGAGTGAAGATTTAAAATCGCTAGTTTTTAAATGAATCCGTAATACTAAAAATCTTTTTCTCATTTTATTATTTTACATTCTGAATCTCTTCAATAACTATTGTAATTTAACCTTAAGTTATTATGTTAGATTTGTTGAACATTTGAGGGATAGTATTTCAATAGATTTAGAAGTTATGCGGCGTAACGTTTTACGTCACATAACATCATCTCTCATAACGCCATTTCATGGACTCTGTTAGGCGCTATTGAAACATTTCCTGTAAAATTTTAAAATAATCATATTCAGAAAAGTAAAAGTAAGCTTTTTTTGTAGTTAAAAAATTGACTTTTGTCAGTTTTATGAGGAAGAAGAGCAGCTTTGAAATGCAATTTAATTAAGGTTATTTGCAGTTACGTCTCAGCACAAAGGTATTTATATATTTAACATTCAATTATCTAACAATGTAATTATGTATTGTCAGTTCAGAAAAGCTTTGACTTTTTTTTCTTTAAGTACAAGAATTCGGTTTAACCCTTTGACGGTCGTTAGGTTGGTGGTAATTATGATAATTTTTTACACATAAAACTATTAGATAGCGATATAAATAGCATGAGAGTAAAGCTTTGTAAAAATTGATTCAGTTGATTTTGTTTAAATTGATCAGACACTTAAGCTTACTAAGATGAAAAGCAACAGTAGTTTTCCAAAATTCGATGATTTTTTAGCTTATACATATTTGAATTATTAATGATAATTTCTGATAACTGATGATAATTTTGGCAATTAATGACAATTAATAAGTTTGATAATGATAATTTTGAAAAGTCCAAATTTTAAAATGGTAATAAAAAGCCCAAAAAGATTTGGACAATTTACTTATTAAAAGGTAATCCTGATAAAAGAAGAAACAGGACTGCGTTAAATCGATGTTTTCAATGCATTAATTTCATTTGATAAGTTTTCAAAACAAAAACTGTTTTTTAAACAGAAACTAGCTGCTCCTCGTAGTAAGATCCTGGTGTCCTAATTACGTAGAAAAATATAATTTATTAAGTATTTGTATTCTATAGTTAATAGAGTATATTTGGGACTTAAAGAATACATATACAGTCGGATCCCGACTTACGCGAGGGATTCGTTCCAAGACTCCTCGCGTACGTCGAAATTTCGCCTTATGGACAAGTGTTGTGTATATGATATTTTTATTGACTTACCCAATTAATTTAGACATTTTTAAACACCTTTTAAACTGTTTTAGATCATTTTTTAACTATATATTACCGTTTCTTACATAAAGAGCTGAATTTTTACCGTAATTTTTTTAAAAAGCTGCATTATCTTAATATACAAAAATCTTCTGTGCGGACGTTTGTCACCATAGGCTTTGAAACGGCTGGACAGATTTTGATCAACAATTACAATTTTTGTATGTAATTAAGTTGTGGTAAGCATGGTTTCGAAACGCGATGGCTTGAATCAGAAACGTTTTTGTTCATTAATTAATTAATTTAAACATTGAATGGTTATGTCTCCCAAATGATTAATATTTATTTTAACCTATTGTTGAACGAGAACTGAAATAAATATTTAACCCGTTGCCAAACGACTATAAGAAAGCCAGCTCTGCTTTTTGTAATGAAATTTCCTACTGTGATATATCAATTGAGAATAGATAAAACGTAGAGAGAGCCTTCATTTCTTGAAAGCAGCGATTTTAAGTCCCGTTATATATTTTAAAGTAAAGTACTGGAAAGTTCACACAAAACGTGAGTCATGTCGTCGTAGTTGAACCATGTGACCGGATCGGTGCTTTAGGTTTTCCTAAACGGTGGAAGGAACAAATTAGACAATGTATGAAGTTTTAAAAGTTTTCATTCAAAAGATCGGAACGCTAAAGTTGGCTTCGCTCACTGTTCGGCTGAATTACACTAACGTGGTGGCTTGGCGATTTAGGCTATAAACAATAGAGTTGCGTGATCATTTGTTTACATTTTAAAGCTACTGTTAGTGTAATTTATTGTATTTTTTGTTTATTTGGCGAAATATTTCAAATTGCGAAGAATTGCTTTTTCGTTTTTAAAGAGTTTTTAATCATTTTAGTTAAATAAAGTAATTATTTTACATCGGGAGGGGGGATGAATGATTTTCACTTATTCGGAGAACTTTTTTTTACCTTTATCATTTTTCTAAACGATATAATTTCGATTGTTTTATTCTTTTTCATATGGGGGATGTTGCAGCGGGATTTCCCATGTGTTCTAGATGGGTATTTAGATTTTTACACTTAATATCTGAGGACGCTTTTCATCCTTTGAGTATGGCTGAAGAAACAAACCATCAAGTACGGGAGAAAAAAATAGTTAATAAAACAACTGCTCAGTGGGCGTTAGATAAATCAAGTTGTAATAAATATATACACATTCTGACACCATAGCAGCTTAAAACATTTTTTTACTTTTTTTTCAACAAAACGGCTCAAACACTTGATTGTTTATTGAAATTTTTAAACTTTCAATTTACAAAGTTTTAACAGAACAACGTTGTTGGGTCCTCTAGTTCAATATAAAATACTGTTATGATGTACAAAATCAATGATTAATGAGAAAGAGAAGCATAAAGATGAAACAGTACGGTACGTAACAGTATGTAGTTATAATAAACACTGCACTGTAAGAGTACTATAAATTACAATATACAGTATATATACAATAAATTACATTTATAACTCAAAAAATGAAGATGACGATTTATGCGGCGCAATCTGATCGTCATTCTAACATATTTTTAAATACAGTAACTTCGCATTTAATTTTATAACATTTACATCAATGGTAACATCCTTCTTTCAGAGTCTCTATAATCTACAATACAAGAACAGTTTCTAATTTTATATTGTTTGCATTTTGCTGAAACATTACTCTGCGAGTTACATATTAGAACTTAGGTCTGGACTTATACGGAGTGCCTTCTCTTGACTTTAAAGTATGCGTATGAAATATTCACCCGTACCTAATTGTCGTGCTACCTTCGACCCACTTTCTAGTTGTTCAAGCGTATCAAGAATCTTTATCTTTTCTTAAATTGTCGCAAACTTTCGCTTTTTGTCTCCATCTTCAAACTTTCAATGAAACAGCGTGCCACAATATTTCATCACCTTTCATATTTAGAATAAATAAATGAAAAATGAGTGGTGATATATACACTAATAAAGATATGTTTATAGTGCGATGCGTGGAAACTTGCGCAGTCAGTGATGCTGAAAAGATGGCAGTACATTCACGAAGTCAATGTTCAGTAGTCAATAACAAAGCCGAAACTTAGCATCACGATTCCTTTCCAAACATTTTCGTGTTGAGAGCGAAAAATTCGCTTTAGCTCTAAAATTCGTTGCTCCTGAAAAACTCGCGTTATAGCCATTTCGCGTCAGTCGGATCGCGTTGTAGCGGGAGTCAAGTGTAAAGCAGTAAGAAGCATAGTAATATAAGTGTCAAAATTAAGAACTTCAGTACAAATGGTGGGAGAACCTCTCCTCCGTTTTGTGGCAAGAAATGGTACTAGTAGCCCTGGTGCTCTGATACACAGCATGATTTAGAAAATTACTCAATGAAATTCTACCTGGGATCAGAACTTGCATTTTCCTCGAAATTTAAGTCCACTTCCGTCCCGTTACTTCTCACTGCCTTATATGTCCTATCGTCTTTAAAGGGTTAAAAAACACGATTTTTTTATAATCAAAAAGCACGGTCAAACGCTTTTGAGAACAAACTTTGTTAGCGTTATCTTTTATTTTCAAAAAAAGTGGTAAAGCTTATCGAGAAGGTACACATTTTATCTGCTTCAAGAGGAAGAAGGTAATTAAAAGCATACACTTCTGACAAATTAAAAATCATTAATGAAGTTTCGTTTACATAACCGCATTAAAAAAAAACTTTTATATTCGTTTTTCACCCAGAAAATATCGCACCGTTTAAAAAAGATTAAAAATTCAACAAGAATTACCAACACGTTTCCGTGGATTCAACAAAAATTAAGCAATTTCTCCCTATGTTGGCTTGGTTTTATCGTAAAATCAAGCATTAATACAATTCAAGTAGAATGAATGCCGACAAAATTTGCAAAATTAATGAAGAAACACACATGTTTCAAAACATCGGTAGTTGAATTTAAGCATCGATATTATTGAATCACTACCCATTAAACATATCGGTCTGATTTTATTTTCGAATATGTCCACAAATATAGAACCTACTGAAACACAGCCAAAAATAATTGAAAATAAAAATGACTTTTGAAAAAATATTTTAATAATGAGTTATTGAAATATTCTCTGCAAATTAGTTATATCCAAGAAATAAGTACGTGATGTGGATGCGTAAACTAAAAAATACTAATTACTAAAACATCAGTTATGAGAATTTTTCCCCTGAAGAGTATAAAAACTAAAATTGCTACACTTGGCGATCAATACAAACTAAATAAAGGTTATACTTTTTAAAATTAATAATGCAAAAAAAGAGAAGAAATTAAATGGAAATAAATCGCAAAAAAAAAAAGAAAGAAATGAGATAAACAACGTAAAAGAAGTCTCTAAAATTTGAAAATGACTGCAAGCGCGTGTTTTGGGGTTGCAACACGTATAAAGCATTGGTTTCCTAGGAGTTAATCGCCGACCTTCGGCGTCGCTTCTCGCTGAGAGGAAAACTTGATTCTTCTGCGCATGCGCGCCCCACCAAAATCGACGTTGTGAGTGGCATGCCGGAATCACTTGACTTTGATTTCAGCGTCACGCTGAGCAGCGACGTCAAAGCTCGGTGATTTCGCTTCTAGGAAACCAGGGCTTAAGCCCAATTTTCTGTGTTGAAAAATAGATCACGGGACGCGGGAACTTTCCCGGCCGCGAAGAGAACCAAACGTCAGCAGCCAACAAAAGCAAATCCACCGCCAAGGAAGACGAAAGGAAAAAGTACTAAGGAACAGTTTACACAATAGAGCAAGTTGGGGTTTTCTGGGTTTTTCACGCCTCTGTATCTCAGCACCAAGAAGATTCCCAGAGTTGATTTTTGGTATACTTAATCTCTAGTGGCCCCTGACGATATAAACCAAAATACAATCCCCAGGACAATCAGGGGGAGGAGGAATTCAAGTTAGAAAATCGCTGTTCAAAAAAGTTTTTGCTTTCTTTGCTCAGACGAAAAGACGAATCAAGCTGAAATTTCGCACACACATTCCTTGTGCCCTACTGACGTGCCTTTTGGGCCATTTGACCCCCTCCCCTCCCCCTCCCCCTCGTTTTTACCCCCCAAATTGTACCTTCCCGGGGGCCATTGAGTATATATACGAAAATTCAACCCCCAGAGACATCATGGGCTGGAATAATTAAAGTTTGAAAATCACTAATTTCCCTTAAATTCTTATGTACTTACTCTCAGCTCATAGGGTTTGTTAATCTCTGACTGCAATTGCAAGGTTAGAACAGATCTAACAGTTGTTCAAAGTTGTCTTAGGAAATGAAATTCAATCAAGACTAAAACAGATCCAACAGTTGCAACAAGACTTGAAATCGCGGATATCTCAAATTTGCCACAGCGACTGCGCAAGCGCGCGGACTTGGCTCATTGGGCTTTCTGTTTTAAGATTCCTATAATGCTGTCCCCCCCCCCCAGTTTTGCCGATACGAAATTTCTTTCCCCCTGTTTTTCAGCTTTGATATATTTAAAGGGGGTAAAATTTTAAATGTCGGTGCGAAACTGGGGTTAAACCATTAGAATATTTTGCGTGACATATTATATGAAACTATACGCATATGAATATGATACATCTTACTTTATAATTGAAAACTAAAAATAGCTCTTTTTTATTGGTTTGCTTATTTTCTAAATTAACGCATTTTTCACAAACATAACACATTATGAATTGAAAATATATGAAATACGTGTGTGGATATCCGTGTTTTGCAGTAATTTGTTAACAGACAAAATTTTTGCAATTAATTTAACCAAGACTTTTGAAGAGCTAAGTCCGCGTGCATCATGCGCAGTCGCTGAGGCAAATTTGGGATATCCGCCATTTGACGTCGAGTACCGTTGTATAGCTCTTCTGACACTTTCAAATTTAAAATATTTAATGGCTTAGTTTTTTTTTTAACTTGGTAATAACATGCGTTATTTCGTCTTTTTAATGAACTTTTAAACAAAACTAGGCATTAAACAAGACAAAGACCTCCATCAAAAGAAAGATAAATATCCAAATAATTAAAATTATCCCATAAAACGTAAAAAACATAAAACGTAAATAAGATGTTTTTTCTTAAAACGTAAATACGATTTAAGGAAAAAAGTCATAAAATAAAAAGTGAAAAGCTGGATTGAAATAGCCCGCAAGCTGTAAAACATTAAAAAAAATCCTTCGTGAAAATGTTGAATAATCCGTCAAATAAAGAAACTAATAGAATTTATTGCGAAGTTGTAAAATGATCCAAAACAATATAATTTAAAATATAGTATTTTATTATCCAAGAAGTTTTCTATGCAACAGAGAGGATACAAGGATTGCAATAAAATTTAAACAGCCCAATTCTCGCAAAATGAACATAGAATCTAAATGGTCAGAAAATAACTTGACGTAAAATTAGATTTGCCATTATTGTTCCTAAAAACACAAAACAGGGGTGTTTCAATTGAACATTTTCTGACTTGAAGTTCTCAATTCTAAAAATACAGACAAAGTAATAATATCAATGCAAAAAGATGTGATATCTCATCAAAAACAACCCTGTTGTAAAAATTTCCCCGCCAAGGAAACCTTGAACTTTTCCGTACAAAAAAGAAGGCCTTCATCCTAAACCCCAAACATTCAGCCATAAAAAGTTATGATATCTAGTTTGCCCGCCAAGTATCTGCCAAACTATCATCCTCCCTGTTCTCCACTTTCATCACATCTACTTCCGTTAGAACCTCCTCCCACCTTCAACTCTTCAGAAATATGGATAGATCCTTTAAATTGTTTATCCTGTTTGGCGGGAAGCTTTTTACTACCGAAAGTATTACTCTTAAGGGATGAAAATTAGATAGAAATTTTAAAATACACTGTATAACAAAAAAACTCGACGCACCAAGATTCGACAGTTCCTTCTTGGTGCGTAGATTTTTACTTCCTTTTACAAAATAGGAAGTATTGTATTCGCGAAAAAATTTTCACTTAAAAATCGATCTTAATTTCCATTTTACTCACCCCCGAATGAATATTGAGTTTTTTTTTCGACTCGACCAAACGTGGATAGTCGCCTAAGAACGTATAGACACGCGAAGTATCCATAATGACGATCCCGAGTTAATTACAACGAATTTTCTCGTGACATCTGTATGTACGTATGTATGTATGTATGTATCTGCGTATGTACGGATGTGTGTATGTGCATATGCATGTCGCATAACTCAAGAAAGGTAAGTCCTAGAAAGTTGAAATTTGGTACGTAGACTCCTAGTGGGGTCTATTTGTGCACCTCCTCTTCTGGTTGCATTCAGGTTTTTCTAAAGGAGTCTTTTGCCCATTTTTTTTGGGGGGGGGGGAATCATTGTTAATTTCGATGGAAACTCAAGTGGTGTTATAATTTGGCGGACACTTGGCCATATATCGCTAGTCTTTTGGTCGCCACGTTTTGTCACCAACTTGGCGACAAATTTGGCGATTTTTTTTTAAAAATCTGGTTTCAATTTATCCATTGTTGGTGATATTCAGAGAGTTAGCTATTGAATCACATTAAAATTGCCATTAATGGGGAAATGACATTAAATTTGAGTAAAAGGAAGTCATGTGGTGCAAACATCAGCTCGTTTTGTTATAGAGTGTATAATAGGGTGGGTCATTTAAATTTTTTTTTTCGAAATGTTAACGGGTAGAGGATTAAAAAGGTGCTAAATGGTCTCAAACTAACATGTGTGAAATATTATTCCATTCCGATAAGTCTTTTTGCCTCCGGATTGAGTTTGAAGTTTGGATTTTCTTACCCAAATAGGATACGTTCTACGTAAGATTGCAATAAGAATAAATGTTACTTCTGTGGTAAGTAACCGCCCTAAACCAGGACTAAGGCAGAAATACTTAAATTTTACTTCGTTTACAGAAACAAGTGATCAAATTTTCACTTTGCATCTACTTTAAATTCACACCTGCCATTTTAAGTGTAAGAATTGACTGAAATGTGTGAATTTGGTCAAACGCTTCCTGAGAAAATCTACTCCTTGAAGTGCAACAATCTTTTGAAATAATATCCGAAAATACCTAAGACAATTATTAGAAACATTTTACCAAGCTAGTAAACTGCCAGAAACTGATTACCGCACAGGCCCACTAGTCCTGGAGCCCCTCTTCCTAGGGGCCCCAGTTTACTTGAAGAATTATGCATTGCATTACAACTATACAAAAATACACGCGTTTTAAAATGAGTTTAAAAATATCGACTTGTTAATTGGAAAAAAACTTTCTTAAAGGAAAATTTTCATTCATTCAACCAGTAGTGAATTTACCATGTCATAATTCAGAGAGGCCCCGAAACAAGATTCATAAATGCACACAATAAATGATTTACATAGTTCTGTGATAGGCAAAGGAGCTGGAATATATCGAAGCTGGAATTGTTCAAAAATAGGACTGGGAAGCAAAAGGTTTAAAACCACCGATTTAGAAGATAATTCTGAGAAATTTACCTTTTTTGTCTTATTTAAATCAATTTTTCAATTTGCTGTTTGCCAGGTTCATAAAAAATTTTATGTTTTGAAAAAAGACCATGTCCTATTTATAAAACATGTACAACTTGAACTAAATTTAAAAAACATATGCTGAAGATTTTGACGAAAATTATTATTGGATAATTAAAAAGTGCATTCTGTTGCAGTTATTAAAGAAATATTTCAATAATATACATATATTTCGGTCAATCCATTTAACTCTATAAAAGAGAGGCTCAGGGGGCATACTTGGAATTTTCAGGGCTTTTAATTAAAACAACTCCGATTTTAGCTTTAATATCGCAATTTTAGGCCATTTCTTAAATGTTCGGGCAAAGGTGTAGAATACCTTCCCGAGATATTTCTTGAAGCTGATGTTTTGAAAATAACGTTTAAGCTGTCTTTGGTGATGTAAGTGTGAGAAAAAGGGGGGTGGGTGTTTTTTAGAAAAATAAATTAAACTAGAGTTTTCAAATTGCAATTTTAGACCGTCTTTAATAAACTATAAGGGTAAGAGGTTCTATGAATGATCCCCTCCGAAAACGTCTCAGAGGTGAAGAATTAAGAACATCTTTAGAGGACTTAAGTTGATATCCAACCTCAATGTTTTAAAATTTAATTTTAAAAGTACAGTTTTAAGCTGTACTTGACGACGTTAGAGGAGGGAGACTCGTAGAATCCGCCGTAAATAAAAAAAACCCCCTGATCTTAAAATTATTTCAGCTATATTTGATGAAAAAATAGAAGGGAGGAGGGGGGGGGGAGTCTCATTCTAGAAAAATACTGTCCAAGAGAATTTTGTGTAGATAAAAGTGTCATATATTATTTGTGTTCAACTAATAAAATTTGTAAATGTAAAAAAAACAGCTTTTATGAATTAAATTTTTGCGGAATTTTGCAATAGAATCGACGTTGCATGTAAAGACGAGGATTCCGCAAAACAACTGTCCAGCAATGTGATGTAAATTTTAAAATCTATATATGTGTCAAATAAATTAATTTAAGAAATATTGAGTTTAATGACTGTTTAGTAGTAAAACTAAACGGTTTCTGCAGATGCGTTTCAAGATTTTCTTTTATGGAAAAGAAATGAACATACTTCTGTTCAAGCTCGAGTTACGTAAAACTTTTTCTTGATGACGTTTGTATTTAAATTTCCACACATTTGAAACCGAAATTAATTTTTTTCGTGTCTTGAAAAGCCTTGAAACAATGAACCCTCTACACTAAATTAAATTTACAGCAATGTGATGTAAATTTTAAAATGCGTATTTATGTCAAATAGGTTAATTAAAAAATATTTTGCTTTACGACAAGATGTGTTTAACAAACTGCAAAATAGGAGTTTAGAGGTTCTAAGTGCGGCAGTTTAAAAAGTAAATTAAATACGTGTGTTAATTTTTAGCTGCACTAGGGAACTTATTTATTCCTTGAGAAAATTTAACTTTTTAAAAAGCACTCTGTATTTCAAAGTATAATTAAAACAGTTTTACCAGAAATTTCTGTGAATTTTTATTTTTATTTAAAGAAAATCGCATTATTGAAAAAATTCAAAAACAACTGAAACTTTTTAACTTGAAGTGGCACATTCAACTCAAACAGAATTCGATCGAATATAATGCTATTGTATCTACCAATAGCGCAGCCAAAAATTTGCATTGCCTCATGCAGTTGAAATTTTTCACTACGCTACTGGCACATAGCATTCCATCGAATTGAACACAATCGAGTTGAATTTGCCATTAAAAGAGAGCAAGTTACATTGAATAACTTTTAATCAACCTAATAATCGGATTTTCACAAAATGTTATTCCAGAAGTAATTTTTCCGAAAAATCATACTGAAATAACAAATTAAAGAAATATTTGTCGCTCAATTTATCAGCAAGTGGTCGTCCATTCATAACATCATTTCAGGGGCATATTCAACTCTAGCATAACTGATGATTTGATTCGAACGAATTCTATCAACCACAAGTTCAGCCAGAAATTTACTTTACTCCACACAAAAGAAAATTTCTCGCTACGTGACTGGTAGATAGAATTCGATCGAATCGATCATGATCGAGATACATATGCTTCTACATGTCATTGAAAATTACACCGATTTGGCTCAAAAAAAGGAAAAGTGTAAATGCTTCTTTTGGAACCTCTGTGCACAACCAAAAAGGGAGGTTCACAACCAGACTCCACTCAGTCTACATACGAAACTTTTACTTATTATGGTGTACAGTTTTTCAGTTATGTGATATACATTAAAACTAGGGGCGAATTGGTGCTTGAACTTACCGAAACGCAGTTACTTTTCAAGAAAATTACTGGGCAGGAATCATTATATCACGTACATACTGACGTCACGAGAAAACTCGTGATAATGAATTCAGTTAAGTATCAAAAATGGGCATTTTTATTCCCGGTACGTTCATATGCATTTGCAGACGGGTCGAAAACACTAAACATACATCTGGGAATAAGTAAAATAGAATTTTGAGGCTTAATTCAAATGAAATTGTTTTTTTTATTTCATACATTTCTTCCTCTACTTCGCACAAGGAAGAAAAACTAAATACTTATTAATTAGTGATTCCATCTTTGCAGTGAAGTTTCACAGAAATGATTAGTTATTAAAGAATTTAATTGCATTTTAATGATTTAAAAGAACACTACTTACTTTAATGTAATAATTAAAAAAAATAATAATTTATGTAACCATTTGTTTTTGACACATTTCTGTTCACTTTTTACATTATTGATTGTCTTTGAAAACGTAATTATGGAAATTTATATTTCAAATTTAGATGTCGTTTCTGTAGTAAATATGATTTTGTACTACAATTTCCTGCTACTTTCTTTGCTTGCTTGTCATTTTGCTGTAAACTATTCAGTTAATTTTGAGATGCCATTAGATTTCAAATTTTCATATTAATAATGCAGATTAATAATCATATTCAGTCAAAGCCTAAACCCATCATTAAGCCTGCAGTCTCAACAAAAGTAAATTTAGTGCGTATTTTTTCTTCTTTAAAAAAATGTACTAAATTCACTTTAAATTTACTTTAAATCAACTAATTTAAGCTTCTTTTATACTTATGTAGCACGCATTACGGGAGGATATTATAGTGATCCGTAATTGTTCCGAAACATATCCTAAGAACTGTACCAAAACGTGTGCCACAAAATGCTTAGTGCAAGTGTTTAAAAACCATTCTTTTACACTATCCATGAATTGTCAAAAAGTGCGCTAAAAAGCAAATACATGTTCCGAACAGTGTTCTAGAAGTGCTTTGAAAACTGACAAAAAATAGTGTTCTAAAAAAGGGAACTAGTGTCCGTGTTCAAAAAATATTATGACATGCGTTCTCAAAACGGTTCTAATAACTATTACAAAAATAACGTTCTCAAAAAAGCGTACGTGTGCAAAAAGTATTCAAAAAGTGTTTAATTATTTGTAATGTAGTGTTCAGCAAAATAGACTCAGAATACTTTCCCGAATTTGTCAAATTCTTGCTGTTAAGATTGATGCAGAATCTTATATTGATCTCATTCACTTCAAAAATGTGCCTGATTCACCATACTGAAATCAATTTCTGACGAAAATATTCAGCTGTTTGTTTCAGGCAGAAAAGAAGTCCTTGCTACTCACAAAAACTTTTCGGGAGGATGATTTGACAGGGTTTTTTTCCCTCTTATTAGGGGGGAGGGGGGCTCTACTTTTGGGAGGTACTCCCCAGAATTAAGCCCTTAGCCAAAACTTGACAGTAAGAAGGACTTTCAAGCTATTTAAAGATGAATATTTTTAACTTTGTAAATTAATGATTATCATAAACGTTTTTGTAAATATATGATTAATACTTTAACAACCTTAAGTTGTTATATATATATATATATATATATATATATATATATATATATATATATATATATATATATATATATATATATATATATATATATATATATATGTGTGTAATTTCGTTTTTCAGTTTTTTAATAAAAATAATTTTTTTCCTTAAATACGGGATTTTCAAACTCAATTCGGAGGCAGAAAATGATCTCTTAATCGAATGAAATTTTATACATTACCTTAAAACGTCAAGATAGTGTATATACAAAAAATAAATACAGGGTGACCAATAATTAACGCGTTGAAAAGAAATCTCAATTTCTCGAAAACTGTTTGGCGTATCAAGTCCAGACTTGGCGGTTAGATTCAGTGCGTTGGCGTTTTTTTTTTTGCGCAGTCTCATTGAGTTGGTTTTTGTTGTGTATTTTTCAGTGAAATTGTCGAGATATAGCGTTTCTGATCGCATTTTAATGGTTCGAACGGATTATTCAAACAATAACAGCCCAATTCTGGCTCAAAAAAAGTTTGCAACTGAGATTAATCTTAAGACACAGACAGACTCGCTTCTGAACGAATTGTGGAAATTTTGGGAAATCAGTTTATTCCAGTTATTCAAAGTGAGCTGGATTTCGAAAGCACGTGGCTCATGCAAGGCTGCGCACTACCTCATTGTTAAATGAGGTTCTTGATCTGCTTGAAGAGCACATTAATGAGCGAATTTTGGCTTTAGGGTACATGAAATCTAAAAATATGGGAAGTAATTAGGCATCCTATTCTCCTGATTTGAACCCTTACGATTCATTTTTGTGGGGTTATATCAGAAAACAAAGCTTACGCTAGAAACCCTAGAGCATCGATTACCTGAAAACCGCAATTCAGACTGTTATTGAAAGCATTGAAACTTCGATCCTTCTGCGAGGGATGCAGAATTTCGCTATTCGTTTGCGCCGTATTATAGCTAGAGATGAAAGACACATAGAACATGTGTCAAACAAATTCCCATGTATTGTACTTTATTTTAGAATTTAAATAGAATTTTTTTTAATTAGTAGTTTTCAAGAAATTAATTTTTGTCTTCAGCGCGTTAATTACTGATCACCCTGTAGATATATTGAACATTACGTAAATACGAATTAGAACATAGGATTTAGATGTAACATATGAAATATTTTTAGGGGAGAGTGGGTGTACTAAGTTTTTTTTTTTTTGGAGAGGGTTCCGTGGTAGTCTGCACTTTGAGAACCTCTGACCTACAGTACAAGACTTATATATCGGGCTTATTTTTCAACTACAAAGAAGGAGTTTTAAAACATTTAAGCATAACAAAAAAAACTTTCGTATACGGTATGAAAATGCAGCATTAACAAGAACTAGTTTTCAATTAAATTTATTGAAAAGGATCCCGATCCTAATGCCTACCTCATATTAAAATGAATTTAGCGGGTCAAAACATACATAAAATCTTTAAATACCTTTAATTGTTTTCTCGATAATATGGGGAATACAGAAAAGAAAAGATAACCCGTCTGAAAGCAAAGTAATCTATTGAGAATCACAGTATCAAAGCTTTTTAAACTGACTAGTTAAATTAATAATAGATGAATAGCATAATGATACCACGCTTTTATTTTGTTGCCTTTGGAGCAAATTTGAATTGGCGAAGAGATTCCATCGCAGCCTTGAAATGACTATTCATAACGTTTTGATGACAATTTATGCTCTATTTATGTTGTTTTTTCATTTAATCAATCCGTCAGAGTCGACCCATTTGCACAGAAACTAGAACTTTAAAAAAAAAAAAAGAGAGAGAGAGAGAGAGAGAAAAAAAGCTCAAGCAAAAAATACATTTATCCACACATACAAGCTCTATTTAAAAAGTATTTAATTACTTCAAATGAGATCATTTACAACTCTTATTTTAACTGCAGTTGCTTTTTTTGAAGTGTGAAAAAAAGTAACTATAATTTGTCGAACTAATACGTAAATGGTGATTATCTGAGATTTTTATTTTCCGAAGTAAATGGGAGTATAATTTGATAAAAGATGGTTTAAAGGAAGACACTCACAATCTGTTTTAGATCCTTGGCAGTCTGCCGACATTCTAAATCGGGCTCTGTCGCTTCTTTATGCACCTCAAAATAGGACAAAGAAATGACTCTTTTTTAACTTTCCAACCTGTTAGATTGAGAGAAATGTTTATGTTATTTTTTTATGTTTGGAAGAGGACCAAGAATGCTTTCTATTTTAAGCGGGAAAGAGGGAAAATACTTTAGGTTCATTTTAATGTGAAAACATATTTATTCACTAATGTAAGTTACCTGAAAGTTCTTAAATTAAAATTAGTAGTTTTTCACAAAATAACACGCATTTCTTTTCGAGGTTACTTTTTGACCAAAAGGAAAAAGAAAAAAACATCAAAATTTTAACTACCTATGAAATTTTGAAAAACATGCTAAAATTAAATGGCTTTTATTTCAGTATAAAAACAGTAATAACAATATTTTTCTTACACCCTAGAGGAAATATAAAATATTTAGTTTTGAAAAACAGACTTTATTGCATTACTTACGCTAAGAATATAACATAATTGACCAAGTTAACATTTCGCACATAATTCTACGGGGTTGTCCACAAATGATGTCCCGATTTGAGGGGGAGAGGTTAAGTTTTTTTCATGAGAGTTTGTGAATAGGGGGAGGAAGGAGATAAAAAGAAGTGCGACATCAAGCATTTTTTATAACACTTTGTTAATGAAAAAGCCCGTGACAAAGCCCCTAAACAAAAAGATTTGGTCAGTAGGGGAGAGCGGAGCTAAAAGTTCCACGTGTAAGTTGTTCCCTTTGAAATAGCTCAATGAAGAAAAAAGATAAATGCATTTTGTAAGTACTCGGTAAAATGGAATGATGCAGCGCACCAATGGCAGCCATATTAGCCAGGCCAGTGGCGTCTGGTAAATTAAAAGCTGAGCACACGTGCATCACTGATTTACTTTTGTAAATACTTCCGTTTTTGAACCTTTTGGTCTTTTTCACTAACTTTGAATGATAGGGTTTAGTTTTTTGGTGTTTTTATGAAAATATCTATTGTGCATTCTAAAATACTGCGCTGAAACGATTTACGTTTCGTTATCTAACCTATAATTTAATTTTTCAAGGACTTGTGCTTGTGGGGCTAGTTATTCCTCCTTTGTGGTTGTTCCGAGGAACAACTAGCCCCAAGGAACTCATTGTCCTTATTTATTTATGTATAGCAGCAGTGCAGTTAGCAAAAACACAATATTATATGTATGTATTTGTTACCGTAAAATACAAAAATCGGAGAATGTTGACTCTCACCAGTGAATGACCGAAAATATTTGGTCGTTCTCTTACAGACCGAAAAATATGAAACTTTTGAAGATCAAAATGCAAATCAAAATATCTTTCATAGTTTAATATTAAAATTGATAAAATTTTTTGTCCTAAAGCTTAATTACACCACCTTGTGGTGATCTCAGGAAGTAGTCAAAGATGCAAAACAGTTCAATGGTGTTCAGACTAGGCAGAGGTCCCATACACAAGTGAATCTGTCTACGCTTTACCTTTTGAGCCATCATTAACCAGAGACTGTTGCTTCTCTTTTGTGAGTTTAGCCTGGTCAAATTTGTGTAGGACTTTCATTATCGAATGTGTAAACTTAAAACGCAAGTAACTTTCCTTTTTGTAATCTAGAGATAGCAAAAGTCACTGAAAATGGTAATTAGAATATACAATAAACTCTTGGTTACCCTCGGAATAGGGTGCCAGAGTAAACGCGTATAATCGAATTTCAAGGATATTTGTTGATGTTGCACACTAGGTAGAAAAAAACAATACTAGAAAATACACGAGCAAAAGAAATTCAAGAACACTGACATACATTCAAACTCTCAAGTAACAATGCTAGGGGCAAACAATTAAACTAGTAACACTAAAAGTGACAACTGTACTATGTAGAAAATGTACGTAAATGCAAAAAGAAAAAAAAAGAATCATTCATTACTGCAAACGGACACAAAAAATCATGCAATCAGATCAACCAAATGAAATAAACTTAGTTTACACAAAATACTTTTACAGCAGGACAATTTTTTCTAGCAAACCTGGCTCGGTCACTCGTTTACAGACACATGGAGTGTAGATGCAAAAATCGGGTTTCAACTAATCAGGTTTTGGTGACCGAGGAGATTTGGATGTCTTTGGGAAAAAGGGGAAGAAAGAATATGGAATGTCTAGATCTTGCACGTGTAAAGTTGAAATGAGTGTTTTCTACATTCAGTAATTTATAAACACAAAGATAAATAAATAAATAAATGAACATTAAATAAACAAATCCGCACAATAACAATATCCGCGCGCGAGTTATCAAGAGTGTTATTATTTGCAGAAACCTATTTTATGGATCGTCTACGAAGTAGTCTGCATTTATAGTTAAAGATGGATTTCTGTTATGATTGCAGACTGAACTAGTTATCATGGCTTATTAGCTACAGAAGCTGTTAAATAGTTTATTTAATTTACTACATTATTCTAATCTTACTATATTTTACTATGCTAATATATTATAATGTTACTATATTTATTAACTGTGCCTTAAGATATGCATTTGTACTTAAAAGGTAATCAATGAAACTTTAAATACAAATTATCAATGTAAAATGTAAAATAAATTTAGTTTGTTTTACGTTTAAAAAAAAACTTCTGATTATTCGGACAATATTGCTTATTAGTCTTTAAATAGACACTTGTTTTTAATCAACATTTATTTTTTTTATCACAATTATAACTTTAACAAATTACTTGCCTCGAAACGATGTTCATCTCGAAATCAACATCGTTTAACATCGTCGTGTTAATACTGGAACAACTTGTCCCACCTGCGGAACATCTAGCCCCAAGAGGCAAGTTGTATCTTCTCGATTTTCGGTACTATAAAATTATTTATAAAATTATCTTACGAAATATTACACATAAAACAGTTGTTACATCATAGGGGCACATATTACTCTATTCTAATCTCAGAATAATAACTCTAGAACTATACTTTCATAACAAATTTTAAGTTTGTTTGAAAAACGGAACTTCTTGCCCCCGCTCTCTCCTGATTGGATTTTCGCAACACAGCCAAAAAGGGAAATGATTAATGAAATACAGTACAACCTCATTTATCTGGACTAACTGGCATCAAAGACAATCCGGATAATCCAAGTAGTAAAGGATTAAGTTAAATAGAACCTTAAATAAGCAGACTTATCATTCATTACGACAAAAATCTTGTTTTGTAACAATATTGAATAAAATTGTTTACTTGGAGAATATATATATATATATATATATATATATATATATATATATATATATATATATATATATATATATATATGTATATATATATATATATATATATATATATATATATATATATATATATATATATATATATATATATATATATATATATATATATATATATATATATATATATATATATATATAAATGGATGGATGTTTGTGAGTGTGTGTGTGTGTTCCTTATCCAAATCCACAGTTTTTGTCAGATTTCTTCCAAATTTGGCACGGAAGTAAAATTGATGCTCAGGAATTCATATAGGTTGGGTTTTGAAATTTAAAAAAGATCCAAAGAGGTTTAAGTTTATGTTTTTAACCATAAAATTGATCTTTTCTACTCAAACTTATTTTCGTATAGTTATGAATTCGGTCTGAATGAAAAGTCTGTAAACAACTGCTCCAAATGAAGTTCCTTCAAAGATTAACTGTAATCGTTAAATTTGTGAATTTTGGTTCGAAGCAAATGAAACTGATTAGCTTATAGCCACCAGGGGATATTTTAAATGCAATCAACACTAAACGTATACTCAACGTTCGCCATTAAAGGCCGATTCGCGACTAGCGTAGAGTATATTCGGCAAGAAAACTGAACGAAAAAGAGATGCCGCTCTTGAGCTTTTTTTAATTGAACCCGGCGTAGCATTGCGGTTTCCAACGGTTCTATTTATTTTGCATGTTTTCCTTTAGTAATTACGTAGCAGTAATGGTAAATCGAAATTGTTGATCAGCATTTCCATCATGAACAGCACAGAAAATACCAAAGTTAGTTAGGTATCAATAAAATTCATTCATTATCCATGTACGATCTTCAGCAATTTAATGTTGGATGATCCTTAAACCAATATGCATATGTTCTTTATACTATTCCATGGTTTATGTCGGCTCTTTACCTTATTCGGTTCAACTAAGTTAAATCGCTGCAGGATATCAAAGAACGGGGGTAAAAAATACTAATATAGCAAAAAATTGCAAAATAATCATTTTTGTGCATAGTAGTGTAGCTGGAATTTGTCTTTCAAGGGGGAGGGGAGATGGTCATGGCGTTTCTTACATGCACATGAACTACCATTCTAGGATTGCCAATGTGTGCTAAAATAAAAGGCTGTGCACCTTTTGACTCGCAAAACCACACTGAAATCTAATTTGGCGGAATTCATACAGTTTGGGAGGCTCAAAGTTTTAATTTTGAAAAATTGCAAACAAATATTAATTTAAATTTAAACTGAAAAAAATTGCTACGTTTTTTAAGCAAACAAATTTCTTCATTTAAATTTTTATACTACCTTAACGCTCGAGCAATTATACACCTGATGAAGCATCTTTGCCGATCAGCAATAATTTTAAACCTGTTAGCGGGTATGATGCAACTTTTGACACACAGATTACTACTGAAAAAAGCATGATGAAATATTGCGCCACAATATGAAGATTTTTTTTTCATCGTGAAATACGTTGAACAAAACTGCATTCCCAATTAAAAAGCTCTGTTCGATAACTCTTATTGCAAACAATCGAAAAGTATTGGAAGTTTGTATCTACCACTAAGCATTTCAACCGTCATTGAAGAAGTGCTGTAAGAGATGAATGCAAAATTATCACTGTAATAGCTTAAACTCCCTTCACAGTTTAGAGATAAGACGAAACAGATCGTTACAATATATTAATATTACTGTCTATCTGTCATTTTTACCTACGAAAACGGAAATTTGACGTCAATATAAGAAAATAAAATGTAGCTGACGTGCGTCTTTTTAGGCAAGTTACACTTATCAAATTTTACTCTGTGGCATAGCGCTAAATCACCATGGAAAGAGCGAGCAGACATGTTTTGTAAAGTTATAAATACTTTGTAACAAAATGACCTAACACTTGATACCTTCATTCGAAAAACACTGCCGAAAAATCCGTAAAACGGAATGTTAACGTCTGTTAACAACACTGACAGAATTCTTTATTTTCTGTACGGTGGACTGTCTGTTTAGCTTTTGGACATCGAGGATCATTTTGAGTTAATCTGAAAATATTGTAGCTGTGTGTCCAAGAAGACTATTTTTTTTATATATTTATGCCTGATAATAGGGATTGACTTTTATTTTTTGGTAAGCTCACGACTCTATCTAAGGAGACATTCAATGACTTATTTCCGAATAAAATGTATGTGAAAAACACTTGCATTTTTTGATGTCTTGGTTAAGCAAAACTTATAAAGGCGGCACAACGCTTTTCTTTTGAAGCATCACGTCAAAGGTTGCTCCATAAGATGTGCAAAAGACAATAGTTTCTCTTTGCATTAAGACAATTTACGAACTGTCCGTCTGATTCAAACTCAGAGAACGTACCAGTGGACACTACAGAGTGCAGACAACATGCCTTATTACTTTTTCGCTTTAAGTTGATACTACTTTTTCGACAAATGCTTAATTTTCTGCGCTATTTAATGTCTTTTGAAGATTTGAGCCTATAGAGCCGTGCGAATGCAATTTTTTACGCTCATTAAGATAAAATTCATTCATTTGATTTCCCAAAAGATATGTTGCTTTGAGAAGCACTCGGGCAACGCCTGGTAATAAGCTAGTAAATATATAAAAACCATATTTCACATAACTATTAAAAACAAAGAATTGGTTCACTGTCTTCTGGTTCAAACATGTGTGTTGTTTGAATTAAGCTCGATTATCCAAATTCTTTATCATTATAGTTCAGCTGCAGTGATGGGTGTAAGATTACCATAATTTGTTGTACAATTCATGCGGGAGGCGTACATTACATCAAAATGAAAATCCAAATTCAAGGTGCTAATAGTCTGTATATTCTTGCTTCATTTAAAATTATCTATGTGAACATATTTTTTAAGACTAAAAAGATTACAAATTTTGTGCGGATAATCGGGAGATCCGGATAAATGAGGACGGAAAACCGGAAAAATGGGGGGGGGGGGGGGGAGGGTCTACTGCATATCAATTTTATTGACTATTTTGAAGAAGTATGACATATTTTTCCTCAAAACACTGTGCGTCTGTTTGTACACAGCAAATAATGTAAAAGTCGTTATATATAGAAAGTATAGGCCATTGTAGTCACTCTGGTACCACAATGATTCAACAAAAATTATTGATAATAGACGAGAAAGCCATCATTGATGGAAATCTAAAGTGAAACAATTCTAATTGATAAATAAGGAAACTAAAATTTAGGAAATAATATACAAAAATTTACGCGCATACTAAGATTTTCTACGTGTAACTAAAATGGAGAAAATTAGGATTCTGCAACTTTTACCAACAATCCGTCACTATTCAAAGAATATTAGTGTGGATATATTACTTAATGTTTTTTCGAATAAAATAATAGTATGAAATCAAACAAGAATTTGCATTTGAAAAACCAAAAACTAGGGTTTTGATTTTTAAAATTAAGTAATAATTTCTACCACTTATTAAGTAAAACAAAAATCGTGAGTAGAAATCAATACTACGAATGAATTTTCGTTAGTCGGCCGCTTTAAATTCAGAGCTGGATATTTTACACTCAGCAAAATGAATAATTAATCAGAGAATCAATTAGCAGAAAATACTAAATGTTAATTACTTACCATAGTTTAAGGCAGCACGCACGTGTTTAATCTTTCTAGTGCAGCAAAGGGCAATTAGCAGCATCATGGTTCCACAGCATCTTCAAAAAGAAAGAAAGAAGAAGAGTCAAATTAGTATATTGTATGTCTTACATTATTTACAGTATTACGTCAGCAAATTTTAGTATTTGTAGTGACGGAATTTCACAGCAGTATTACCTTTTATAAAGTTCTCTTTTTTAATTAAGAAAATCAACAAAACATAGTATTTGAACTTTGCGGCTTCAATTTTCGCCACGGAATAGCTACGCTAGTTTGATCAAGCACATGCATTCTTTCAGTTGAGTCGTTGACAAGCGAGGCAAGACAAATTCAGATCGCTGACTTTTTCAGCACTTGTTCGGTGAGCAGATTAAAATGTGTAAACCGATCGAGAATACCTATCGATGCGGTATTTGGTCTCTCATCCGATGTCTCAATGCAAAGAACACCAAAGCTTCCGAACAACAAGACGCAGACAAGTTTCTAAAATGTACGGACTCAAGCAATGAGGGATTCCATGGTCAGAAAAGGGGTGTGTTGTGGTAAGAAGGAGTTGTGGAAGGGAAAGTTTGACCAACCATCCTCACAGCCAGGATCTGGTGTGATATCAGGAACTTTATAAGGAAAACTTTCAGCTTTTCAAACATCTGAAGTCCTTTCTTGGATACAAGTCCTGGCAAACAGTTCCTGGGGGATCTCGATTTCATATCGTTGTCAACCAATGATTACAATAGCAGGCGGCATCGACATCGTATATGGGTGATTTTCTCACCACGTTAACTTTTGCCAGTGACAAGTACGAAAAATACATCTCGAAACAAATTGATAGTTGTTAATTTTTATCTTAAGACAAAGCATTTAAGGACACAAATCAGCAACGAAAATAAATTAAAAATGAAAACTTAAAAAAGAAAAAAAAAAAAAGATTACATCTAGAATTTTGAAAAAATATTTCTATTTGCCCAAGAGTTTTTACTTTTTTACATTACAAGCATTATTGTATTACCAAAAATGCACCACATTATATTTTTAAGTGAAAATAATATTTGTTAATTTAAATTCAATTTTTTGATATGTAGACAGAAATGATATATATTTTTTAAATAAAGACCAAACAAGATGCAAATATGAAAATAAAACTCATATTATGCATCTTTTTTAAGCCATAACTAAGTTAAAACAGTTACACAAAGGTTCAAAATTATTCCTATAATAAGAGAGGAAAACAAAGTTGTTAAACTTACAATGAATTTCGCACCCCTAAAAATGCAGTTAAATTTTGAAAAAAAATTTAATATCTTATTTTGCTCTATTCTGTAAATAAAAACTATTTTCGAATCCTAAATATTTTTGACTTAAAAAATATTGATTAGAAAATTTCAATTTCACATAAAGAATAGTAATTAACAGCTAAAAGTTTATTCTTATAGGTTTTTAAAAAGTATCATGTAACTAATAAAACAACTAATAACTTTAGATGTAAGTAAATATCTTTAAATCTAAAATATTACATTCAATATTCTGAACTTATTACTGTTTTAAATCAGAAAAAAGAATTAAAAAATGAAATAACTAAATAAATAAAGCGCTCCAATAGCTTTCTAAATTACTAGTTAATTACTGTCCACTGAAACTGCGTAGGAAGAGGGGGCAGAGGTGACAGAGGTGACAAAATAGTAGTTTTCGCCCCCAACAGGGGGAAAACCTTTTTTTTTTACTTTAACTTAACTATTCATAGCTTATAAATGTGCGTAATTACACTTTCGGTAAACCATTTTTTTTTAAACTTATTTTCATCTTCTTGGAAGATATGTAGGGGGGCAGAGGTAACATTAAAGAAAAATCACACATGGGTTTTTCAAGATAAAACAAGGTTCACAGTCCCTTGAAGATGTGCTACTTCATTCAAATTTTGTTTTTCTGCAGAGAAGAACGTTTTTTGTATCCTGGAAGTTATTTTTTTGGCCAACTAGCGCCACCTATAGAATTTTATCGCACTTTTTCTACTCGGAGAAATAATAACACAAAACCTAAGGACACATACGAAATGTTGTATTTTTCGAAATGTATAAATAAATCGAAGAATATCGCTATGGCCCTTTCAAGTAGACAGCTATACTATATCATAATGCATATTTATTTATTTTTTGACCTTTTCATAACACAATAAATTTGTTCAAAAGTTGACAAATCTGTGGTGAGGATGGGGGCAGAAATGACAATATTTTAAGCAAAATATGTCATTAAATATTGAAAATAAATATTTAGTTGAAAGAACACAAAAGTTAACGATTTGAGAAAATCACCCGTATATGTTTACAGTTACATACACTATACTATAACCAAATGCATTAGGATACTTTCAAAAATTTACATTTTTACGAACTTCAAAAGAATTAAAGACAACAGCTCTGTAACTTTTGTCACGTAAAAGGTTAGCACCAGCTGTCATTTCCCAGTACAAATTAAATCAACCATTCATTTAAAGGACCATCAACAAACTTGAGGGGAAAACGTTTTTTGATCATCCTTCACCGTAAATAGTAGAAAACCCAGAGCAGAGTTTTTGTCAACAGTTTGTGACACAGTTTTAAAAATAAAAAAAAAATAGTGTGGCAAGGTAAATCAACATTAGATTACTCATACCACTCATTAAAAATTATATGAATTATCATCTTATTATAAATAATCACCATGGAATGTCTGAAGAAAAAAAAGCTAAATTTAAATTAAAATCTGTTTGAAACATAGGCTAAAATTTAAAAATAAAATGGACAACTTGAGGTACGGATTTCATATCTTACTATTTAAAACATAGTAAAAAAATAAAGTAAATCATCTGAAATTTTTTTAAACAAATTTTGAAGTAAAAAATTTTAGTTTATAACAGATGTGTAAATGCATTTAAAAGTCTATATAATATGAACTTACCTATTTTTTGACAAAAGCTACTTTTAAAACTTTTCAAATATTTTTTGCAGCCTGGTAGTGGACCATCAAGCATGATAAATATTTTCATATCATCTGTATCAAAATCATTCGCATTTCCACCAAGCCATTAGCCGTATAATGATGACACTGTTAGTAGCAGAATCGCAACTCTCGCTAATTACTTCTGATACTGGTATGGTTGCACATACAGAATTTCTATCTTAACTGTATTTTTCTATTGTAAATTTCAGGCAAAAAAAAAGTTTTTTTCTTTCAACGAAAGAAATTTTTACGATTCAGAAATAGTCTGCAAACATCCTCAAAAATCTGCTACAGGCGTGGCAGTGTCGCGCAGTTTTCGCTACTAATAAAATACAGCTAATTAGTTTGCAGGTATCTTTCTTAATGTTTAAGATACTCAACTGGAATCTTTTATTGCTTGCCACATCTACTGGAGTGTTAAATAACAAAGGTTTAAATGTGCAATGAAAAATTAATTGCTTTAAATGTTCATATTTCTTTAAATTTCCAGTATTTAAGCTTATGTGTTATATTTCTTTTTTATGCTGTAAAATTTTCTGAAAGTTTGGTTAGCCAGGACAAAAAACTCTACGCGCTATGAAAAAAAAAAACTTGTGAACGAAATTGGTAGAAAATGTATATTTGTGCATATGAGTGATACTCTCACAAAAAACCGCAACAATACTTGTACACTGTACGCAAATGAAACGTATTTCTGAAATTTATCGCTTATTCCCAGCTATTTACGGTGAAGAATAATCAAAAAACTTTTTTTGTTTCTTAAATTAGTTGTTGGTCTCTTAAATGAATGAGTGGTTAATTTTTTTATTGAAAACGACAGCTGGAGAACACCTTTTATATGACAAAAGTTACGGAATGATCGGTCTCCTTATTTCCCTAGAAATTCGTCATTGGGAATTTTCGAAAGTGTTCTAATACTTTTGGTTTCATACACACACACACACACACACACACATATATATATATATATATATATATATATATATATATATATATATATATATATACCATTTATAGTTTATAAAATGTAAGAAAAAATAAAGAAAGAAGCAAAGTAAATAGTTTTAAAATGCTCTAAGACTTTTAGCAGAAAAGAATGTAGGGGACTGCGGGGCAACGTAAAATGGCGAAATATTTACTCTGCTTTTAGCTCCACCTATGTAGTAATATTTTAACTATGTTGTAACACATATAGTCCATTCCAGTCAAGAAAAAATCAATTCTGGAAATCAAAGCAGAAAGAAAATCAAAATCATTCTGAAAATCAAAAATTCTGAGCAGTATTTATTTGTTTAATACCAATCTTATTTATATTTAAAATGCTTTATACAGTTGGTCAAGTGCATGCGAGGCAAAGCGGATGGGCAAAGTGAAATAGTTCATTTCAATAACTCATTAAATCCTTATTAAATCACTTAAGAATGCATTTTTTAATTATTTCCTTTAAATTCCTTCATTTAATAATTCCAAAATTCATTTATTCTTTCAGTCCTTATATTATTAATTCACTATATAATTCATTCATTTTTTTCCTACATTAACTTATTTATTTATTTATTAATTATTTTACTGTTTCATTTACTTTTCATTTATTCATTCATTATTTTATTTACTCATTTATTGGATCAAAACCATCTTTAATAATCGAATAGAAAATACGTCATTAGAAAAATATTTTGTTTTTAGCTTTGCCCCATGATATAATGAAGTGAAAAATTTCCACCTTTTTTTGGAGGTACAAATTTACTGTCAAAAACCAAAGATTATGTTTTAGTGTTAGTTTTATTATAAAATTTTTTTTTTCAATATGTACCACAATTAGAACAAATTTCCAATCTGTACATTTTGAAAACAATAAGTACCTAATCTTAACTATTTCACTCTGCCCCACGTTCCCTTATTGTAACATGCTAGTGTCTAGGTGTACTAGAGTCACTAAGTAATACAAAATACGACATGTATGATTCTGGAAACTACGAAAGCTGAAATTGATGTTATAATAGCGAATAATTCCTGAGCGATTGATATGATTTATTCAGAAACCCGATTTTGGATCGGAATAGAGATATACACACAAAAATGGAGCAAAGATCATTCCTTCGCATAGAAAAAGCAATTTTCTGCCATTTTATAGTTTGAAATTGTTAGAAAATGCAACGAAATTGAAAGTTACAAAGCAAGGCTGAATGTGCAGCTTGCACACCCCCATGCTCCAAACTCGTTTCTCGATATTTCATGAAAATGGACGAAATGGTTTTCGCCCTAAGGTGAGACACACACATTTATCCAGGTAAACTTTTTGCTTTATGGTATAGATAAAAATGAAAAAGAAGAGACTATAAGTGTAGAACAACCACATGGTTCTTTCGTAAGAAAATGTAAATATTTTATGGAAACACCTTATGCATTGAAAATTATTTGATAACCTCAATTTTCCATGCAATGCAATCTACGCAAAGACAACAAAAGGAAATTAAATAGCATTGCAAATATTTTACAGAATATGTGACATTGTTAAATTAGCACAGTGTAATGTAAAAAGTATTTTTAATCTAAAATCCAACAAAACACAGCAAGAAATCAAAATTGCCTATTTCTCACTCAGCTCAATCGTTTACACTGGAGGGTCGCATAATAAAAAAAAACGGGTAGGTGTAGTTCTCAATGAAAATTTTAACATTACATAAGTCAAATCCGTTAAAGTACACAAAATTTAGTTTTTAGCAATCTGCAATGCTTAACAAAAAAAAATATATTTATGATTCATATATATTTGTACATTACTCATTTAGCTGGATTAACATTGTAAGTTGTCATCAGATATACTACTTATCTGCTAAGCATATTTCTTTCGCAATCATAAAAAAATTAGTTTCGAAACAATCTAGAAAACAATAACCTATGTTGAAATTTAATACCGTAGTCGAAGACTAATTCCTTTCGCAACATAGCGAAACTTATATCGACCGGACAAAGTACTTTCCGTATTAATTCAAAGATGAACTCAAAACTTCGTGAATGCTCACAGCTGAAAGTATTTTTCGGACTCCGAGTTCATCGAACATTTTAGAACATGAAAGAACTACAGCCAGTCAGTCTGCCTGCTGCGGGTTTTGACCTATTAATCTCAGACGGCCCACATGAGCGGAAAGTTTTAGAAATTGACTTTTCATTTGTGTGAGTCGATAACAATAATATTCCTCAAGGGACAAAGACTATTGAAACAATAATCTTTCTCAATAATCAGTCCCCTCTTGGAGGACATGATTATTTTTGCTTGGATATGGACAACTTCACTTAAGATTTTTTTTTTTTCAAAGAAAGAGCTTTAACAATTAAGTGTATCCTGCAGTAATCAAAGTTTTGAGGAAGGTATTATGAAGGAAAAAGAGAAGCAGTTTAAACTTTTGACTCGAACATTTAACAAAAGATTTCTAGAAATATAAATATTGATCAATAAAATTAACTATCACACGAGAACATGTGTGAATACCACCGTAAAAAAATGTGTTAGGGTGCACAAAACGTTTTCACAAAACTAACTTCGCGTTGCACATCGCATCATTAGTAGTAGGATGAATGACGCTTGGTAGTAGGTACTAAATGACGTTTTGGGAGCACCTGCGCATGTAGTTAATTGGTATTACTACTTAAATTAAAGATTAAATAATAAATCCTTCAAAAAAAAAAAAAACTCCAAATATGTTAGATGCTTGATGAAGAACTTAGTTCTATATTATCCAATACTAGGGCTCGACCGATGGCATTTTTTGGCCGATGGGCCGATGCCGATTGTTGGCCGATTGTTCAAAGATGGCCGATGGCCGATTGTTTTCCTCCAAATGGCCGATTGCCGATGGCCGATGGCCGATGCTGTTGGCCGATGGCAAAAAAAAACAAAATCTAACAGAAATAAATTGATAAGATTGTCAGGGATTTAAATGATCATGATTCATTTTACTTTACTTTCTTTCTACGAATAAGGAATTGTAATCCCCCCCCCAAAAAAAAAAAATCAGATTTCGACCTAAATTTTTATTTTACGATCATCCAATTTAAACTTCACAAGTTTTTTCGACGCATATGTCCATGCATATGTACCTAAGAACATATAGATGACCGAAATATCCATTTTGAAAGCCTCCTTAGTTAATTATCGCAAATTCTCTTGTGATGTTTTAATGCGCGTAAACTTACGTCACTCAAAAACGTTATGAAATAGTAGGACTCGACCGATGCATCGGCCTGGCCGATGCATCGGCGCCGATGGTTCAACAATTTAGCCATCGGCATCGGCATCGGCGGCCGATGCTAACTTGCAGGAAACATCGGCCCATCGGCCTTAAAAACATCGAAAAGCCGATGGAATCGGCCGATGTTTTTGAAAAAAAAGACCTTTGTTTTACTTTTTAATACAAAGTAAAGGGAGTTATTGTTTTCAAACAAAATTGTTTACTTAAGTTTCAGTATGAATTTATATTTTAGTCACCCCTGAAAGAGATTTTAATACTGCATTCAGGTACCAAACACGTTAATTATTGCGTTGTTTCTTGCGGCTGGATGTACGTATGTATCTCTCATAAGTCATAACTAAAAAATGGTAAGCTGTAGAAGACTAAATTTTCGCCTGTGGGAAGTGCGCACGTTCCAGTTGTAACCTACCCTTTTTGTTTTCGATCGGATGTTCTAAAAAGTCTATTAACTGAATTTTTTGCGGCTATTAATTACTTATTTCAATGCAAAACTAATATAGCGTCTAAGACTAATGATCATTTGGTGATATATTGCAGAATTGGAGACCATGGAATAAAATATGAGATGGCGAAACCGGTTTTGTTTTATTTTGTTCGATTCCCGTTGAACCGACGGTAATTTTTAAATTTTCGATGTTTGTAATATGAATCACAGTAATGCAATCTTTTCTGTATCGCTTCGACAGAGCTACAAGTTTGGGGCCCGTCGAAATACATTTTGGGGCCGTATTTCTTTATCACAGAAGTTGTAAAACATTTATCAAAAGCATTTTTGTAACTCCTACGGTGCTCCTATGGTTATGGGGCCTCTCGCGCAATTGCAACATTTGCTACATTTTAAATCCGCCACTGCACGTCAAAACAAACTCGGGTGCAAGTTTTAAAAGGGTTTTTCTGCTCAATGTTTATTATTATTTTGAACCCTATCTTTTACGACTATTTTTTGTATTTCCGTGAACACTTACGTGCTCCTCCTCCCACTCCCTCAATTTCTGAAATTAAACTAAAGTTGTACTTTTGAGTTGTTTAAAAACTAACACCATTCATAAAATTAGAGATTTTTTTTTCAAGTTTTATCTATTGTTTAGGAAGCATTTAGAGCATTAATTAGAAATTGATTAAAGACGTTTTGAATGGTGACATAATTCGGAAAACAAAGGGATTTTGAATTTTTTCTTCGGAAGTGCTGAAGTAGATTCAGAAACTCTTCCGAGGCGTTGGTGGTAGCGGTTCTGTACTAAAAAAATTAAGCCGAAGTTGGGGCCGAAGTTTACCATTGTGAGTTACTCCAAAATCAGAGGGTTACCCCCTAATCCGCCCTCGTCGTTTCAAGCATTTCTTAAATATTTAGCGATAATTTATTTTGGTCAAGAAATGTCATTTTGCGTATTTTTTATACTTGTTTCACCTATATTTTGTAATGCGCCACCTTTTTTGCATCATTAATAGCGATCGACTGAAAATTATTGTTAAATTGAAAAATTTAATTTGAACGTGTTTGTAGTGCCTTATAAAAGATTAATCAATCAAATTGTTCAATATTACGTGAGCAAACATCAAATCAAGTAGTATATATATGTTTTCAGTTTGTTTAGTGTAGCTGCGTTTTAAGAACCTCGCTCATTTCATGGCTATTTCTTTTTTCCGAAAAATTTATGTCAGTTATACATTTTATGAAAAATGCCAACTTTTCTATTCATAAATTTTAAATAAGTAGAAAAATATTCCTATTATGATTTAATATTGTAATTTATCTGTTGCCTTTTTTGTTTAACTTGATGACTAAAAAATGTCTAAGTGCAATCTTTCCACTTTAATAGCGTAATTTGTTGACGGTTTCATAGTTTTTTTTTTTTTTTTGAATGATTAAAGAACATAATTTAATGCTTTTTAACTATGTTTAGTTTACCTAAATCCAAACATTATTACAATATTACTGAAATCTTAGTTATATGTTCAATTAAAAAAATCAATTGGTTATTAAACAGTCTCTTTGTTTTTCCTCCCCCCCCTTTTTTTTTTGGCTGTTGTTCTTTGTCTTCCATCATACAGCAGTCAAAAAAGGAGAAGTATAACTACACCCTATACAGATTGTACGTAGTACGATCCAAAAGTTCGAGGGACAAGCTGTATAAAACATTACCGAGAATAACTCACATTACCGAAGCACATCCACCTACAAAAGGTCATCTTGAGGGACTATGTACTTCAGCCAGTGTTCATATAACTTTTGGAAAAACTCCTGGAAGCCATTTTTCGCTACCTTCTGTGATTCAGCTTTATCTTCTCCTGACGGAAGAAAGCAGCGTCCAGCAAATGTTTTTTTTTTTTGCTGGGAACAGGTAAAAGTCACACGGAGCTAAGTTCGACGAAACGTGATGTTATTGGTTTTTCATATCAGAGTATTGAGCAATCGAACCGTGCATCCTCAACATGAAAGTCGCCTTCTTCCCCACGATGAAGTCAAAGCAGCAGCGAAAGAGGCCTTACAGGAGGTTGTGATAAATGTATTCCAGGAGTCCTTCTAAAAGCTATACGAACGGTGGTAGAAGTGCATAGTCGTTCAAGGTGACTATTTTGTAGATAGATTCACGGTAAATTTTTATACAACTTGTCCTCGAACTTTTAGATCATACTACCTACGTATGAGTTTTCAACTTACTATTTCATAGCGTTTTTGAGTGACGTAAGTTTACGCGCATGAAAACATCACAAGAGAATTTGCGATAATTAACTAAGGAGGCTTTCAAAATGGATATTTCGGTCATCTATATGTTCTTAGGTTACATATGCATGTACATATGCGTCGAAAAAACTTGTGAAGTTTAAATTGGATGATCGTAAAATAAAAATTTAGGTCAAAATCTGATTTTTTTTTGGGGGGGGGGGATTACAATTCCTTATTCGTAGAAAGAAAGTAAAGTAAAATGAATCGTGATCCTTTAAATCCCTGACAATCTTATCAATTTATTTCTGTTAGATTTTTTTTTTTTTTTTGCCATCGGCCAACAGCATCGGCCATCGGCCATCGGCAATCGGCCATTTGGAGACAATCGGCATCGGCCCATCGGCCAAAAAATGCCATCGGTCGAGCCCTATGAAATAGTAAGTTGAAAACTCATACGTAGGTAGTATGATCTAAAAGTTCGAGGACAAGTTGTATAAAAATTTACCGTGAATCTATCTACAAAATAGTCACCTTGAACGACTATGCACTTCTGCCACCGTTCGTATAGCTTTTAGAAGGACTCCTGGAATACATTTATCACAACCTCCTGTAAGGCCTCTTTCGCTGCTGCTTTGACTTCATCGTGGGGAAGAAGGCGACTTTCATGTTGAGGATGCACAGTTCGATTGGTCAATACTCTGATATGACAAACCAATAACATCACGTTTCGTCGGACTTAGCTCCGTGTGACTTTTACCTGTTCCCAGCAAAAAAAAAAAACATTTGCATGGACGCTGCTTTCTTCCGTCAGGAGAAGATAAAGCTGAATCACAGAAGGTAGCGAAAAATGGCTTCCAGGAGTTTTTCCAAAAGTTATATGAACACTGGCTGAAGTACATAGTCCCTCAAGATGACCTTTTGTAGGTGGATGTGCTTCGGTAATGTGAGCTATTCTCGGTAAGGTTTTATACAGCTTCTCCCTCGAACTTTTGGATCGTACTACGTACAATCTGTATAGGGTGTAGTTATGCTTCTCCTTTTTTGACTGCTGTATGATGGAAGACAAAGAACAACAGCTAAAAAAAGGGGGGGGGGGGGAAACAAAGAGACTTTTAATAACCAATTGATTTTTTTTAATCGAACATATAACTAAGATTTCAGTAATATTGTAATAATGTTTGGATTTAGGTAAACTAAACATAGTTAAAAAGCATTAAATTATGTTCTTTAATCACACAGCTTGAAAAAAATATTTCATTAAAAAGTAAGTCTAATAAACGACTGTATAGTGCATATTACATTTTCGGTGATAAAATTAATTTTGAGGTTACAAATTTGGGCTATTCTTTAAATCATTACAGAACATTTTTTAAAAGTTCTTATGCCCGGTATTATATAACACAAGAAAACCAGTCAGAACTAATGAAGCTTGTTTTTCAGTATACTAACATTCAGTTTGAAGCGGGAGTTGTCTATCTTCCTCGCCATTCCCTTAAGTTCTTTTTGAGCAATCACGATTGCTTATTGCTTTCATTTGACTGTTCTTGGCGTCTGGTTCCTTTTCCCGCTCGGACTATGGACACCAGCGCCACCGCCCACCGGCCTCTGCAGGCGGCGCGGCGCGGCTGCTCCGGTCCTGAGCTATACGCTTCTCCTGGTCGGAGGCGTCCATGTCCTACACACATGCGCGCTCATACACACACACACACATACACCTACACATATGCACAAACACGCACACACCTACACACTCACATGCACACAACTACCCACACACTCATGCCTGCACACAGACAAAAACACATACCTCCACAAACACATACCCCACACACACACAAACACACGCCTACATACACACACACACTCGTGATTGCGAAAAACATAATTTGAATTCAAGATGACAAAATTAAATTAATTTTTTTTTTAATTTAGCTTTTCAACAGTTAAAGCACATAATACCAAACGAAAAAAATATATCTTTTTACATAAAAGAAAACTATTATTTATTACATATACAGTATGAAATTCATTTTCTCAAACTGCTGCGCATTATGTTTTACAAAACTATAATTATTAAAGATTTCGATTTGCCGAGAGTCAAACTCAAAGGATCTTTTATTCGTCTCATAATTACTCAACGTGGTGGTTGATAATTTTCACGATTTAGAACGAAAAAAAACTTTTCAAAAAGTTTTATACTAATTGTGCTCTATTGACTCAACCAAGCAGAACAAAAATTTTGTCAGATTTCTTTGATCTCAACTGTTACCGACTGGAACCAAAAATAAATATTTTTTTCTGAGATCATTCACTGAAACTAGTAGTTTTCCATTCAACCCCATGTTCTACTCATTCCCATTCCCTAATATCCATTTTAACCCCCAATAAAAGCAGATTCTTCAGGCTACTCACGTACATCATCTACAGTTTAAGGTCAGCTCCGCTTAATCGGGCAGTGGATAAACAATTACCCATCTTATAGCAATAAACATACCTGGAATCGAATATTTCCTAATAGACTCAGTGCTAAAGCACCTCGGTTAATCGAATAATTTCCCCGGAGAATCCAAAAAGAATGGACAACTTTTTGCAAACATTTTTGACAGCAATTTTTTGAAGAAAGTAGCCATACTCAGGTTTGTAAAAACTTTAAATCAGGTTTACTTTATAATCTAACTCGAGTTAATACTGCCATAGGGAAGTATTGGGCATTACCTGAAAACGTTTCGTTTTTAATTTTATTGTAGGGTCGGTTGGGGTAAATGGGATTCCTTTCGAGAATAGTTCGTTTTTGAAACCTTATACCAAAAGTTTTGAAACAAAAAAATTTAAACTTATTGTCTTATTTTATCTTGGACATCATTAATAAACAAAAGTTCATCATTATTTTCTAAAATAATGCTTTAACTATTCTTAACGATTATATTTAAAAAAAAATCTGATTGGTGTCCCACTTACTCCATAATAAGGGATAAGTGGGTCATCCCCCTTTTACTTAAATTTAAATGAAGCATATCTAAAAAAGGGATAGGGAGTCTTACATGAAAAAGTATGTAAATTTTTAGTGTGAATTACTTTTTTGTAAATGCGTCCATTTATGAGATATTTACTGTCTTTTCAATGTGTCACGGAAAATTTTTAAACAGAAAACAAAACAAGATCATTTGTAAAATTTATTGAAAGCCTACACTGCAAAAAATAATTGTTGTTTTTATAGTAATATACTGCTTTTTCTTACAGTTTAATACTGCTCTGCCAAATAACAGAGAAAAACTGTAAAAATACTTTAGATTGCGCAAAACGATGCGCAAAAGGTGTTTCTTTCATACGGGAACAGAAACTAATGAATTCAAGATATTGGCAGCCATGTTTTTTGATGATTCGGGTGTGCTGAAGCAGGACTGTAATCCAAGTTAAAGGTAAATGCTGGTTATATTATATTCATTCCCTTTTCCTCAAAATATAGGTTTCTTTATCATTGAGAATGTATGTAAAATAACAGTTTATTTTGAAATCGCAATTCGTATCCCAATATTCGTTGATGCTGACTTTGCAATTTCTTATAGTTGCTAAGTTGCAGCGATTGCTTTCTAGCAAAAATCTGAGTAGTTGTTGTGATTCTGAATATTTTACTGCACGTGTGATAGTTTTTTAAACATTTTATGAAACTCAAATTTTGTTTAAAAATAAATCAATTCCTTTCTTGATCGTATTTAAAGTTATTAGAACATTAAACTTTGTGTACGATTACATTTTGTGTTATATACTATGTCCGTACTTAAAATTTGAATTTTTATGTTCTCTAGTGAATTTTTAGCATATTGCGATTGACTTCTTTCTTCTGTTTTTTTTTTCTTTCTTATGTTCAGTTTTAAATTCTTTAACATTTTGCATTTAACCATTTTATTGAAAAACCTTACGTTATAGCGTCAGTAGCTTTTATATTCTGTACATAATTCGATGAATAAAATGTAAATAAATAAAATAACAACGTGACAGAGAGACATGCAAACAGTATACAATTTAATGATATTTTTTGTTGAAGAATTTGATACTGTGGAAATACAATAATCTGATGTCTGAACGACTCAAAATTCTCTGAAATCTGGAGCCAGTTTTCATACTTATCGGTCGAAAGTAAAATAATAATAATTAAAAAATCATAAATAAAGAACTCAAAAAAAAAAAAAAAAAAAAAAAACTTAAAAAATAAGCATCTTAAAATACAAACACGAAACCCTTGTGTTTTAAAAGTTTTATATTTGCGTCAGCAGGAAATTAAAGTTTTACTTCAGGAAAATTGCACTAGTACCATTGAAACTTCTGAACGTAAAAATAATTTTAGAAACTATATTTAAAGACACTCGATTGGAGGTCACGGGAAGTCTCTATGACCTCCCCAAAAATGCCATATTGGGAAAATTTTGTCTGGCTATTCGGCAAATTTGGGGACATAATTGTAATGTTGCAATATTTAAATTTTCCAATGACCAAATTTCATTAGATATTGTACTTAATAGTGCGTACTTAATGTGTGCATTCACCAGTATTTTATTAATCGGCAAATATTTAAGTTCCATTTGGCAAATTGAGATTATACGTCTTCCCAACATATTTAAGTTCAGGCCGTGCCTGGCTATATTTTAAAATTTTCGGCTTTTCATTTCTGATCTGGCAGTGTTTCGTTCTCGTCAAAATTACAGCTTTTAAATTTAAAGTAGAATATTTACATTATTATGCATTGTTTGTCATATTTTATTCGCTTTGAAGGACATGCTCATTTAGAAAAGTAGATGCTCGAGAACTACAGATTTGAAACTCTTATAACCTTGAAACTCATCAGTTTCCTTACATTTTAACTTTTAGAATACTTTGAGTCTTAAATTTTGGCATCAACATGTTCAGGATGAAGACAAAAAGTATATTATAAATAATGAAAAGTGTGATTCTGTACTTCACTGTCTTTTACTGCTTATCAAAAGTAAAAATATGTCAGATTGTTATCCGTGTAAAATGGAAAAAATCGGAGAATTTCGTTTAAACCTGTAACGGAGATTCAAGCCAACGCATGGTAAGATCTTTTGCATTTGAATACGATCGGTTCCTTAGCAGTTGAGTTCTTTAAAGAGGGGGGGGGGGGAAGTTATTTTCGCAATAATAGACGATTTTTCAAGAAACTCTCCAGTTTATTTCTTTAAGAAGAAAAGTGAGGTTTAAGAACACTTTGTCAGGTTTCAAAAGATAAGAGATTTGTGGCAAAGCTCCGATAACGGAAAAGAATTTCTGAACTCCCGGTTTGAAATTTACCTTAGCGACCAAAGCATAAGAATCGGAAAAAACCAACAAATCCTCTAGTTAACAAAGTAGCGTCATAGAACACTATAAGTTAACATTAAATGAATGGAAACTTTTAAATGAATCGAATGTGCCTCAGTAGTTTTGAGCCGAAGCAGCTATGTACTTCCACTGCTTACGGACTAGAGCGGTTTTAAAAGGAAAAACCAAACCCTTTTTTGAGCTTTTTGGGGGAAGAAAGTCATCTATTAAACAAAACCTATTTTGAGCTATTTGGGGGAAGAAAGCCATCTATTAAACACTCCAGGGGTTTTTTTGGCTGAATTTCGTATATTGGACTTCCAAAACAGAAAATAAACAAATTGGATATGAGAACTCAACAAGGAGTCATGGTAGGATATGCGTTTCATACGAAAGGTTACAGAATTTGGGATCTCAAAAATCGCGAAGTGACAGAAACGCTGAATGTTAAATTCGATGAAAATAAATTCTGGGCGACCCCCCCCCCTCCCCCCCAGGAACTAGAAACAGAGGGACACAGTTTTATTTCACTACTGAGTAAATATAAAGTAGAAGAAGAATATTCTGAAAATCATAGCATGTTGAGAATTAAATGGGTTAAAGCAAGTCCGAGGCAAAATAAAGAATGCAGGGATAAGTATTATTCTATTAACACGACGGTTCTAAAGTCCGAATCGTGAAGCCGAGGTTTATTGTTCTGAAAATAACATTGAATATCACACAAAATATTTTAATTTCACTTGTGATGATAATTCAAGAAAAGTATAGGATTTTTATGAAGATAGGGGGGATAATTCAAGTATGCTAGAAGCTAACATTTCCGAGATTTAAAATTGGCAAAACGGAATGGCTCAAGAAATTCAGGTGATATGAGAAAAAAACGTTTACGTATTCGTTCCAATGAATGAAAGTTTTAGAAAGAAAAAAGGGTACAGATGGGTTTTTTTTATTTAAAAACAAATGAGCAGAATGAATTTAAATCAATTGGCTACGAAAAGAGTTCAGAATTTTAGATTGTCACAGTACAGAGTACTATTAATCAATCTAGTTGCAATCGATTTTTCTAGTTCTGCAATAGGAAATTGCAGAACTAAGGAGATTGATGTGGGGTACTATTTCCTAAGGAATTTGATTGATAAAAATGAATTTGGAATACAATTTGTTGAAACTAAAAATAATGTAGCTGATTGTTTTACAAAACCTTTCGCTAGGGAAAATTTACATAAAGCTGAATTGCAATGATATATTTTTCTAGAGTTTTTTTCTTTTTCTGAAATGTTTCAATTATTCCATTATGTTTAACTTACAATTTGTGCACACAAACGGATGGCCTGTAATATATTTCTATTTTTTTTATTCATGTCTTAAAGTATTTCATTCTAGCCGCCTGAATTTCCTTCATCTAAATTTATTCACTAATGCAATATTATTTCTATGAGTTTAGTGGTATGCAAATGTAAAGAACTACGTAACTTGTGACCAGAATTGAATGGGTGATCTCATTTTATCAAGATGGCAGTTCGTGGTTGTGTTCCGCTTGGAATTTCAAAGAAGCCTCTAGTCTGAACGATGTTGAGATGATTCACTTAGTGACATGAATGCTGGTATTGGAAGTTTATAAGTACCTTTTTCATTCATATTTTTATGTTTTAGGATGTAATTTGTAATCACAAATGCTTTTGAGTTTTAGAGCGTTCTTAGCCACTAAAGCCAATCCTACGGTCTGTGTGCCATATTGGGCCCCTAAAGCTGATTTTTGTGTGCCCGTTGTCAGGTTTTATGTTACAATCAAGAACTATGTATTGGAACAAGATAAACTAATTTTTTTTTTATTTAAATGTGATGGATTATACAATTCATTTACGTCTGGGTTTTTTAAACTTGTAATTCAATGTTGGTTTTTACGGGTAGTTGAATATTATTTCAAGAATCACCGGAATATAGAAATTTCTGTTACTAGTGCTAAATTAAACGTAATTTATTTCATTATTTATTTATTTTTTATTTTTATTTTCCAGTAAATTTTAGAGCACTGATTCTTTGTTTTTACATGTTATTAAAATTGAAGGAACCAAATCAGAATGTTAAGTACTTTATTATTTATTGTACGTATGTTTGTAAAAATTTGAAGGAACAAAATTTAAAGTCAACTTCATAATGAGAGCAACAATAAAGATTAGAGTTTAAAGTACGATGTATTACAGCGTATGAAACTTTATTCGTATATTCAGACTTGTGACACTTATCAAACAAAATTATAAATTATTTTTATTATAATGCAAATAAAAAGCAGTTATTTTGCAAATATGAGCATATTTAAATTTACAGTTAAAACAGGTGCGGTCCTCTGTCAAGCATTTCCAAGAAGGTTAGCATTGTTTACAACAAGAACGGTGGGCCAAATGTGGTTTTACAATTTCTTAATGATTAGAACTGGCAGTATCAGATTTAATCTATTTCTTGACATGTTTGTCGATTTATTCTTTTGTTAAAAACTTTCAACTTTTCTGATCGATTTTCACTTTTTACTGAATTGACTTTAACTAAGCCATCTTGATTTTGGGAACATAGAATTGTTTCTTCCGGGTTTCAGGTAAATTCTGAAAAACTTAAAGATAAATTGTCTAAATCCTATCAAAAGAAGTAGCACTTAAAAAAAAAGTCGCTGGTGGATTAAATGGGGACATCGATAGCTGTTCAAAACGGGGGGGGGGGGGGGGGGTGGCGTCCACATTTTGAAAGACATAAAATATAAATGAAACATCTTAAATTATGCTTAAATATTAAGACAGATATAAGATAGAATGCTCTTACGGTATTATTTTATTTCAACTCAAATGATTTTTTTATGCAATTCCTTAGTACTTAGAAAAAAGCTCTTAGAGAAAAGATATAAGATAGAATGCTCTAACGGTATTATTTTATTTCAACTCAAATGATTTTTTTATGCAATTCCTTAGTACTTAGAAAAAAGCTCCAAAAAATTGAACTTAAATAATATAATAACACAATTGTGGAATAAAATGTATGAAAAAAAATATTTAAAAAAATTATAAGTAAAATATTTCATATTAAGTACAGAAATCTAAATAATTATTTTACATCACTCATTGTTTCATATTCAGATTTCTAAAAATAGGCAGCTGTCAAAGAAAAAGAATATGAAACTGGTATCAGTTGAACATAGCTCGAGCTGTTAACAAGTGTTGGAATGGAATATGTTTTAAAAAAAGAAAAAGAAAGAAAAAACATCTACGGTTTTCAGTGCTACTATAGGAACTCGGGGAGGGCGGGGGGGGGGGGCTAAAAGAGACTAGATGCAGTATTCATTGTTTTAAATGAATACCTCTATATTTCCCAATTGGTTGTCTTAAACGTTAACCTTGCTCCATTTTCTAAAAAAATAATTCTCTACCGCATCCTAATTATTGCTTTGAAGTAAACATATTGCAATCCAAAAATCTGTAGCCTATTATAAGAAGAAACTAGTTTCAAGTTTTATTATCCTTAAGATATATATTCTCCCAATCACCGATCACTTCAGTTATCCGATCGGAAAAAATAAATATTACTCTTAATCAACGGTCTCCTATGTATTACAAAATCCTTCAGAACTACCGAAAGTTAGAAGGATTTTTTTAAAGTGTATTTCAGAAACCAGTATAAATGCATTTCTTGACATGGAAGATAAAATGTAAGATTATGTTCTTTCTTTTTTCTTTTTTGAGCTCTTATGTAAATTATTCAGATTAGGTCTATTTTAATTAGACACTAATAAACCACCGTTTCAATTGCGTAGTTTCCAAATTGCTGCACAGCAGTTTTTTTTTTTCTCCTTAAAACAACATATGTTGCGCTTAACTGGTTCCTGAAATAAACGATTCAATTACAATTTAGGTATATGTTAAGTGGTTTAAAAATAAAAGCAACTTCCCAGGGCAATCTTAATTTCAGATCATTCAGATTCATAATTTTAATCATTTTAGGGCGTATTTTTATACCTACGTAATCTGATTTTTCCATGAATGTTTTTTGGTGTCCACAAGTTTTATGAGATTCTAACAATTTTTATTTTGACAGATGCTTTCATGATATAAGGCCTAATGATGGCACCTAAGTCGGCAAAGATGTCACAAAGAAGAATCAAGTTTGTAACATAAAAATGTTATCCTTGAAAAAATTAGCCTTCGGTTTTAAATGAATTTCTGCAATTTCACTGTAAAAACTACTAATCGATATTTATAGGTGATGTATACGAAATAAAATAATTTGTCAATTTTTAATGGTGTGAATGTTTCATTTTTTTCTCATGAAAACAGTATAACATAATATAAAGTTATATAATTTTTGGAGTAGTAAAACCAATTTTTAACTTTATTACTAGTACTCATAAACCTGCAGATTTTATTATACCGAGTAAAAAATTGTTTCTGTTTAGTAGCTCTGGAATTTTAAACCGTCACATATTTATAGTTTTCATCTATGTAAACTTTAAAAGGTTAATAGGATAAAGTATTATCTAATCTATAATAATCAGTTTAGAATAAAAACCATTCTGTGCAGTCTAAATGCTGTATACTGCACATATGGTGTGAAATAAAATTAGTTTGTTACTAATATTTCTCAAATAAAGTAGATCTAAATGCAACTTAAAACATTAAAAAAAGAAAACCATGAAAATATTCTGTTTTACCATAAAAAAAAATAAATGCACATAATTGCATGCATAAAGTTAAAATAAATTTAAAGGTTTAATGGATTGCATATTGCAAAACATTTCCCACGTTATGATGCACATTTTAGCATTACAATAATGCTGGAAGTGAAAAAAGTAATTTTAGTGAAGGTACGATGCAGTATTTTCAGTTATATATTAAAAACTTTCTCATTTTTACTACCTTCATGGATCAAAAAGTTTTGTATTATGAAAAAAGCTATAACTGTTCTTAAAATAAAGTTTCAGACCATATTTTGCAATTTCCTTCTATTTGTAAATTTTTAAGTCTGCAATAGAGCTAAAAGTTTTTTGTAGAAATGAAAATGCACCACTTTTTATTCTTTAACAGGTGTTTATAAAATATTGAGATGAGACATTGATTTATTTTGTGTACAAGGAAATTAATATCAATAAAACATATATTTAGCAGCAGTTAACTATTTTTATGTAAAAGTGTTTTATATTTCTTTATTTGTCGCTTTTCATAGCCTAAAACATTATTTTTGTTGTTGAAACACTTTAGAAAAGGAACAGATTTCGTATGTAGGCTGATTTCTGCAACGTACATACAGAATCAAATGCTTTACTTTTCTATATTGTTCTTCAGCTGTAAAAGCAGTGATTTCGACTATGAAAAGAGACAACGATAGGGTGAAAAACCCTTTTGCATAAAAATTGATAACTTTATTTTATGGTTTACTGCTGTTAATTTTACTATACAAATCATTTATAAAACCGTATACTACTGCTGCTTTTATGGCGCAATTCAGTTGATTCCGCAGCATAATACTGCTAACTATACAGTTTGATGCTGTTAATTTTGCAGGGCAATTCAGTTACAAAACAGTATATTACTGTTAATTTTACATATTATCTCTGTTAAATTTACAGGTCAAGTCATTCCTAAAACAGTATATTACTGCTAATTTTACAGTTTGATACTGTAAGTTTTACAGGGCAGTTCTATTAAAAAGCAGTATATTACTGCTAATTTTACAGTTTGATACTGTAAGTTTTACAGGGCAGTTCTATTGAAAAGCAGTATATTACTGATAATTTTACAGTTAATCATTGTTAATTTCACACGGCAACTCCATTAAAAGACAGTATATTACTGCTAATTTTACAGTTTATCGCTGTAAATTTCACAGTAAAAGTCTGTTTTAAAACAGTATATTACTGCAAATTTTACAGTTTAGAATTGTAATTTTTGCAGTTTTTCTTTGGAATGTGAGCTGCCAGTATTTTACTGTAAAAACAACAGCTTTTTTTTTTGCAGTGTATAGATATATTCATGTATTTGGCTTTTACATATAAAGGTGTGTTTTATGAACGTAATACAGTTGGTTAAGATCAGCTTTGGTAAATTAGGAAAAACTATAAGTGGAAAAATAAATTAGAAACACTAAATGACTGCATCTATGTAAAGTTGGCTAAGGAAGAACCATTATTACTTCATACTTAGTAATTACTCCAACATCATCTGCACAATGCCAATAAAAAGTCACTATTTCTATTCGTTCTTGCAAATTCAACAGTATTTTTTAATTTGTATCATCAACTTCCAACAACAAACCTACTTTATGGCTTACTTTGATGTAAGTTTAACAAATACATATTCACCAAGAGTGCCAAGCAAACTGGTAGCTAATATAGAATTAGCACTGACCAGACGAGTGACCGAAGCAATGGTTCGGTTCAACTCGAAGATTGAATGCAAGGAATGGTAATTTCAGTAAGTTACCGCCGTATAGCCAGGGATAAGGCAAAAATACATGAAATACACAGCTCAGTAATTCCAGTTGAGGACTGCAGTTTCGTGCTTATTAGCACTCATCAAGTCGGCTTAGGAAGTGACTGAGCTGGAGGTGGAAAATCTCTTAAGGAAGCCAAGAGTGCCAAACAAACTGGTAGCTAGAGTAAGTCCGGCGATCTTGCCCTGTCTGACAAATTGCCCCAGTAACTGTATTTCACGATTGTAACAACAGAGTGCGCCTGTGTCAACTTTTACAAGGGGATTTCTGTATAAAGAAGCTACACGCATATACTAAAGCCATTTTCAGCGATTTTTCAAAGGTCATTACAGTTTTAGAGCAAAGTGAAAGGTAAGAGTGACATTTTTTAATGCTTGATCTAAGATTTTACTTTTAAGAACTTTTGTTTAATTAACTAGCGTTCAAATATTATGTTCAATTATCGGTTTATACAGTAAAAGAGTATCATAAAGAAGACTGTTACTATTAATTGCAACCATATTGGCTTGCTGTTGGAACAAGAAGTGGTGGGGCAATTAACCTTGCCAAAAAGGTAATATGCCCCACCTGAATGAAGACCTGAATGATGTAGACTGTAGATTGGATAAAATGTATAGAATGCTTAGGATGGTTGCATGAAATGTGCACAATGTATAATCAGAGATGTAATGGCTGTGGCAAGATTAAAAGCAAAAGGTTTTAAAAACCACAAGTAATGTGCTTATTATGTAAAATATTTTAACCTATATTTGCAGTTTAGAATTAAATTAATTTTGATTTTTCATTTAGCTGCCCACATTATAATTTGTATTTATTTCAACTAATTTAGTCAACTAATACACTTTCTTACTAATAGCAGCAAGTTTTGCAATGCTGGTCAAGTGGGGCATTTTACCTGGTGTAGTGGGGCGAATTGTCTGACTGTCAAGGTAATATGCCCCAAAGCTGCAGTTTCGTTTTTTTTTTTTTTTTTGCAATAAAAACTTTTATTCGTAGTTTTTGGCCACGATAAATTTTACACAGCATCTGGACCTACATTAAGAGATGCGGGAGGTATTATCTTTTAATTTTCGTTAACATATTTTTTTTTAAAAAGTTTCTGCTTAGGTGGGGCAAGATCGCCGGACTTACTCTAATATAGAATTAGCACTGACCAGAGGAGTGACCGAAGCAATGGTTATTTTCAATTCGAAGATTGAAGACAAGTCATGGTAATTTCAGTAAGTCACCGCCCTATAGCCAGGGCTAAGGCAAAAACACACGAAATACGAAGGATGAATATGAAAAATGCCTTCAATCTTCGAGTTGAACCGAACCATTGCTTCGGTCACTCGTCTGGTCAGTGCTAATTCTGTATAAGCTACCAGTTTGTTTGGCACTCTTGGCTTCCTTAAGAGGTTTTCCACCTCCAGCTCAGTCACTTCCCAAGCCTTGCTGATGAGTGCTAATAAGCACGAAACTGTAATCCTCGGCTGGAATGACTGAGCTGGCGGTGTATTTCATGTATTTTTGCCTTAGCCCTGGCTATAGGGCGGTAACGTACTGAAATTACCATGCCTTGCCTTCAATCTTCGAGTTGAACCGAACCATTGTGCGGTCACTCGTCTGGTCAGTGCTAATTCTATATTAGTTAGCAGTTTGTTTGGCACTCTTGGCTTCCTTAAGAGGTTTTCCACCTCCAGCTCAGTCACTTCCTAAGCCTTGCTGATGAGTGCTAATAAGCACGAAACTGTAATCCTCGGCTGGAATGACTGAGCTGGCGGTGTATTTCATGTATTTTTGCTTTAGTCCTGGCTATAGGGCGGTAACTTACTGAAATCATTCATAGTTTGTTTTTAAAAATTTAATTATGACTGAATAAATGTGATATAGTTAAAATAGCATGTTTTTCAAATGCACGAAATTTTCTGGGCCTGAAGTCAGTTTATGCTCTAAAGTTTTATTTATTTGACGTTTTTGAACTAAATTACGGAGACGGAGGATAATCCTGGGAAATTAGTTTAATTAATGCCACACTTTTAACTGCACTTCACCTTTAAAGACGTTTCAATGATGGTTTTTATTAAGGTTAACAATTAACTGTGTGTTTTAAGCATTAAATTGCTTTATATGAGCATGAATTCTTGTATCATATTTATGTGACAAAATAGTTTTTGCCCAGTGCTTTCTTTTCTTAAGTTAAATCGAAATCAAATCACTTAGGTTTTATTTTATTTTCGTAAAAGCATGCAAATATAACTTAAAATTAGATTTTAATATACATGATTTATGTCATCAAGCAATATTATCTCCTATCAACTATCTTGACCACGCCATTATGTGATCTCAAGAAAACGTACAACTTCAAGCACATGTCTACACACATTGAAATCGTGAAAAGACGAAGAATTTATCTTATTAAAAATGAACATTTTTTGCTGGATAACTTGAAAGTTCTAATGAAGTCGTTTCCAATATTTTAAAAGTATTTTTTTTCTGAAAGAACATGCTTAAAAACATAGAATCTAACCATTTTTTAAATAATTTGTTTAAGTTTAATATTTTTAAAAAAAATACTTAAATCGGTGGTCTTTCATTGTTTACATTTCTTGCCGATGACATCACAAATGATGAAATGTCATTCTGCGTTGCCAATCTCAGAGCAAAATATTTAATTCGCATCTTTACTCACGTGCATTGGCAACGATATAGTTGATGGCAAGCGTAGAGAGCAATTTTAATTCGCTTCTTGATTATCATAATCTCAATGTCCTCCAAGTGAAACGATACCTCTGGGGGTGCTAGTACCAGGTAGCTATTAGCTCTTGGACTAGTTCTAAATTCTCACTAACTGCTCGATCCGGTGATGGTGCTGCCATCTATCGGTATATAAAAACAATGGAGGCAAGGCACTTAGTATGCAGTCCTCGACATAAATGCAGTTGAAGTCAGTTGTGACTCTTGAATAGTGAATAGTGAATAGTGATTATCATAACGTGGAAACGCGGTACAAAGATGCGCTAAAGAACATCACTTGTGACGTCATCAAGAACACGCCTTGTTTGAAAAATCGGACATTTTAAAAAATTAATTAAAAAATAACTGTTGAGAAAATAAAAGAATTTTCTGGGCCCATGTTTTTTTCTTTTTGCTCATTCTATCAATTTCAGTGACTAAAAGTACTACTTTTGACTGAAGGAAACAACCTTATTCGATGCAGTTGTGCAATAATGTCGCAAAAATACAAATTAAATTTTAATCTATCAAGCCACGCATATCTATCAAGTTATGTTCTTGTTTAAATTTATAATATCCTAATTTTACAGTTAATTGAGAGATCTAGTCCTTGTTTCATTACGTCTTGTTGAATCTTTTCGCTGTTGCGCTCTCTCTAATCACACTTGTATTTACGAATAACTAACAAATAAATACCTTTGTTCTGAAAATTAAAAAAAAAAAAATAATTAACCAACGTTTTGAAGCATAACAATTGCAAATTACTGCATAAGTAGCATCACTGCAGTAGTAGTACTGCAGTAATTTACAATTTTTGTGCTTCAAAACGCTGGTTAATTGATTATTTCACACTTTATTGTTCTAGAAGTTGTAAGACACATGTGCACTAATCAAGATAATAATTATTTCGCCTAAAAACATTTCAAATCTTTTTTTTTTTCTTATTGTTGATTGCGAACTGCCATTTTTATTTCAGCAAGCATACAGCTATAATATCATATCCAGGATCCCCGTTTCTACCACTATTTGTGATTTAACCGAATGAATGGGGCTTGAAGACAGTTCTGTTTTTTTTTTTTTTTGTTTTTTTTTTTGTTTTTGTTTTTTTTTTTTTTTTTAATATCCAGACCAGACGCCGAGTCAGTCTTGATGCAGAAAGCCCCGATGCATTGATTTAGATTAAGAACTTTTCGACCAAGATGCATTAAACGTGCCCCAGTTCCCATTAACGAAGACGGAGGATCTTCGACCGGCGGGCATCGAACGGTCGAAGATACGGTCATAAAGGTATAGGTATAGTTCAGGGTTGATATCTCTCTTCTTTGGACGAGTCCAAGATTGGCGCCCAACCCTTCGATAAGGAGCAGATTATGGAAGCCTTTATATGCTCATTACGTCTCCTGCTCTCCCCGATTCCTACGAATTCAATGTTTCTGACTCTTCCACCGAGAACCAACAATGTTGAACTACACTTAACCAATATTTTAAGTTAAACTAGCTTTTTGAAGGTCATTTTAAAAATATTGTTCTTAATATAATTCCAATTGCAATTTTTATTTATTAATATTCTTATAAAAGGAATTTTGTCGTTAAAATTTTCAAAGGCAATACTCTTTTGAAGCTGATTTTGCAAATACACCCAAACCTGTTTTAATGCAGTCTTTTTTTATGCGATTTTTTTTTTTTTTTTGTGTTTGTGTGTGTGACTTTTTTTTTTTTGCGGTACACTGAAATGTCAATCAGATTAGGATTTAGTTGACGAAATAATTTTTAAAACGAGTGCGAGGTAGTATCTTCAAGTGACGACATAAGCACCCCGATGGGAAATCACTGTGCCCTCCCAAAAATTTCCTTATTCGGGAAATTTTGTCCGACTACTCTGTAAAAATTATCATCACTTGGTTTGTTTTGATTTCGTTTAAAGATTACAATTTTGTAAGTTTTTGGGTTATTTTCTACATGAGACTTTTTTATGCAGTCCCTATCCACCGCATGAAAAATATTTTTTAACTGCGTTGCGAAAACAGTTTTTTAAAGCTACTCGTGAAGTTTCGAACAATTTTTTTAATGCAATTTTTAAGCGGCCCCTATCTACCGCATAAAAACAGGGTTGGGTGTACTCAATTATACATTTTTTACACACACAAAATATATATTTTTTGCTCGAATTCTTTTTGACTCAATAATGATATTCAATTGAAAATGCGGTTTATAAATTTCGTTTCCAAGTGATTATTTCTTTGGGGCGGTTAGAAGAAAGAGGGATTTAGAATGTCAACGGGCATTAAATATATTTTTTATTTAATTTACTGCAAAAACCTTTGGATATTATTTTTTAAAACAATTACTTTAGAGATGTAGTGGCATAAAACCTCAAGTTCTTATTCAAATTACTTTCTATTTATCAACTTTAACAACATCCACAAATTTTTAATTTTACTTAATCTATGTTGTGCCAAAACCATAATGGAATGCCATGAATAGAAACAAAGCATCGTTTGGGCGATGGATTGGTGATCTTTGGTTGGAAGACTATTTATAGCAACATTTGCTACATTAAAATGATTAAGCGGTTCGAGGAAGTTAAAATCAAAGATGCTTTGTAAAATTAACTAAATTGATGTGTAACTTCAAATATGGATAGAATCCTAGTCACTGCAATGATGCAGACAGAATGGCGAATAAGATTTTAGTAATGGCTCAGAGCATTAGTTTGCCTGAAATTGAAGGATAAGAAAATACAGGAAAACTGATCATAAACCCCCCCATCGTTTTGGGACGATTCCCATCGTTTTGGGACAGGATTGGCTGATTAACGTTCGTCATTGTTTCTGGTTAGATGAAACTAGAGCTCTCTTTTTCCTGGTTGGGGATTCGCTGCTGGGCATCCGTTGCTGTTTCTGGTTGGCTATAGGTATCTCTCGGAATAACCCGTCCAAGTACAGCATACCAGAGTTTGTTGATTTTAATTTCTCCTTCACTTTTGTTAAAATTGTTGAGAAGCTTGAAAATTTCGATCGCTTCTCTGTTTAATCCAGCGTAATAGTGGGAAGTCCTTGACAGTATTTCGGCTTCTTTGAATTTAATGTCATTGGTGCCATGACATTAAGTTTCAGTCAACCAGAAACATTGACGAACGTTCATTAGCCAATCCTGTCGCAAAACGAAGGGAGAGCTAGCTCTTCTCACATAAAAATGAACAACATTTCGAGGAAGTCGCTTCCCTCGAAGCTTCGACCACGTTAACACTGAAGATGGCCGCCGCAGATGCAGTCGAAACGTTTGGGGTAACAACACTCAGACCACGGTACAACAACCCGGAAACTTACAGCAATATTGACACCAGCCATGAAAGCCTTTATTTTTACACTTGCTTTTCTTTGCAAAAATTATTTTTAAACATCTTACCGAAAGTAATCAAGAATTATCATGCTTAACTTTTTATAACATTATGCATTAATGAACACCCATGTATTAAAAATAATGAGAGTACAAAATTATTTCTTTTAGCGGTAATAATTCTCTCTATTTCCTTTACTTTTCGTTCATTCAGCTGAAAATAAAACTTGTTTACAAGAGCTCCCAGGCATGAAGATTCTTTTTGCTTTTATGCAACTAAAATGATTTGCCTTTTACAATTTAACATGACGTCAACCAGGAGTTTTGTGTTTCCTACTGTAACCATAGCAATGAGGATTGATCCCATTAAAGGCATAGATTTTGTCTTTGGATAACATCAATAAAAAATAAATAAGTTCGGTATTAAAGTAAATAGGATTTTGATAATCAATAGCAAATAACGAGTTGGAAAAAGAGAATTAGGAGTACAAAGGTACTAACGACGAGGTAATGGTGTTCGCTTAAATAGCAACGTTTGAAAGAAACAATGTAGGGAAAATAATTTTCGATTATTTATTTTTCTTTAAATAAATTGAAGAGTTTGAATCAATAAATAAAATATGCGACAGTTTTATTTCGGATGAATCTTTGCAACGCTTATTCTTTGCAGTTTTCATTGAATTTAGATTTTTTTCCATTCTCAGGAAAGAAGTTCATTTAGTAAAAACTAAGTCCCATAAACTATACTGCAATTATTCATTTCATGAAATTGCAATCTGATTTTTTTTTTTACACAAAACTTTTATCTAGAACAATAAATTAAAACCTGTGCAGCTCGTTTGTCAACGTCTTCTTATGTTCAAGTTGCAGAAAAAGCGTTTGCCTGCATTTTTGCTACTAAATCACTGGCTAAATTGTCATAATGCTCATTTTTTATTGGTTAGTTTTATTATCTGAGCAACTCAGAGTGTATTTTTTAAGTGATCGCTATTATTTATTAAAATTACTATATTATCTATTTTCTCTCAGCATTTAAGTAATTTAAAAGTCAAACTCAAGAACAACAGCTCATAAGAGCGATTCCAAGTTCAACTAATGGCGTGACGATTTTCTAAAATCTGTTTTTCTAAAATCATTGTTTGTAAGCCGGCCATTTAAAATTTTTCCATGTGGTGAGCGAAGGATATCTACTTAATTCATATTATATCAAAAAAAAAAAAAAAAAAAAAAACATGCCCACTTACGTACAAGTACATTAATTTCTCAGAACCAGGGGATAATACCACTTCTGCCCCCCCCCCTTAATGCCTGGCCCAAATTTTCGGAAGTTCGTTTTTTCAGAAGATACAACAGCATTTAGAGGAATATTACAGAATATGAATTCTTTGATTAGAATTGAATAGGAATGAGTTTGAATTAAATTTGGCAAAACACAAGTTCTAAATACACATAAATAAATATTATTGTTGTTATTGTTGTATAACAATGTTACTTTTATTGCAGAAAACTGAAACTATTATTGTAAAAATATTATTGTTGTAACGTTATTATTATTGTATTACTTTATCATTGTTGCATAAAAATACTCTTGTTGTTATGTAATAATATTGCTGCATAAAAATATTTGTTGTTACACTGTGATCTCACTACAGTTGAATGAGATTTAGAAATATCATAATCATGAGCATTAGCATAGACACTTATTTGCGGAAATGACTATAAAATATTTATCATACATTTTTAAGTGATCTCTAAAGTTAAACTCCAATTCATGGAAAGCTTTTGTTTAATTTTTTTGCAGGGATATATCAACCGTTTTGTTTTTCTTTTTTTTTTCAGTTGTGTTGAAAAGTGCATAGTACCGGGGCCTCCGATTTTCCGAAACTTTTTCAACTGGAAACTCGTTTAACCGACATCGGTTTGCTGAAATTTTGTTTTATTTAACGCATTTATATATTTTTTCTTAAGCAAACAACATTACTTCAAGGTCACCAGAGGCTGCCCTTTCTACTGCAGATATTTAGTTATCAATTCCTATTAAGTATTTTTTTTTTCAAGCGATCACGATTGTTGATTGTTTTCACTTGACAACAGTTGTTGTTCCTTTGATTTTATTTTCCTATGCCTACAATATAAACTTCCCTAGTCCATCGGCCTACACACACGCAACATCTAGCAACTATCACGAGGCACTAATTTGAATTTTGATAACTTAAATGTAAGTCACGTTTTTCGCAATTATGATTGTGATAGAAGCCATCTCCAGAAACAAGAAAACCAACGAGTAGGGTCTTATCGCAATTCGTGATAGCGAAAAACACAGTTTGAATTCAAGATGTCGAAAATTCGAAGTAATATTTCCCCCTCAAACCACCAGTAAATCTTTAAACTAACAAATAATTCTATACTTTTAAAATGTGATTCAATTCGAAAGCGATCAAATGTGAAAGAAAGTAATTTTATTAAGTCTTGTTTTAACTTTCAACTACGTACAATTAAGTTTAAAACTAAGAACAAAAAATAGAGTTGAATGAATACCATCCGAATAAAGAGTAAAGTTTACAATGTTATGTCCTGTTGAATTTGCATTGCAATTTATGGGTCATTATCCAGAAAATGTAACTTTTAAACGCACATATTTTTAAATTTCGAAATCTTTTGTTTTCTTTTTTTTTCATTCTTACATGAAAGTGTTACCAACTAGAAGTAACCACAAACAATGGCCTAGCTAAATTCCAACTATTTTACTCATAAATAAGATAAAAATAAAATAACGCCTTGTTCACGAAAAAAAAACTTTTAATGTTTAAAAATCGAGACCAATTTAATTTCTTTTTTTTTTTTTTTTTCATTCTTACATGAAAGTGTTACCAACTAGAAGTAACCACAAACAATGGCCCAGCTAAATTCCAACTATTTTACTCATAAATAAGATAAAAATAGAATAACGCCTTGTTCACGAAAAAAAAACTTTTAATGTTTAAAAATCGAGACCAATTTAATATCAAAATAGTAATTTTGTTAATTGTGCAAACAATGAGCTATTTTAACGATTAGTGGGAATCTAATATTACGGCTTAATTAGTAGTTATCATTTTAGTTCAAATGTGTGTTAAAAAATAATATTTAGTAAATTTAAAAATATACTGGCAATTTATTATTTTCATAGAATGCCTAAGATTGATGTATTTCACCTCCATCAGTTATTTACACCTCAGAAATAATGAAATTGATAAGGTCTGTCACGGAGGTGAGGAATTTTCCATTAATATAGGCCTAATGGATACATTTTTCAGGGAAATACTTTTTTTTTCTTTGTTACAACATGCACATGTTAAGCATATGAAAACATGTTCACTTCTTTTTTTACATGAATTTACATCCCTGAAATTCAAGTTCACGGAGGTGAGAAGTCACGATAACCACACTTAGTTTTTAAAGCAAAATCCATCTCCTTGTATCACAGAAAATAGAATTTGATGTCACTACTGCCACGTGTTAATGAGGAATAGCATTTTGTGTTTAGGTAACGGAGGTGAGAATTTATTGTGTGACATGAGTCCTTATCCTACTAAAACAAACTAAAACACAACATTAAAAAAATTAATATAATTAAACGATTAGTATTTGAGTCGCTTGTGAAAGGACTAATAAATAAATAAGTATAAACTTTTAATTAAACAAGTTATTAAGCAACATAAATAGTCACACAAGGTGTGTGACACGCCACGGAGGTGCGAATGCACATGTGAACCAAATATATATTAAAATACAAATTATTATTAAAAAATGTTGGCAATTTTAAATAGATATATTTTCGATAAAATTAAAAAGCATTGTTAGATTAATTGTTTCTTAAAATTTTTTCTGTGAAAGGCGCGTGATAGAAAAGTTACACTTTTTGAAGAAGGACCCTGATATGTTCTAGTTACAGATAAATGCTTTTCTAAGAATAGTAATAAAACTGGTGCACCAAAGGTGGATAGTGTTCCTAAAGTAGACTACTCAAAAAATAAATAAATAAATAAATAAATTTTGTCACTGCACAGCGATGCTGCATCATAAAACATGTATCTGTAGTGCAAACTATTGAATTTAAAGTGATTATCTTGATCGATCACCATTGCTGCAGTAATTTCCCCTTTGAGGAAGTGTAGATACATTTTCAAAGGAAGAATACATTTTAATTTACATGAGGTTAAATTCTTCAAGAGTTTAAATTCTAGAACTCAGATTCAAGATAACACAATTACATTAACACAAGATCTGATTAAACACAAGATCTGAAGGATTGTTTCTTTTTCTTTGACTCCAATATGTTTAACGGATTAATAATTTTACGTCTAGAAAATGGTGACCATATGCATGTTGAAAAAGTTTTCCGCCTAAGAAAAAAATATCTAAGCTAATGTAGTAAGGTATATTTCTGTACTCCACTGCATTATATTATTTTTTTGAATTACAGACTATTCTGCTATCATCTAAAAAGTAAAAAAAAGAAAAAAAATCAGAACAAGAAAAGACTCTGTTGGACAAAAAAAATTTGTAATTTTTTTCTCCTTGTAACTTTTTTGGTAATTAACCTTTTCTTTTAAAAGAACATTGTATTAATCTTATACAAGGAAACATAGTTTGCCAATATATTTTTTAGCATTTCAAAAGTGATTTTAACGCGTGGGGACACTTTTGGTGCAAAGGGTTCCAAAGGTGGCCCACAAGCTACAATTTTAAAATTGAATTATAGAAAACGTTACACTTAAGTAGACAAAAGAAAAGGATTACATTGTATTGCAGATCAGTAATTTCTAACATAAAAAAATCAGTCACGTACACCGAACCAGAAAATCATGAAAAACCATCCTAACTTAAACTTTGACCTTCATTTACCTTACAGTTAAAAACATCGTTTTATCCTTCATGTTTGTGCAATCATAAAACATATCGAAACATCATGTAGAAACTTTTTTTTTTTTAAATTTATATAAATGGGAGCATGTTTAAAGCTAGAGTTAACTTATCTGCTTAGTCCTGAAAGAAATATCCGGAATTTTAAATTTTCCGAAGGATGTCCGGTCCCGGTCCTTTCAGTTAATCGAGGTTTGACTACATTCCACACATCCCGACAGCTTATCTATTAATAACTAAACACTCAACTCTGCAGAAACAAATAAACACTTTAAAAATGATCATTAAGTGAAAACTGTCATTTTTTAATGCACTTTATTCTTAGTTGCATTTTACAAGGAACACTTCTAGTAATAATGCAGCTTATTTTGAAAACTTACTTTGATAAGTATTTTGAACTTAAAGAACAAAGATTCATTCACAGCAAACACATTGAAATAGATGATGTAATGGATCTACCTTTAGGTTTTTAGGGATGGATGTAGAAGTACTTTATAATACTACGCAGAAAACAGAAGAAAAACATCGCTATTCTATGATACCCCACTATTTCATAACACCCGTACTTATTCTTTCACTTTATGTTTAAACTTCATTTATTTCAAAAATAAGTAAAAAAAAAAATAGTTTCCTTTATATCAAAAATAAACTATTCTTTTGCACCTTTTTGAATCCTAAAAAGCGAATCAAAAATTTTTCCACCTATCCTTCCTGTGACCATAATTTCCTCAAAATGAGATAAGTTCGGCTTCCGGTTACAGAGCACCACTGAGGTGGAAGTACAATTTAGTTCATGCAAGACACGGTAGATGGAAGCACCATCTATCAACATTTCGATATGTTTGGTCCAAAACAAAAGCCGAACAACCCCTACTTCAGCTACGTCAGACGCATTGATTTGGAATGAGAATTTGGAGGAATTTTTTGACTGGGACATATTTTTCTTTCCGCAGACACCGTTAGGGAACACGGATGATCTTCGACTGGTCAAAACCCTTTATTTCCGAACGCTTTACGGAACCAAGTTACCAAGGACCCAAAGGTACCGAGATGCGAGATGGAAAAACCACAAAAACGAATGCCAAACTGGAAAGAAAGAATCGAAATGGCAGGATTGAATAAATCTTTAGCAAAACTCAAATTATCTCTCCCACTTACATCTACGTAGTAAATGAATGAAAAATATTCTGAACACTTATCTGAATATAACAATATTCAATTATAGAACAAGCATTCTGCCTTACATTTTATCTCGTAAACCATATATTAAGAGAAACTTCTTCAGCCCCCCCCCCCCACCCCCCAAACATTCAAACAATTAGCAAAATCGCATCTTTGATTGCAATGTTTCCGTTTCCTAAACGAAGTTAATTCGTTTTATTTTACTCTATTTTTTATTATTTATTCTTTTATCACTAGTACATATACGACTATAGCATGAGATAATATTCGTGCAGCACTATAACATCAATCGTACATTATTAATGATTGTCAAACCTTAAAACTTTAAGTGCCTCTACTGCAGTTATGTTGATAAAAATGTTTCAACTGCATAACAAAAGAAAGTGCGATCATAAAATAATTAATGATTTCACAGACTCAAAGGATGAAAGCAGCGAATGAACTCAAAAGGAGTCCATAGAAATAATTTGATTATCAAAGAGTTTTCTCAGTACTTTAAACAAGGCTTAAGTGAAAATTGAAGCCAGCGCCATTTTTCCGTCTGACTCTTTCACTAACATGTGCTTAAGAGGCGAATAAATAGTGCTTAAAACGCCTGTAATTTGGAATATTCTGCGTTTCGAGATAGAAGTTGTAGTTTTTAATCATTTTCGAAAATCTTACTAATAGCAACATTTGTTTAATTATCACGAAGCATTTACATATATTAAATTTTTACTTTAGTTTTATTGAGGGTTATTTGAAAGTCAAGATAGTTATTTAGAACAACATAATTCAAAGCTATTTTGAATAAATAGTAACAATAAACCGGATGTAAGTGGGTAGTGTTTATTTAGTTCATTCACAGTTCAAAGTCGTTATTTTTCTTTTTATTTTGAGATCTGTTTTTGAAAAAGATTACTAGAAATGTTAAAACAAGATGAAATATATTTGAAACATGGAGTTTGTTTGTGACTGCACAAACTATTCTCTTAAATGAAACAAATGGGAATCAGATGCAAAACCATTAAATAAGATTTAAATTAAACAATTAATTGTTAGTTTGAGTTGTTTTATTAATTTCAAAATTTTCCTAGACATAATGCTGAAATTTTGGTTTAATGAAATAAGTTGCGTATACGAAAAATTATTACATAGCTTAATTGTTGGGGAAACAAATAAACAAATTGTTTCTCGATTTTGTATATAGAACTATTGGAACTTTAAAAAACGTCGAGAATGTGAGAATGACGGTAGCCGTATGATACAGTAATTGTGAGAAACAAAAACTTAAATAACCATTTACTAACTTTTAGGTGATTTTTTCAATAATACCATCCACTAGCAATTCCTAATCAGTAATATAGCGGGTCGGCACCAGCCTGCAGAAAAATTTGATCGGTCCTCAGAGATCTTTGCTTGTCCAAGTTGAAAAACTTTTTTGACTCAAAAAAAAGCACCATGATAATAATAACAAATATCCCGTACGATATCTTTAACGTGAGTTTTGTGACTAATTTTCTTTATTTTCAATGGCGTATCAACAAAGTCTATTACTTATACATAATTAATCCAATAATTACTTATGTGTCATTCCATGCCAACTGAAACCACAACATGGTTTTTTGAATTTAAAGCAATACCCTGGTGTTTGATATTATTTCGAAAGAAATTTATTGAAGTTTCTGGATTCAATGGTTATTTTTGACAGACATGAATATTTATGTTTAAAATTCGAGATGAATAGAGACATTTCTGATTATAAATTTTTCACTTCAAAAATCTTGCTTTTTAAAACAGTAATATCTGTTTAAAATATAGTGATTTTTCATACAGTTTCATTTTACACATGAAGATTTATTGTTTCTGAATATATAAGTGCATTGATTTTCTTCATTCAACAAACACTTTCATTTTTTAAAATTAAAAAGATTTCCAGAAATTAATCTGTTCCCTCTGTTACAAAATTTTAAAAAAGTTTACTTTACTCAAAATATTGAAGAGTTTCAAACTTAAAAATGGGTATACACAGTAAAATTTAATAGTTTAATCATATTTTGTAATAATTTGAAAAAGTTTTTACTAATTAGAAGAAATATAACCGTAACAGAGGAGACATGGATGTGTAACAGAGGGGACGCACTTGGAATGTCCTCTCTGTTACAGCATGACATTGGATTTTTTAATAAAATCTCACTTACTGACAATGTTCAGAAGGAATTCTGGGAATGTATAAATGGGTAATAAAATCTTGTTTAAACCATTTTCCTCGATGTTTGATCGCATCAGGGTTCGTACGCTCCTTACTAACTCACTGCTTTTTAAGAAAAGAAAATAAGGGCCGTTAAATTTCTGAAATTTTACTACTATCTCCTCCCAAGCTCCTTATTATTTGTTCTGAAAATAAGTGGCCTTTAAGTTTTTGTTCTCAATCTTAAAGTTATCTTTCCTTAAAGTTCAGATAATCTCGAGGACAGTGGAACAAATGAATATACTTTGCTCGAGGGGATTTGAGAAGAAAACCAACATTCTCATTCTAACAGCTTATTGCCCCTTTTTCACCATCAGGATTTTGATGCCACTTAATGTCCACGTGGGCAGGCCTGTCTGCCCCATGTAATAAAAAAAAACCCTTAAATTTTGCTAATGAGGTTTTTATAGCACATCATTTAACATTTTTATGGATGATATTATTACTTTGAAATTGAAATATTCTGATTAAGAATAAAAATACCAAGTTTTTTCTAAAAGCTCCAATTCACAGGCTTTTACGTAAGTTACAGTGCTAGTCAAATTGTGTTGACATTTTCTGTCCCTTCTGTTACATACTCATTTAATTTAATTACGGAGGTTAAATGAGAGCGAAATTTCAATTTTAGGTCAATTTATTAAGCATTGTTCTTTAAAAAAAAGTTTTTTTTTGTCTTAAAAAGTGTTATGTGTTTTTTTTGAAGCAAAATCTGTATCTGATGTCCCTCTGTTACGCTTGGAACTCACCTTATCTTATTCTTAATATTCAAAGAGTTTTCGTAATAGTTCTTTTAACACAGAGTTTATTTATGCATTCATTAATTCATTTATTAATGTTATTTTTTTGAAAACTAGGGGGCTTCACCCCCTGCTCACTGCCACTCATCAGCCCCCGAAGATTGCTTCGTAATTTTATTTGATTTGCAAAGATTTGAATCGTCAATTAGAAAGAAACAGATTAAAAATGCATCACAAGTTTCCCAAGTTTTGTACGTTTGAAAAGTCGCTTTCATATTTGTGGTCTCTAGTGATATATTTTGTTCTTTAGCTCGGGGCTTGAATTGAATTAAACCTAAGATTTTCCGTTAAAATCGAAACCCTTAAAATTTGAGAATAAGAAAGAAGAAACAAACGAATCTAAAAGACGTAACTATGGCAACACCAAATAAAACATCAATAATTTGAATGGAGATGAGATTTTTCGAACTTGATTAAAACGGTTTGTATTTTTTTTTTCTTTTGAAGACAGAGCTTAGTTTTTCGACCACAGGTCGAGATAGATCTGGAGTAAAAAAAAAGCCGCTCTTTTCAGTGGTGTCAAAAGAAAACTGTGTGACAATTCCTTCACTTTTTACTGGTAGATTTAATGAAGAAAGTATTGCCTAAATTTCAGCTAAGCGTTAAAAAAAATCGAGTTAAAAACGCAAATAACTCCCGCCGTAATTAAATTAGAGCACTGATAGGAATTGTTTAGAACGTGGAAAATTCCGACGATTTATAATATTAATGTGTGCAAGTAATTTTCATTCCTTTAATAGGCGATTTACGTGAAATTTAAGCTTAAAAAATTAATTACAAAAAAACTAATTCGAGATTTGAAAAACGGAACCCCAGGTGCAAACCACTGGGGCTCGAAGTAATTTTCTGCAAAACTTCAAGGCTGTAGGTGCTATTGGGTGTCCCGGACGCGAATTTAGAAACACAACCGTGTATGCAGGTCGCACAGATGGCGCTACGATCGATTGGCGAGGAGAAAATTTCGGGAAGGGATTCATCGCCAACCTTCGTGCCACAGGCGAAGTCGCGATTGCCGCTTAAATTCTTAATTTTTTCCTAATTATTTCTATTTTACTAATGACTTCATTTGCGAATGTTTGCTGCAGGATAAAAATGGACTTATATTGCCTAATAATACCAAACTGAATTATATAGATAGGCATGAATTAGCTAAAATTGCTTTTGGTCCCAAATGTCCAGCCCCTAATTTTTTTCTTGGCTTAACTGAACTATCCTCTCTGAGATGGAACTTGAAAATGTCATATTAGACAATGAAGTCAATGAAATCAGTGGCACTTTTGACCATCAAGATATCAAAAACGAAATGCAGGCTCCCTCTACTAGTTCTCAAATTATTTAATGCCTCAGCTGAAGATAAGCAATTATTTGTTGACGAATTAAAAAGACTAGTGTCATATGAAAATATTGACAGAACAAAATTAACAAAGTTGACTAAGTAAAAAATGTCAAAACGGGCACATAATTGAATCAAAAATTAAATTTAATAAGTAAAATTTTCCCACCCAGACGGAAAGGTGGAAAAATAAAACTTAAACCGATATCTATTTCAAGAAGAAGTGGAATGCCCAAAGGGTCAAACAGAATCCCCGCAGGGAGACCCTTTAAGTGTAAAGCACAATATAAAGCGAAAATAAATCGTAATTTAACTCAAAAAATAAATTTTAATAGAGCTAATGCAAAAAGCCATAGCATTTTGTATTATTATTATTATTTTTTTTAATAAAAGCATGTAGTAATGCAATTATTTATTTATCGTTTTTTAGCCTACTTTCCCAGTAAAAGTCAGAAAAAGAAGAAAAAAGCGTGAAAGAAGGCTTAATGCATCTTAAAAATGTCGGGAAAAAAATCAAAAATAAATAAAATAATTAAATAAATATCGAAAAATTAAAAATTGGAAAGTAGGGTATTGAGATGGGGAAAAATGTCTGTCGGTCTGTCTGTCTGTCCCCCCCCCTAATAACTTTTGAATGAATAGTCCGATTCGAACAAACTTTTTTTTGTTCGAAAGATCTCGGCGAGGACACCTCAGTCCTATATTTCACTTTTTGATTTGAACTATTTTTTGTTCAATTTCGAACAGTTCAAAAAAACTTAACATTAGCGCCTACGGGGAAACTGAAAGTCAATGCAGATTCCGTACTTGAAAGCGGAATTATTTCGAACAAATTTTGTTGGAAGTAGCTATTGACGCCAAGCTCCAGACTCCGACTCTGAGAATTTAGAGGCACCTGACTCCGACTCCGACTCCTGTGCCCGACAATTAATCGGACTCCGACTCCCCGACTTCAACTCTGACTTCGTAGTTTTTCCAAAAATTTATACACGGAGGACAAATTACTGACTCCGACTCTTGGATATTCGTCTCCGACTCCTTTATCCCAAAATGAGATTGACTCCGACTCCGCAGCTATGGTTTTCACTGTGAAATAATTATTGTTGATCTGACTTGTTTTTATTTTTACGCTAAAGTTTTAATTTAGGTATTCAGTTTTCGGCGAATAAACTCAAAGTCATTTATGTTTAACGATATGCGCAGACGTTTTTTTTTTTTTTTTTTTACAATGAAAAGTATTTCTTTAAGTTGACATTTTATTGTTTTTATTTATTTTGGTAAGTGCATTAATTCATTTAAAAAATTATTTTTGGCAACAGGGGAAGAAGAAACGATTTTTTTTTTGATATGATGTAATTATTTTAATAAGCTTATTAATTTTAATTATTATTTTTTCGTTTTGAAAGCAGTTAAAGAATTTTTTTTAAGGGAAAAAAGTGTATTAGCTGCTTTGTTTAAAAGGTGCTGCTTTTTTTTTTTTTTTTTTAAATTTTTTTAGATGTGTGAGGATTACTTTATTCCTAGAAATTAGCAAAAATATGTTTGAAACAATTTGCGATTTTAGCTATTTTTGAGAATATTCATCACGTACTAGAAAGATGTATGGGTATACGGGAAAGTAGGCTCGTATAGTTCTAGACGGAACTTCTTGTAATAATTTTGCAAAACACTAGCTTGTGCGCCGAAAGGAACATTTTTCAAACATTTTTTTTCCCCTTTTAGAATTACAGATCATATAAAAAACAAAAATACACATGTGTCATGACTTAAAAGGTAAACAAATATAATAGATACGAAAGGCAAGCAAGGTAAGAAGAACTTTCTAAACCATAATTAACATGTACTAAAAGCACTTTTTAATAATCATTTTGTGTGAGATAAAAGGAATATTGTTTTAAGTGTAAATTCTACTTGCAGTAGGTTTCTAATTGATATCTATTATTTGAGAGTAGAGAAGTTAATAAAAGAAATATTTCATCTCAGATGCACAGAAGGAAAGAATGGGATCCTAATATCATAGGATGCAAGGAAGAACTTGCTAATTTTGCTCGAGGTTAACTGCTAATGATATTTGTGTGTGTGTATACCCTCGACTATGATTTCCAAAGACAATGAACACAAAATTAATTTGGTGACCTGTTCTGCTTATGCTAAAATAATAAAATGTTTTGATATTTATGTATTGATGCGAACAAATCAAATTTAGGGTTATAATACCTATACCTCTGAGCCAGACTAGCGTTAGTCCATTTTCGTAACTTTTCAGGAGAGAGCGAAAACGTTTGTCTGAGAACGTCTTGTCGAAAACGTCTGAGGCATAGAAAGGATGGGACTTGCGCTCTTTTAACGCAGCTAAATATTTGTGAAGGAATATCTTTCATAGAATAAGGATCTCATATGTTGACACGGAATGATATTCTACATTCAATGCAGTAATAAAGTGAAGATTGCAAATTTTTGGACTCATGTTAGTCTGGCTCTGAGGTGTAAAGTTACGATACAAGATATACGACATACAAGGTGATCAAAGAATATGGAAAAGTTTTGAAAAGAGTCAGAAGTGCAAATATAACAGCATCACAGTCCAGATATGCCATATGAAAGAGGTAGCGGGCGACATTGTATAGGACAGTTAAAACACGAAGGCTTTTTGTTGCAGTGGATTCATAGAGCATGCTGTACTTTTGTATAAACAACTCATTACTGTTCAATAGAGTGCAATTTGCATCAGCTTAAACAACATGTTCTGCATTTCTTTAGCAGTATTATAGCACTAGGTGCTTTGTAAAATCTCGATGCAGATAGCTTCTCGGTATATTTCTTCGACTACCCAGCAAAGCACCCTCTACAACTTTCAGCCTGTCCCAGCACACCACAGAAAAATATAAGGGAGGTGTACATCCCCAATGGTAAATTTTTAATATTGGAGTTTAAACAAGAAGTTCCGTCTAGAACTAGACGAGCCTACTTTCCCGTATACCCATACTACTTTCTAGTACCTGATCAATATTCTCAAAAATAGCTAAAATCGCAAATTTTTTCAAACATATTTTTTTTAATATTTTAAGCTGATTTCTAGGAATAAAATACTCCTTACTTTTCTTCAAAAAAACGAACAAATAAAATAGCAGCACCTTTTAAACAAAGCAGCTAATACACTTCTTTCCATTAAAAAATTTTTTTAACAGCTTTCAAAACGAAAAAATAATAATAATAAGTTCATTAAAATAAATACATCATATAAAAAAAAAATCGCTTCTTTTTCCCCTGTTGCCAAAAATAATTTTTTAAACGAATTAATGCACTTACCAAAATAAAAAAAAAAACAATAAAATGTCAACTTAAAGAAATAACTTTCATTGTCAAAAAAAAAAAAAATCGTCTGCGCATATTTTTCGAGTTGTTTCACCGAAAACTAAATACCTAAATTAAAACTTTAGCGTGAAAATAAAAACAAATCATATCAACAATAATTATTTCACAGTTAAAACCACAGCAGCGGAGTCGGAGTCGGAGTCAATCGCATTTTGGGATAAAAGAGTCGGAGTCGAATATCCAAGAATCGGAGTCAGTCATTTGTCCTCCGTGTATAAATGTTTGCCAAAGCTACGAAGTCAGAGTCGAAGTCGGGGAGTCGGAGTCCGATTAATTGTCGGGAACAGGAGTCAGAGTCGGTGTCAGGTGCCCCTAAATTCTCAGAGTCGGAGTCGGGAGTAGGTCGTCAAGAGCTATTTCCAACAAAGTTTGTTGAAGTAAATCCGCCTTTAAGTTCGGAATCTATATTGACTTTCAGTTTCCCCTTAGGCGCTAATGTTAAGAGATTTGAACTGTTCAAAATTGAACGAAAACTTGTTCAAATCAAAAAGATATTTTCGATACATGTTTTTTCTCAAAAGTTTTTCCCTACAAAGTTTTTTTGAAGCCACTTCGCTTCTAAGTTCAAGATTTATTTTTGATTTGAATTTCCCCGTAGGCGCTAATGTTAAGTTTTTTTGAACTGTTCAAAATTGAAAGAAAAATTGTTCAAATCAAAAAATGAATTATGGGAATGATATGTCCTCGCCGAGATCTTTCTAACAAAAAAAAAATTGTTCGAATCGGACTATTCATTCAAAAGTTATTAGGGGGGGACAGACAGACAGACCGACAGACAGACCGACAGACAGACAGACCGACAGACATTTTTCCCCATCTCAATACCCTACTTTCCAATTTTTAATTTTTCAATATTTATCTAACTATTTTATTTATTTTTGACTTTTTTTTGTTTTTCGGGATATTTTTAAGATGTATTAAGCCTTCTTTCATGCTTTTTTCTTCTTTCTCTGATTTTTACTGGGAAAGTAGGCTAAAAAGGCCTTTTTTGGCAATCTTCGATGCTAACCGAAGGGAGATTACCAAGATGTGTAGTAAAGGATACGTAATGAAATCAATCAACCCTCCCTTGAAACATTTGTCCTTGCAACATGCTTTTTATTGTGCAGTGTTCTCAGTGCTCGCGCTCGTTTCAAGCGCCCCCTTTTTCACTTTACACTTCATTCAAAACTTCGAGATAAAAGAATATTCGAGTAATAAGTTTCGAGTAATCGAGACTATATGATATTCTTACAGCTCATTTCTAACCTTGGTGACGATTTTCATTTTATTTACTGTCACTATGTTTGGTCATTGTCCTATCAAAGTTACTCACAGTCGAGTCTCGATAACTCGCAGAGTTATAACTCAAATATACCAGGGGTGCCTACCTAGGGCGGGGGATGGGGGGTGGTTCATGACGCAGAGTGCGACATTAAAATTTTTTAGGGGGTGGGGGCTGTTTTGAGGGGTCTTTCCGATATTTAGGGGGAGTGCGTCCTTGCTCTTAGGGGATGGGACCCCCTGAATATACCTTCACCTCAAACTTTTCACTGGGCCCCAAACTCTTGAGAATACTGTAGGAACCTCTTATAACTTGAGCTACCAATAACTCAAAGCTTTCTACCGGTCCCTTGAGACTTCGAGTTATCGAGATTTGACTTTACTTAAAAAATACACACACAAAAAAAAAAACAGTAAAAGAAGAAAGCAGAAAAATACAACTAAGGGTTTTAGTTCAATCATTTGAGGCTGTTGCTTAAATGTATACGATATACATAACCAGTTGAGTACCTTTAAATACTAATGAAATATGTCTACAAAGTAGATTAATATTTTCTTTTTTTCTGTTGTCACCTCAATTAATCTTTAATTTTTGAAAATTCTACTCTCAGCTGACACTTTAAACGAATAAAATCACTACTTTTGATAAACCAAGAAAGAATCAGTAATTAAATTAATGAAATATCTGCAAATAATTATTTATTGCATACATGAAGTTTAAAACGTGGTTTTGAAGAATCAATTTCTAATGTTAAGCAATTTACAGTTTAAAAACTGAAACATTCTTGATTTTCATCACAACGGCAATCCAACCCAGAACTTTCAGATGCAAAGAAGAAATTCACAAAAGAATATTTCAGAAATACAATATCAATAAAGTTTTGTATGTAGGTTAAAAAACATCAAAGTTTGCAGCAAAACAACCGATTTTGACCCCACACCCATTCATATCACATAATCAACGAAATACCAGCAACAAAGGTAAATAAACACACACCATAATCATTGCGCACGCGCAAGTACCTCAAAAGCGATATCGCTTCCTTGGCGCATTTACGCGAGGAGTCGAACCGCGCCAAATGAAATGCGATCGCAGCGCCATCTGTACTACCTGCATACGCGGTCGTGTTTCTAAATTCGCGTCCCGGACGCAGGCCCAACACAAGATTTCATTTCCTAATAATAAAGCTGAATGTCCGGATGTGTGGATGCGTGTGACGCGCATAGCGCCTAGACCCTTGGGCCGATTTTTATGAAATTCGGCACAAAATGAGTTTGTAGAATGGGGATGTGCACCTCGAAGCGATTTTTCGAAAATTCGATTTTGTTCCTTTTCTAATCAAATTTTAAGAACATCTTACAGAGCATATTATCATAACATGGACGAGTAAATTACCAAATTATCATAACGTGGAACCGTAACATAGGCGAGCAAATTAACATAGCAAATTGGGGGGGGGGGAATTCACCATCCATTGTTTTTAAATATACAGGCGAACCAAATGACCTTTTAATTTTCTGCCACGGGCAAAGGGGGGGGGCATTTTCGTTAAGGAATCACTAGGTGTAAGTTACGTTTTCAATACTGGCTACAAAATATTGCTTTCGTGAACGGACTTCATCTCTATAGCATCACTGAAGTGCGGAAGTTCCCACGCCGTACTAGTCGAATCATCTCTTTGCTAGTGTATTTAAATAACCACTTCGTATTTTTCACTCTAAATGTGAAAGTTAATTTAACATATTAGTATCTAAGCGTGCTGTTTCAGCGTAAGATAGGGAAGAGAAAGTTTGTTAAAAGTGAAGACCCTCGATATGCAGGACAACATTGATATTGATGAGATGAGCTTCACATCACCAACTATTATCATCATCTTCAGTTTTGTAGTTATAATAAATATTACTTTAATCTACTGTAGAACAGTGTAGTAGTGTTGCATTTCGTTGTTATTAGTATTGCTTACTGTACATACAGTTTTGCACTTTGTATCACTCTCCCATTGATCATTGAGTTTGCGCATCAAAACAGTAACTTATATTGAATACGTTGTTTTTTTTTAATACAGAATAAATTTAGTTCTTTTCATTTAAAACGTTAAGATATACTTAAAGAAAGGTTTAAGGCTGTCTGAGGGGTATTTGCAAGTGTCTAAATAATTGTTTAGTTTATCAAAAAGTCTTATAAATAGTGCCATTTTTCACAACATGAAATTTCGACCTATGCGAGGGGTCTTGGAACGTATCCCTCGCGTAAGTCAGGACTTGGCTACTTCTAAAAATCAAGAGTACTCTTTCATAAATTATGTAAAGAGAATGTCGAATCTATCAAATTGTATTCAACATACGTCTGTCACACTTCATACGTTTGTACAATTCAGAGCTTCAGGTTAGCTTGATTACTTGAGTTAATTATTTTCAAGGCAGCTCCGAACAACCATTTGACATATATTTATCTATACATTCATAAATCGCTACAGAGTTTTGCTGTACATAGAGAATCACGAAACGGGAACTTTTCTAATAATTCAGTACATCCCTCTCCCCTCCTACCCTGGTACCTCTAAAAAATTGGAAATTCCAAAAACTTCCCTTTAATGTGTGTTTCATTACACCAATGTTTTCCTACCTCACAAAAAAAGGAGTTTTTCAAAATGACTGTATTTCATACCTCACGTAAGAGGTACAATTATTATTTATTTTACAATTCATTATTTATACTTGCTCTTCATTATTTATATTTCCACTCACTTTTTAGGGCGAAAAAAGTCATGGACGTGAACTTCAACCCTGAAAAATATATTATTTATTCATTTTTATAAGTTTTCCAAGCAAGAGTTGTTCAATATGTCAGCAATTAACGGTATTTTCCACAAATTCTTAAAATAAATTCATTCGCTCTTACCTATCACTAAACAAAATTCATTTCTCCATTAAAACGCATAAAAAATGATCAACGACATTTTTGAGCAAAAGCGAATCCAAAATTTAACAAAAATCCAATTCCTTTAAACGCGGCGCGTGATATACTTTACATTATTACGATAACACTTTTGCTTTAATCATTAACTTTATAAATAAATAAGCGACTCTTTTTTCCCCATGGACATGTAAACTTAGTATTCCAACTCTCTCATCACTTGTGCAAACCTAATTTGGTGATATCAACTTTCAGATCACGTAAAGACTTACTTGCAAACTTGTACGCGAATTGCTACGCAGGAAACGGTAGGAACACGAAAATGTTCTTACGTGTAAAAGTTGTTTTAGAAACACCGTAGTTTCATTTTAAAGGTTTCTTTTTATCCTGTTTAATCTTTCTGCGCGTATAAAAATTTTCTAACATTTACTCAATGCTTTCTATTACAGTGAAACCTGTGTAAGTTGACCACTGGCGGTGCACTACTTTAGAGGTCAACTTAAACAGGTGGTGGTCAGCTTAGAGAGGTTGATTTATATGATAAGGGCTAATTCCGTGCCTGAAAACAGTGGTTAACTTAGGCAGGTGGTCAACTTACAAGGGTGGTCAATTTCACAGGTTTTACTGTATTTATATTATTGCCATTACTGAAAAGAGATTTAAATTCAAATAATTACACACACACACACACACACACACACACACACATATATATATATATATATATATATATAGAGAGAGAGAGAGAGAGAGAGAGTTCCGTTAAAAAACTTAGGAGCATTCTTTCACGCTCAAACACCCTAAATAGCAAAAAAAAGTGAAAATTTCGAAAATTTAAATTTTTAAAATAAAATTTCTTTATCAACCAATTCCAAAACAATTGTTAAATTGATTTTTTTTCACTTTGTATCATTTTTTCTGTTGTTTTTCCATTAAAAGAAGTCATAGAATAATTTGAAATCTGAAGTAAATTGACAAGTTTTCAATATTTGTTTATGTGTCAGATTTAAAAAGCCCTCCAAATAAATAATATCTTTTCTATAAGAGATTGCTCGGTGGAATATAAAAAGATTTTTTTAACTGGATATTTAAAATTTAAGGAGTAACTGAGGCACAAACTGGGTGCCATGAACTCTGAAAATTTAGGCTTTACGTAGAGATCAACTTCTAATGTCAATTTCAACGTCATCAAACAGTTTTTAAACTTTTATTCTTCTCATTCACTACTATGTATGCATGATTTACGTTAGAAAAACTTTCCATTGTGACACGTGTGCAACCATAAATTTGCCCATTTAACATGGAATAAACCAATACTAAAATTTGAAACAAAAATATTAATTTTATAATAAGTATGAACATTTAAAGCAATTAATTTTTCCCTGCATACGCATGAAAGATAGCATTTTATAATTCTTATAATTTCGTAATTAATTGAATGAGGCAACTCAAAATGTCCAGTTGGATATCATAAAAACTTGAAAAATATCGGTTACCCAGTGAGCCGAATTTTAGTTATCATTGGAGAGGCGATGAATCGTAAGGGATGTTCGCATATTGGCAATACAAGCTTGTAGTTGTTCATAAAATTAGATTATTTGTGACTGTTCCCTAGTAATTCATCGCGCTTCTGAGAATCATTAGAATGAAGATTATTAGATCGGCGATATATTTAAAAAAATTAAGATATTCAATTGAAATTTTTTCGAGTTACCACATCTAATTGACTATGAAGTGTTGAAAGTTACAAATTACCACTTTTTGCGCATGCGTAGTGAAAAATAATTTGTTTTATACATTCATACTTCATTAAAGTTTAATATATTTTTTTTAACTTTAGTTTATTATACTTCTCTTGTGCGATGTCAAATTTTCAGTAAGTTTGGTTTAGTTTGGTGAAAAATCTGCGTGTTATAAGCCAAAAACTCTCAAAATATAAGTAACACCTTAACAAAAATCTATAGCATATTTGTTCTTCGTAAGTAAACTAATTTCTGCAGTTTAATTTTTCCCCAGCTATTTAAGCTTAAGGATGATCAAAAAATACTTTTTTTTCTCCTGCAATTTTTTCTTGTCCTCTAAAATGCAGAAATAATTTAGGTATTATTGGAAATGACAGATGACGCGTACTTGTTTTGTAACAAAACTAATAGGCTAGTTAATCTATTATTTTTCGAGAAATTCGGAAAATCGTGAATTTTCGACTGTGTCTCATTATTTTCGGTTTTTCGGTTATACAGGGTGTTCCCATATACAAACTTGAAGTGGAGGTAGCGAACACGATAACAAGCAAGAATCCTTCAGGGACATATGGACACAAACGCAATGCTGACGTGCTACATGCACACAAAGTTAGACACTGAAGGTGTGGAACAGGTAATAAGTGTACTAGGGGAAGGTTGCCGTCAATAAACCGGTTCCATGACTGGACCGCGAAGATATTTCCCGTACCACAGTTTGTGCAGACGCGTAATCAGTTTTAGTACCTTCCTCTGTCTGAAAACAGTCTACTGCAGAGTCGTCAAGTAGTTCAAATTATTTAATTATATTGTTAATCGGTCAAAAAAGATTTCTACCATTATTACTAATTATTGAGATTTTCATTTAGTTAAAATATGCTTTGAATATCACTGATCAATTAAACGTGAAAATTGACTTAAAAGAATGCTTTTTCAAGTACAATTCCTCATACTTCATGTTTCATCATGATTAGTCGCAGCAGTAACAACTATAAGAATATTCAAAATGACGCAGTTGCTATCATTGGACCACTGGGTGTTTCCATGAATGGACCACCTGACAAAGTATTTCATTCACGGAAAATCTCAAATATTGCTGTAACTTCAGCTCAATTACATTTGAAATATGCTCAATTGTTTTAAAACATATGACAATGAAAAAAATAATCTCAGTAATTTATGAAAACTCTTATACTTTATAAAATTTCTTACTTTATAAAAGGCACTTTTTTTGTAAAAGTGATTAAAAATTTTAAACAGAATAATACAGTTTTAAATACATTTGCTGTTCCAGAAAAATGCAAAAATTAGTAAAATATGGCCAGTGGACAAGTTAGAGTATATAACATGCTACAGTAGCTTACAGAAATGTTGGCATGGACCTTAACGAAGTCTGCCTACAATATAGAGTCCTTAAAGCAACTTTAAACAGTCGCATGGAAGATAAAAACCGGTTTGTTGTTACCTTAGTCACTTATTAAAAATTTAGGAGGTAAGCCCTCCGAAATAGGAATATGATTAGTGAATCATATTTTGAAACTAGAGAAGTTTTTGGAATTGCTTGCGAAAAATTGGGGGAATTTGCCTTTAAAGAGCCTGAGAGAAATAACATGTTCCATCGATTTATTTAAGACAAAACGTCTGTTAGTACTATAGTATCTGGTAGTTTGAGACTTAAGCTTCTGGTTTCAGTAATAAAATGGTCAAAAATGTTCTCTGACATTTTAGAGAGTAAGTACAATCTTGTGTCAACGAAAATTTTAAAAATCTATTTAACAAAATTCTTAACAGCTCAAAAGAGGTTGAAAATATATTAGCTAAGAACAGTGTTGCACAGGTTGAGAAAATATCAAGTGGGGAACGAGGTGTGATGACAACAGCTGTGTGTTGTGTAAGCGCTGGGACATTTTTTATGTTCCTCTTATTCAAAAATAAAATATTTTAGAAAAAAAATCTCTTTTTCTATAACTTATTGTTATTTATAGTGTTTATTGATCACCTGTTATAAATATTTGTGAGTTACGCATCGATTTTTTAATTTGAGAATGTGGTCCATCGATGGAAACTCGATGGTCCATCCATAGCAACCGGTAGCCATGAATGGACCACATGCTAAAATATTTATTTTTAATTTTCATTCTTTATTATATATATCTATCATGAAAGTGAATATAATTATTAAAAGAGAAATATAATGAGAAATGTGTTTCTATAATTACGCGAAATTTGAGTTGGATTTCCGTTCCAAAAAAATCGAAAACTGTTATGTGGTTCATTGACGGCAATCTTCCCCTATTACATAAAGATCATTTTACGCAACATTTTTAGATTTTAGGTATGGTTTAAAGCGGTTGTTGAAAGTTGCGACTAGTTACTATATACGCGTCGCAATGACAATGCAGCGATGAAGGAGAACTTGTGAAAACAGCTTGCTACGGCCGGTACGTTGTCTTTGCGACGTATTTATTACAGCTGCCAGTCGCAACATTAAAACAAGCCCTACTAAAAATGAAATGCAGTGTCAGATTTTATGTGTGTAATAATTTACCACTATTTGCACACTGTTACACACCTTTCAATGTACGGTTTCGTGTGCATGTAGCGCGTCAGCGTAGCGTTTACGACTGTGTGTTCCTGAGTGATTCTTGCTTGTTATCATGTTCTCTCCCTGTAGTCCAAGTCCGTGCACGGCATTCTGGGACATACTGTACAGAGAATATTTTTCAACCCCATACAGCTGCAAAATATTTGTAAACATAGCAAAAAAAGAAAAATAGAGTATCGTATATTTTTTCTGCAATTTTGAGTTAAAAATAAAATGCTCCTGAAAATTAATTTCTAATTCATGCATACTACTGTTTCAAGTCAAACTTTTTTCGAATATTTATCTCGTAATTCAAAGTAAAAAGCAAATTAATATTTTGTTACGCTAAACAGGTTTTCTCTATTGGTTTAGTTCGTAGTTAGTAAAGAACAAACGATATCTTAATCTTAGTAGTTGCGGTAGTAGTTTGTGCAAAAATATTTAAAAATAAGTAAAGAAATAAAAAGAATTACGAGGTAGGTAAGTTTTGTTCTAAATTTAATTGAAAAGAAGCTGCAGTATCAAAATATATGAAAATTGGTGTAAGGTTAATTTTTAATACAGAGCACACAATAGGAGATAAAACAGGGGTTATTATTCAAAATTTCAAAGTTAATGCTGATTTTAAAACTTATACAACCCTCTTAACAGATAGTGATTTACATTTTTACTCGACATCCCTTCGGATGAATTAACCAACAACCAATTAACAGTGTAAACAATATTCTGCTGGCAGGATTGTTCTGGGATCTTTTTGCAATACTGCACAAAGAACTTAAGTTCAAAAAAAAAAAAAAAAAATATTTAAGATGAATAGGACATAGTTCCATTAAATAGTAATCTTTAAAAGAGAATGAATAAAAAATGCTTATTATACAAATCCTTTTAAATATGACGTTCTAACAAAAAGACCAATTTTTAAAAAAAGTCTTAAAAGAGGAAGTTGACCAACATCAAAAAGAGACTTTTTTGAAAGCAAAACTCATTTTATACTGTATTTAGTAAATTGTATTGTGTTTACTATACTGTATTTAGTAATCATAAACCAAATACATACTGATAAGAAAATAAACATGACAGACGATATTAATTAATGGTCACTAAAACAACGTATATCATATTATACCAGCTTTTGTTAACGTATATCATATTATACCAGCTTTTGTTTAACGTATATCATATTATACCAGCTTTTGTTTTGACATATATCTTAATTTCTACTAAGAATACCATGAGAAACATTAGTTCCAGTAACTTATTTCAATTTTTTAGACTTTAAGATCACCAATTCATCATCTATGTAAAAAAAAAAAAACATACCATATCTTTTGAATCGGATAATGGCGTAACTGTAGCTTCTAGAATCGTGATTTTTTTAAATCACAGGCGCAGTACTTAACAAAATACGATTCATTAAATGACATTCAGAAAGCAAAGCATTGTGTTTAAGAAACATTGAATATTTCCTTTTTCTATAGAAACAAAGTCCTGAAACAGGATGAGTTTACTGAAGTCATGTATCGAGGGATTCCCTAAAGGGAGTGTCGTAAAAGCCTTAATGGTGCCTAAAAAACTAACCATTTTAATCCTATTTCGCGACAGGTAATTTTCAAAACAAAATATAATACTCAGTTATGACAGTAAGAATTTTGCTATATGTAATTAAGGTAAGGGAGCCAAGCTGGCCATAGTTAAGATTTTTCATAATTTTCTGATTAGGTGTATTTCGCTGAATATTATTATGTTGAAGTAAAAAATCGCTCGTCATGGTATGACGGGTGAAAATTGCTTCTACATTGGAACGAAGCGATTGCCTGTTTGGTGATACAGTTGGCCTTTTATTTAACGACTTTTAACCATCCGGGACCGTGAAAAGTAGTCTTTAAATTGATGAAGTTGTTAAATAGAACGTCGTTAAACAGAGAGTCAACTGTATTTCGAGAGATGAAATTTCAACCCTAACTCCCGAGATTCACCCTAAACTGCAGTAAATAGCGATAATTGTTGACCCCTTTTTCGTTTCTTCGTTCTCCTAAAATTAATCTTACCAGTAAAACAGTTAAGTTATAGGATCGAGTTCAGCCTTGCCAAAGCAATTCCCTGCATGTTAAGCATTGCCAAAAAATATTATCAAATTATCATGTTTTGGCCTAAGTTTCATTGTTGATGAAGTCAAGCGCGTTACTCGATCGGTGAATTAGTTATTACATTTATGGGGATTTTAAGCTTATTTGGAATGCATGTGCAATTTTTGTAAAATTAAATGTAAGTATTTTTTAAATTCAATTTCAAAATTGTAACTTGTGGGTCGTCGTTGGATCAGTTTTTCAAAGGTAGATCCTGTCTTGAAAATACTTGAAGAATGTGAAAAACATTATCGGCTGACTATTTCTGCTTCTCGTAGAGTAATATAAGGTTCAATTAAAAGAACAAAAATATATAAGAGGAAATTACAAGGAAAAAATCACAAAAAAGATTTATTTTAAATCAACGCTGTCATGGCTTCATTTTTTTCATTCTTTAAAAATGATAGCAGAACAATGCGAAACGCTAAAAAATTACGTGATACAGTGGAACACCGAAAAGTATCTTTCTCTCTGCATTAGTTTAAATATTTTTTCTCAAAACTTTTATTAAACTGTTAAATATATTTAAGCTTAAAGGAACTGAAGTGATTAAGTAAAGATAAAGAAACAACTTGAAGTAATAATTTGCATTTGCAGATATATGTTTTACAATACAGTACCACCGCTTTGTGATAAAAAATAAAATGAATTCCACTTTTGGGGGTGGTTCACTCTAGGAACATTGGGCATCTTGGCTCATTCACCTAATGCTTAGTCCAAATGACCTAAAAGGGTTTCTGTTTCCGGAAGGCAATTTTCAAAATGAGCTTTTAACTGCTTAAAATTATGTGCCAACTAGTAAGTGTTAGTACTCTTTTTTAAAATCTAAAAGAAGGTCTTATTCCGCTGCATAAGTACAGATTAAACAATCCACACATTCCGTTTTAGTTTCCAGTTTTTTAAAGAATATCTGTTCAAGTTGTTCTTTTGTATCTGTTGCTCCCTTAAAATCTTCCCATTAAAAAAAATAATCATAATGAAAAAGAATATCTGTGCATATAAAAGTTTCAATTTTGTAAAAAATGCACTAATTTTGATTATTAGAAAGCATTTTTTCACAGCATTTTATCTGTATCAATTACTTTTGATTCCACTCTTCCTTTTTACGCAAAGGAAAAATAAAAAAATAATAATAAAGTATTTCAAAGGAACAAATTTTGTTTATTTTGACAACCTTTTTTGATAACTTTTTCATAATTGTTGCTTTGTTGTTGAACTGGTGTCATCCCAAATAATTTATATTTACTGGTATGTTCATTATTTTGATAGAAAGAAAATTGAAGAAACGAGTTTAAAAAATCAACATAGAACCAAAGTATCCAAAGTAAAAGATAATATAGAAACAGATAGATCTCTGACCTTTTTCATAACTTTTATCTTGTTGAGTGCTCGTAGTTCAAAAGAGACCTTCGTTCTAATATTCACGTCAATTAAACAAAGGGCACCTGAAAGTATCCACTCAATTTGCAAATTGCCCTTTGTTGTGGGCGTGTTCCCGCTCATTTCGTCATTTCGGTTTTCAGCTTTTGTTAACTTTCCTCGAAAAGAAATTTTTGCTCTAAAAGGTGGAAATTACGTGGAAAGTGATTACGTTAATTGAAAAAAAATAGTCAATGAAAATTTAAGTGAAGCAAAATATAAGGTTTACTTTAAAGATCTTCAAGAATGAAAATCTAAAACAAACTGTTGTTCGGATCCTTTTGAGGGCAATATTACCTTGATATATATTTTTTCCCCTCGTTACAAAAAATCAATTTTGAAGTTTTCAAAATTTCTTAACAATATTTTTTATAATTTCACAGCAAGTGCATAGATACTTATATTTTGCTAATACAGAGTATGGCGCAGTCGCCACATTTTAGGCAATAACCGTTCTGTTTTTCTTACGTCGGTAATAAGGAAAAAAAGCTCTTTAATTTATTTATTTTTTCTTTTTATTAATCTGCATGTTCTATTGGGGTGGTTTCCTTCTGTCAAAAATACTACTTTTAGTTATTGAAATGGATAGAATGGGCAAAAAAAATTACATGACCCAGAAAATACTTTCATTTTCCCAACAGTTTTTTATAATTTATTTTCTAAACTGTCCGATTTTTCAAACAAGGCGTTGTCTTCATGACGTCACAAATGATGCAATTTGCGCATCTTTTTACTACGTTTCCACGTTATGATAATCAAAGAGCGAATTAAAATTGCGCTCTACGCTTGCTATCAACCATATCGTTGCCAATACACGTGAGGAAAGATGCGAATTAAATATTTTGTTCTGTGAATGGCAACATTAAATGGCATTTCATCATTTGTGTTGTCACACAACAGAAGTGCAAACAATAAAAGCGCAACGATTTAAGTAAGTTTTTAAAAATATTGAACTTGAATAAATTATTTAAAAAATGGTCAGATCCTATGTTTTAAGCACACTCTTTTAGAAAAAAATACTTTCAAAATTTTGGAAACGTCCCCGTTGAAAAAGTTAATTTGCTCATAGAAAAATAGATCAAAATGATAAAATTAGGTAATGATAATCTCTGTGAAATAGTTTGTTATGAGTGGGGAAAGAAATTATAACTTTTGAAAACACAGAGCAATCACCATGTTGCAATTGTTACTTGCAAAAATTCTAAATTGTCAAGAATAAAATAAAGTTTATTGTTGTTATTATTACGAGTACTCGTATTGTTATTTGTTTTTATAATACTTAAGCATTAAAAACCAATCTTAATCCAGAATATTTTTAACTAAGCCACCTACGGTGAAATATTGTCCTCATTTAAATATTTAAATATTAATAGAACTAACGTTTCCCTTTGTGACATAAATAAGATATAAAACAAGAACCAAAGTGGTGACTCAATGAATAGCATACTTAGATCATGAAATACTAAAGAAAAATTATTTATTAATTTAATTAAAAATAACCTAAAATGGGAAACAAAAAAAAAACTCTTAACTGAAGCAAAATAAATCTTCCAGCGAGGAAATAAAGTGTTCCGACTTGGTAACCACAAAATAAATAAATAATAATAGGCAAAAAGCAACACTCTCTGGATTTTAGATGTGACGCTATATATTAAAGTGTAGTTTGACTTACTTTTAAAAAACTCATTTAATTTGTTTCAAAAGCTGAAAAAAATCTAGTTTAAATCCAAAAATTCCAGCATTTAGCTCCTGGCATTCATTTGAATTTTGATATCTTGAACTCAAATCATGTTTTTTACAATCACGAAATTCCGTAGAGAATTATTAAGAACATTTTAACTTTCAAAGCTGACTTTTTTAAATTGAAAAAAGGTTCATTGTAAGCTCGAAACAGCAATTATTAGCATAATCACTAGTTGTAGTATTAGCCGTTGTCTTTCCCTGTCCTTTTTAATTAAGGAACACATTGAGAAAATTTGGTGATGATCCCTCCATTTCCGAGGCTTGCTGTCACGTAGCTGTTAATGACGTCACGAAAACCATTTGACGGACACAACTTGCGAAAATTACAATCACCTTGCTCTTGTGAATCATCATTAAAATGACACGTACCTAAGCTGTGAATGTGCGAGGAAAATGAAAACCAGCCATTTAGGCACATTTCATTTACCCAAATAAGCAAAATCAACAGAAAGAGCTTCATTTATTGCTTCGGTGGAGAAGAAAAGTGATGGATGATTTCAAACACATAAATTTCGGTTGTTTTTGAAAGTGTTCGTTTTGCTTTGAAATTAATATGGTACAAGAAGAAAAAATTGATGATGGATTCTTTAAACAGCATATTGTAAAATTATGTAGATTTATATGCATTTAATTAAAACACTTGAATGAGCAGCAAATATAAGACGAAGGGGGAAAATACGTGATTGCTATGCTTTTATACTAAACTGTGCTAAAATTTTTACTAGATACTACTAAATGTGCTAAAAATGCTTTACATACTTTCAATCGTTATAATCAGAAAATCAGGGATTTCTACAAAAGAAGAAACAATGGCGCAATTACAAGGGGGGATTCGAGAGGGTTTTTGATCTCATTTTGGAAAGACTACGAGGGGGGACCCAAAAGTAACTGGATTTCTGTTCTAAAATATTTATATATTAGTCTATTTACAAAATTTCTTTTGTCTCTTTTAAAGTGTTCACCCTTAGATGAAATACACTTGTTAATTCTTTTTTCTTACTATTAGAAGCTCCCCTGGAACTCTTTAGCTTTTACCATGTTCAGTGCCCGTTGCGAAGCAGTTTTTACAGCCTCTACATCATCAAAACGCTCTTTCAAATTTTCCATAATGAATTCGCAGACGGAAAGCAACAACACCTGAGAAAACCAACACTACAACAGACGTTATCAAATACACTGACGCCACTTGCACAGCTGGTTTGGGAAGGTCTAGCTGGACTGGTTGGAGCCATCTAGCTGGAGAACACTTTACTACATCTAGGATTGGCATCCCACCATTAGTCCGGTTTCTTTTGGGTCCCCCCTCGTATCGTTCTGAGGGTGTTAGGTAGAGTTTGAGCTGCCATTACCATTTGGGGGATGGTCACCCCTGACTTTTTAAACCCCTCAGCACTTACAACGCAATTCCAAAATTTTAACATACAAAATCTCAAGAAAATTTACTGCTTAAATAAGGTTGACTTATTAAGAGGTGATAATTATTTTTCCGTTGAGCTCTGCCTTTGATCAGTAGGTACTCTTTACTAATTGCTCCGAAGTTGGAAGAAAAAGAAAAACCTAAAAGCGAAAAAATCGCAAACAGAAAAATGGAAGTTAAACATAAAAAAAAATCATACAGCTAGCGATTAATGCAAATAATGTAAAATAAAGTAGCGCTAAACTAGTAAAAATTTTCAAAGCGTGCTTTTTTGCACTGATCAGTGAGTGGTCACTGCAGCCAAACGCTGTTTCAGAAAAAAAAAAGAACTTCACCACTAAATTCGGCACTCTAAACTTGAATAAAAAGTAATTTTTTTATGTGATCTTGTGCGTTCGCGTTATACTCAAAATTGTAACAATAGTGACTCTTCACTAACTAAATTTATTTTGTTTATTGTTTACAAGGAAACTATTATTAACGGTCTTGTAATATGATCATTCTATTTATCATTAATTTTCAAATAACGGCAGTGTCTGATTTTAAAGTTTATTCAAAAATTTATATATTGAGCAATCACGATTGCTTATTGTTTTGACCGTTATTACTTGACCGTTCTTGACGTTCTGGTTCCTTTTTCAGATTGGACCGGGGCAGCTGCAACAGCACCGTCCACCGGCCCCTACTCCTCCACCTCTGTCCCCATCAATGTACCAACACTGTCAACACACATACACATGCTCGTACACACACTCATACACACGTAACCACCCAGGAGAAGGGGAAGGTTTTGAGTTACATGAAACGTTGCTGAAAATACTAATCCCAATGAGTAGGGTCTTGTCGTAACTTGTGATAGCGAAAAACATAATTCGAATTCAAAATGTCAGAATTTAAATTATTATTTATTTATTTTATTTTGATGCAATGAGTGAATGATCAAACTCTGAATTTCCCGAAAAACTGACTGATGACTCCACTGAGTTAGACCACATTTTTGCAAATATTTATGCGAATTTTTAAACTAACACTTTTAAACTTCTACGTGTTCTTCTTATTTTTTTGACTTACAACAAAATATCTGAGTATGAGTAAACTTTTGAAAATTGCTTATATTATCATATGCTTTGATCTTCTGAGGTAACTTTTTCCTGACTAGAATAGATTAAATGGTTAAAGTATTATCATATAGGCGGCAATAAAAACTAAACATTTTACCTTTTTACTTTGTCTCGCTATTTCACTTTACCTCACATTCCCTACTTTCCAGTTTTAAAACATATTACGTGAAATTTCGAGAAATTTCCAACGCGCCAGAAAACGTTACCAGCTTTGCCTTTGAAATACTTGATCAGAGCTAAAACCATTTCTGTTCCAATAAATTGTTAAATTAGTCATAAGAAATGCGTTATGAAAAACAAAATCAGCAAATATTTTCATCTTAGTCTAATGAAACATTACAGTTCAAAATGTGATAATAAATGCAAAAATCTGCGGGGTGGTTTTTTTTTTTTTTTTTTTTTTTTGCGTGCCTCTCATTTATTATTTAAAACAGTAAATCTCAAAGCAAACGCTCTTTTTGAACTTTAATTTGAAATATGAGGAACACCGATCTGTGGAATTTCTTCATTATGAAAATAAACTTTTTTTTAAAAAAAAACTGAATAAAGAAAGAATACTTCTTCTCGAAATTAACTTTTTTGGTTGCACATCATACAACTGAAAGACATATGTGAGATAAATTAAGCTTTGATATTTTGTTTTCTTTACAAAAAATGAAAAGCAAAAGTTGGTTTAGGTTTTTCCTCTTTTTCGTTTCTTTGTAATTAACATCGAGTATTTTACTGCAAATTACTCAAATGTTACAAAACTTCTTTCAATGTCAGAAAATTTGTTGAATGTTTTAAATCATGAAATGCTATTTAAAAATTATATTATTCCTTTTTTCAGTCAGTTCATACTCTAACAATATTTACATTACAGTTAAAACTAATAATGTACTAAACATAGAAACGACTATTACAAGGCATTTTTCGGATTCCTACGATGACGATTAAAAATTATTTTAACAACGTGATTATTATTACAACAATATATTTAAAAAGTCGATTACAGCTGTAATTACAGTTTTCAAATTGCACGTACAATTGTAATCTAAGATTTTTTTTAATTGTAACTTATTGAGAGATAAATTTGACTAGTATTAGTAAATGGTAATCTGTACCAAAAAATAATAATAATAATTCCCATAGTAAATTGTTGATTCCGACAGCATTGTAACAGGTACAAAACGTTTAATACACGTTCGTGAGAATTTTAGTTATGGGCAATGTGTCACAATATTTGAATATCGATTAAAGATGCTACTAAATATTCATTAAAAAGATAATAGATGGTAGAATTGAAATATTACAACAGTTGACCGCAAATTCAGTTGTTATTTAAAATTTAAACTAACTTTTGAACAAAAATGCGAATAATATTTTTAATTTGAAAACCTAAATCTAAATTTACCAAAATGCTTTAAAAACATTGCAGGTGTAGTGACATTTTGGTAAAATATCTGCTGCATTTTTATGCGCGTATAAGTGGCGACATCTTTTTGTTCGACACATATCGGTTATTTGTGCCTGTATTGGTCATTTAATTTCCAGATTTGTCACGCAATCTATTTATAGGTAGAGAAGAAATTATTATCCGATACTTTAAATCTGTTTACGGGGGGGCGGGGGTATCTTCAAGCCCCACCCCCATGAAACGGAATGAAAGAAAGAAACTTCTTGCTTATGTACCCAACTTTTAAACTGTGTACTAATAATGATTTATTCTTTATTATTTATACGTTCAGAAATTACTAAATCTCTGCACTGATTCTAAGTTAATGTGTACGTGAGAAATTTGCTTAGAAATGCCATTGGATATAACACGTTTCTAATGACTAACTTAGTATTAAAATATCGCCAAAAGATTTTATATATAATCAGCATACGTTTTTGTGAAAGAAAATTCTACCTCTATATACTCAACGTTTAAATTGTGTACTAATAGTGTTTTATTTTTTATTATTTATATGCTCAGAAATATCTAAGTATTTGCACTGAGTCTAAGCGAATGTGTACGTCAGAGATTTGTTTAAAATGCCATTGTACATAACACGTTTCTAATAACTTACTTATTATAAATTATCACTAAAAGGTTTTATGATTGGCATCTACATTGTTTTCATTACACAAAAAAGTCCTAATACACTCACATAACCAAATTTTAAATTGTGTACTGACAATGATTTATTTCTTATTATTTATTTATTCAGAAATACCTATATCTTTAAACTGATTCTAAGCAAATACGCACTAGCAATATATAGTTAGAAATCCCATTAGACATAACACGTTTTTAATAACTTACTTATTATAAAATATAGCCAAAATATTTTATAACTCGCATACATTTTTTATCATTTCACCGAAAAGAAAAGAAGTCCTAATACCTCTATGAACCCAAATTTTAAATTGTGTACCAAAATCTGATTCTAAGCAAATATGAACGAGAGGGATTTGATTAGAAATGCCGTTAGACATAACACGTTTCTAATAACTTACTTATAAAATATCACTAACAGATTTTAAGACTAGCGTACATTTTTTATTATTACACAGAAAAGAAAAATAAGTCCTAATACCCATATAAACCCAAATTTTAAATTTTGTGATTGATATAATAATAATGATTCATTTCTTATTATTTATACGCTCAGAAATATCTAAATCTGATTCTAAGCAAATATGAACGTGAGCGATTTGATTGGAAATGCCGTTAAAAATGACGTGTCTCTAATAACTTACTTATTGTAAAATATCACCAAAAGATTTTATGACTACCATACATTTTTTATCATTACACAAAAAAGAAAATAAAGCCCTAATCTCAAGAGAGACACAAAAAGGAAGGAGGTACGGTAAAAAAATATCTTAATTCAATGTCTTTTCTCTTCTACTGATACCACAAAAAAGAATAGAGAAAAAATGTGGGTTACATAAAAAATTCACTATACATAAGGAACGTGACTACTTTCTTAAAGTTCGAAATCCGGAAAACTAGATCTTTGTAAAATGTACTATTTTCTTCCCCGTCGTGATATATCTTTTCAGAATAACGTTTTTTGATGTAAAACCTACACGCAACAAAGAAAATAGATCTGCATTTTACAATATGTTCTGCCAAAGATGGAATGGATGTATTACGTATCAAAATAAATTCCTTGGGCTTTTAGTAGCACTTTATGGTTTCAATCTTTCGTATTCAGTAATATTTAGAGAGTTTGACTATTTTTAACAGTTTACAGAAATATGGAGAACATTGTAAAAAATTAGTGAAATTTGTGGGTTTTAGAAAGTCATTTGTTGGGACATTTTAGGATACTTTTAGCAGTGGCGTACCTAGCATGGGTGACGCCCGGAGCGTGGTGTCACCCCAACCCCCCCACTCCCCTATGAAACACGCACAAAAAATTAATATTCTAATGAATAAAAACAAATAAAAACTATAAACGCTTTTTTTAAACTTGCCCAAGATGCAAATGTGCAGACTGTCCAGAGGTGAAAAAAGTAAGGGGGTGTATGAAAATGACGGCCCCTTAGTTATTTCAAACGCATCTCAAACACAGGGAAAGATAATGGATTTCATTTTTTTTTCGTAAAAGAGGAAATTGCTATTAGGTCTAAGTATTGACACTATAAACCTAATCCTAAATACAGTATTCACTCACTAATGTGGTCCGGTAGTTTTACTCCTGGAAATTTTTCAAATTTGTTGTCATAAAAATGCATTTTAGCTTCATATTTTTCAAACACTTGCAATTCCTTTTTGGGTGTCATCCCCCCCCCCCACAGATGTTACCCGCCCCCGTAGTGACGCCGTTGCTTTTAGTTAAATAACTATTGAATTAGTACTAAGTGCGACCGGAGCTTAGATATGCTTGCGTAGAGCACAGGAAGTTTTTCCTCCAAAACCTGGTAACTTTCGAATTGTATTTTATTTCGCACAAATGTGATAATATTGAATCAAAGAGCTTTTTTTTTTTATAACTTAATTATCATTAGGTCCTATCGGAACCAATTTGAAAGAAGTCTAGTATCGTTAAAAACAGAATAAAAACTTACTATTATGCTCGAACACACACACACACACACATAAAATGCAGCATCCAGCCCTTGCCATTCATTTAAATTTTGACGTCTTGAATTAAATTATGCTTTTTGCAATCACGAGTCGCGGCACGACTGTACCCGCTGTGACTCTTATTTCCGAAAATGGAAACGAATGGAAATGGGGAAGAAGCTCGCCACCGTCATATTATAACTGCTGATTTTCTAGATTAGGTAATACGAGGTATATCCCTAACAAAAAGAAATGGTGATTGAGATGTGTTAATAAAGATATATAGCTATTATGTCCAGTTTGCATCCGAATATTTATGATAAAGATTATGTATTTAAAGCTTAAACCGGGGCATTTTATCAATCTTAAGTAATGGGAGTTAGTAAACTGAAAATTTGTACGAACTGTTTCCTGAAACAAAAACGTAATTTTACACAAAAAATTTTCAGTGTAAAATCAGCTTCAGTTAAGCATTGAATGAACGCAAACGATTTGAAACTATGACGACGAAAATAGGTCTCTTGGAATAAATACGTATTAAAAACAACGAGCTCTATCTCTTATTCTTGTCGTCGTAGAAATCTGAAAAATCAAAGGAACATAAAAAAAACCCAGTCAAGTGAGGATAAATAGCAATTCGTCATTGTTGAAAAAAAAATCAGTAAAGACCCCTGAAAGCTTCATCATTTTCTTAGGAGTCTTTTGGAAATTGCCCAGAAGCCACTATGAAAATTAGATTAACGAAAGAGTTTTCGTTAATCACTTTGACATAGGAGTTTCTTCCTTGGTCCTTTATAGTCCAACTTATCAACATTAGACTCAGTTTTAGGAAACTACATTAAAGAACAAGTCTGCAAAGAAGAAACAAAAAGCACAAAAGAGACGAAAACAGAAGTAACAAATGTCATAAGGTCAACTCCAGCAAAACAATTAAGCATGTTATACCGCATTTCGAGTGGAGACTTCGTTACTTTGTTTCGTTGAGAGCAACGGAACAAATTCGTCGCCAGAGATATAAAGTTCTTTGGGGAATTTACTTTACTTTAATCTCATGTGAAAATCTTGAAAATTGGTAGATGTTTGTTTAGAAGTAATTTCATAAAAAAAAAACTATATTGAACATCCGAACTGCAGCAAATATCCAATTTTCACCCGTTTCGCTAGAGCAGCCCATTTTTTTTCCTGTGTGTGTCAGGGGGGGGGGAGATGGATTAATTATAACAGTTTTTATACGCATGTATATTACCATAATAAGTTTAGAAAAAATGTTTAAAATCAAGGGTTCTGGTGTTGGTTCAACTGATTTCGTTATAAATTTTGGATATAGGGAATTTGAATAAAGATTAATTTCGAACGCTCTGATAGTGGCAAAAACAAAATTACGAGTCTTGCAGAGGTTATTTTGCTATCTTTCTAATAATATTGCCTTCACTTGCTTACAAATTAATTACTTTTATTCAGCGTAATAAAATAATTGTGATGAAAAATGATGCCACTCCGTAAATAATTTTGTGCTTCTTGGAAATTTAATTTTATCTATCGTGAAACAGTGAAGACTTACCGATTTGTTTAAACTGAAACAGACAACAATAAAAGGTTCTATTTTGCAAAATATTTTCAAAAGTTTTAATGCTATTTTAGTTTTGAATTCAAGCATTCCTCTCAAAATACATTTTTTAGGTGTTCAAGTCACACAGGAAACGTCCTAAATATTTTTTTGTAACTGGGACAGCTTAACCAAATGATTCTTAGTGACTGCAGATAACCATTTGATGTAAAGCACGCTTTTTATCATTTGCTATGTTACAGATCATAATATGCTTGGAATTTTAACCCCCCATATGCACCTATACAAGTTTCAAAATTCTTCAACATTGTTCGAATTCGGAAAAAATTCCATCGCATGGGATTATTTTCTATTTTTGAAAATACATAAAACTTTAAAAGGTGTAAGAAAGGTAGAAATTTTGCTGAAAAATTAGTATAAAAAAAAAACAAAAAGGAAATTGGCAATAGATGTTATCATGTTTTGTTGTGAAACTGGTCACAAAAGAACTTTGAACTGTTTTCTATTTTTAATTATTTAATTCTTTATTTATCGTGATTTATGTAAATTTTGATGTAAAGAAATTTACTGGCAGGTGGCGCCAGATCAAATAATACCTTCTGTTGACAGGTAGTCGACTGCTTTTTTGTTTCAGTGGAAGCGCAACTCTGCTCGTTGTAGTGTGGATGGCAGACATCAATAAAGTCCGTATGTAGATATTTTGAGTTAGTTCTTGTACCTATGTGTTCAATCTCACAGATAAAAATATGGTCAGAATGAAATCGAGGAGTCTCCTAACATGTTTCCAACTGCTTTTGTAAGACATTTCGGAAAAATCAATCGAAATATATTATCCCAGTGGGAAACAAATTATGCTAACTTTTGCTTTGTTGTAGTTGAAAGGATGATCTTTAATACTTAAAATGTATAAGTTATCCTTGCTCTAAAAATTATCTTGTCCAATCCATTTCTCACTAATGTTAATTTAAAATCGCTCATCGCAATTTAAAAAGAAAAGTATTGCCAGGAAGTCTAACCTATAACTTGCGAATAAATGATTTCACACATGCAAGAAAAGTAGGGAAGACATCTTCGGCACTAAATGTGACAAAATTTATGAGAAATACATTCCTGCTAAGCCAAAGCTGTATGTCTAATTACAAAGACGCAAGAAATCAAACAAATTCCGATATGATTTCCTCACTTGAAATAATTCAACAGAACTCTCCGTTTAAACTGCAGATAAGAGCTACTTAACTTTAACGAGCTGTATTCAAGCAAGACGACGCAGAAACCCCCACATAAAGGCCTTTTCACTTCACTTCTTCTCAAGAATAAGGATGGATGGTGAAATCTTGTACCTTTTAAAGAAATTCGATAGCAAATGTAACTGAACTCTTTTCGTTTTCTGTGTCAAAAATGTATTCAAACGCACTTGAAGAGGATGAAAGTTACTTTTAAATGTGTTATAGCTTATGGCGATTTTATTGTTTGTGCAAAAATGCTTGAAAACTAGGAGAAATAAATTATGATTAAAATCATACTCTGAAATGGTCAATCAATCAGCTGAAGATAATGTACCTTGTTTGACTATATTAATTTTAATTTCAGAGTACAGTCTTGAAAATTACTGAAAATAGCTTTCAGGAACAGAAAAAAATGTAAAATATTATTCTTCACAAATTAGTATCTTGCCAAGTTGAGAAAATGACAATTGTGGGTATAGGAATTTTTAATTTTTATATTCCCTGTAGTCAAATCAGGTTTACTGCCTTTAAAGAAGCAAATATGGCATTAGCAATGCCTGTCTAACAGAGGGGACGAAAGGGGAGATATTTTCGAAAATCAACATCTAATAGCAAAAAAAAAAGTTGAGTATTGGCATTCTAAAAGGGAGAAAAACTAAAACATAAAACTAAAACTAAAACATAAAATGATAACGTCTTTAGATCTCGCTTAAATTGCAGAGTTTGAAGGGAGAGGGGGAAATAAAGAATAATCGTTTTTTTTTTAATTTTTATCAAAATACAAATATTTTAAATTTTTTGCTCTAATGCTATTAAAATGCTTCCTTTTAACACTTTTTTCAAGTATTTTTTTAAAATTATTTACATTCCTTTATAGTTTTTAGTTCACGCATAAGCCGTAAAAATTCGTGAAATTAACCAAAAGTCGACTTTTTAATTTTTTTTTTTCATATTGCAGAATTGCTTCTTTTATGCTTTAGAGTTAAATTTTTCGTATAAAATCTGCACCACTTTTTAGTTTTTTGCTGGTAAATGAGTTATATTTTATTACAATAACAACCCAGAACTCAACACAATTAGATGGCTTCAATTCTTTTTCTATTCTGCCCTTTCCTTCCAACCAGCTAAGAAGGATCTTTATTTATATAATTAAATTTCCAATTACGTGATACATTTTCGATTATGATATGGAATTGATGATATGGAATATATTTTTTTCTTATAAATCCATATCTGGGAGATTCTCCAAAATCCTAACAATACTATGTCCCAGGAGACTAACTCAAGGATTGTTTGACTTTTTTTTTCTTTTTTTTTAATAGTTATAAATAACTTTTCCGATGCTATTCCATTTTTATTAAAACAATAACTTATTTATTTTTTCCTACAAAATTTTTTTAACTACCAGAAAGTCACTCTTTTGGCGTGTCCCTATTCGTTTCTCAAATATACTTAAATTATTTCAAAATTTTGCATCAACATTCCACAAATTTAATTTATAGTACTAAATTACTTATACTTAAAGGTGTAAAATACATTCTTCAAATCAATTCAATTATTTAAATAATCAGGGTACATTATTTTTAAGTTTGTCCCCAGGTTTTCATGTCATTCTCCTGTCCTAGGAATGAGTTCAATCATTATAGATTTAAAAAAAATCTGCTGTACTACAGCACTGTTTACTATCGCAATTTGTTGGATTTCTTGAGTATTTTGTTAATATGATTTGTCTGCTGTTCTTACTAATATTTTGAAGTTCAAAAAATGTGTATTTAACCTTTTTGCAGTCGTTCTTCTGGTGGTTCCAGAAGTCTCATCTGTCGGGGGAACTCCCAGAAATCCAAAACAGATGAACCGCAAAAATGGTAGGTTCGGGGGATTTCGGGTTGTTATGTCATGTCATTCTCCTGGGCAACATTTCTGTGTTAAATAAAAGAAAAAAATAGTTCTTCTCACAGTGAGTAGTTGAATTAAGAAGTTAGAGTAGAAAAATAACATTATTTACCTTAATTATAATCCTAGGCCTTTGTAAGAGGCAAATTATACGGAAAATGTCATCCTCCTGGCGCAAAAAAATGTCATACTCCGGGCGCAAAAAAGTCACTCTCCTAGCATTATTTATAACGCACTAGTAATACATTTGGTTGAATAGAATTTATTTTCAAACCATTATTTAGAAATAAAAATCATGATTAAAAAAACTGAATTTGGCAAACGATAAATAAAAAATGTAAAAATAGATAAATTATATTTATTTAATCTTTTTTTTTTCTTTTATCTTATTCAGACGAATTTTTCAAAAAGAGATTTCTTGGTCATAACTTTTTTTTAATTTTAATATTGCTCGAGTAGGTAAATGAAATTGCTTTAAATTTCTGACTTAGGTAAATTAGAGTACAACTTTCTAGAATTAGGTGAAGACTTTGATAAACTAGAGAATTCGAAATAACATACACTAGAACTTATTGTGAAAATTGTGTTTAATTTGCTGGTTTAGAATTTTTGTATAGCAATTGATTTTTTTTTTTTTTGTTAAAATGACTGTTCATTATTCAGAGTGTAAAATATTCAGAGCGAATAATATGGAAAAACGTTCATAAAGGACCTTTCTGGTTCAGGTAAGTTATTTCTCTATTACTAAAATTTTGATAACCTTCGATGAAACTTACTGCTTGTCCCTCCCCTGGTGTGTGAAAATGTAACCCCTGTTTTGGAAGGTGTAACATAGTTAAAGTGAGTTCCCTCTATTTCTACCTTAATAAGTTCCTAACAAAGAATAAGTATAATTGTTACAGATTTTTTAAAGCATTTTTATTTTTATAAAATATTTGTGATCATTAAATGTCAGGTTTTTAAAGAGAATCACCATCTACTTCTTCCCTAAATACCATTCCATAGACTCACTAACCAGTTTCATGACAATTTCAACAGCAAACGGATGTATCAGTACATTTTCCGGAATTATTAAAAAAGCTATTACTGATTTTGAAAAATTAATTATTTTAACCATTGCAAGGATTTAACCGGATAAAAGTTGAAGTTAAACTGATCTAAAAACCTACTATTTTTTGGATGAATATTTTCAGGACAATTAGAAAAGTATGACCCTGTTCTCGTTGTTAAAAATCCAGTGCGTCTTAGTCAGCAGCATGGGTTAATGTGTACTAATGGTCGTCTTCGGCTGTATCTTTGCGTTAACAATAGTTCCACCCTCCACTATCTACTAAGTCATTTTCATATTCTAATTATAAATGAATATCTTCAGGGCTCCATTCACGGCTTTGCTTGCACATACGTACTCTTTTGTCGGTATTCATAATCATTTTGCATTAATGCAGCTCAATATCGTTGATGTAGTGGAATCTGTTTCTTTAATATACGTGAGGACGTGAGCTTGTTGGCATAGGTCTTCAAATTACCACATAGAAAGAGATCTAACGGTGCTACATCACATGATCCAGAGGGTAAATTTGATCAAGCAAACGGGAGAATACACGACCAGGAAATGTCTGATCCAGTAACTGGATCCTCAACTATGAAAGCACTCTGTTCTTTCTCGTAGAGTTTCTGTTTTATTAATTCTAAACAGACAGCAGTCAGGTTTTTTTTTTTATTTGAAACACTTAAAGTAATAAACATTCTTTTGAATTCAAATATTGCACAGATTTTAGGACACCCTTTATTACCATTTTTAAATTAAACTATAAAGCGACTTTAACATTAACCGCAATGCCATTTTTACAAACTTACCATTGGCGTGTTGCATGTTAAGGGTTATGCTCTTTATATACAGATATAATTGATTATATGCTATAACATATACATATAGATGTCTAATGTACCATAATTAATACCATAATTAACGTAATAATTATGGTATATTTGGCACCTGGCACATAAACATCAACCATGATATCGTTTTCAATTAAACAGTCATTCTTTGTTCATGCTAAATTAAAGCAGTGAGAAGCAAAAGGAAGTAAGAGGACTTTTTAAAGTTTCGAGTAAAAAGGTGTTTGAAGTTCTAGTCCTAGGTAGACTAGAACTTCAAACCTGACTTTTTTTTCTCTAAATGACGTTGTATAGCAGCACCTACCAGAGCTACTAGTACCATCCTTTGCTCCAAAACAGAAGAGAAGTTCTCCCACGATTTGCACTGATTATCTTCACATTTTTAGTTTTGGCGCTTACATCCCTTTGTATATTACTGCTTCAACTCGAGTAGAGAAATATTCATTAAAATCCGTTAAGTTTCATAGCTGAATAGCCAAATTCTACGTCTGTGATCTGATAAATTATTTTACATATTAAAGAAAGAGAAGTACTGTAGATAAACTAATTAATTACAACTGCATCGCTTCGGGACCATCCAGAGTTTTCCAACCAGATAGCAAAATTTATATATTTCCTCACATTCAATGGAGTGTAGCAGCATCAAGATTTGCATTAGTCAAGTGGAGAGTCAACAATTGGGAGCTTGATCCCATAATTGAAAATGATAATAATTGAGTGTAATTACGGTCATGCTATACAAATGTTTATTGGAATATACTACGGTAACCATACTAGGTTTCAGAAAATTAAACTCAACTGAAACTCCACATCAGCTCTAAAACGTAACATCGGGTAAATAATAGATGGAAATAGATATTTGGCAAAAAAACTAGACAACAAATTATCATTACAAATTCGTTTAGCTTAAAAAATTTCACTAATCTGACTAGTCAATTTCTTTCAAATTCAATCCGAAATTTAATGAATTACATTCTAAAACAGTTGATAGATAACTTTCTGAAAAAGTATAGTATGAAAATTTATTATTCCATATGGTTTTTTCAAGCAGGGATGCCCACTAGGGGGGAGGGAGGGGTGACACAGACAGCGCCAATGAAAGTTTTAGTGAAATGAGGGGGGAGAATACTTTCTCTTTTTTATTGGCCCCTCTCTTTTATGGGGGATCTTTGGATGGTTTATCCATTAGCGTTAAAAAAGGGGGGGGGGACTGACACCCCTGTTTCAAACACTATAAAGTTTATACTGAATAAAACATTGGTTTCAGTTCCAGTACTTATACATAAAATCAAGAATATTTTTAACATACCAGTCTTGTTACATACGTGAGCAATCTGATTCAATATCATTTTCGTATACACCTTCATATTTCATCAGTACATATTTTATGTCTTAGTAAAATGATTCAACAGCATTTTTATGTTTAGCAACTGGGAGAGCATACGCGCATACGCTATTAGCATACGCGCACAAAACAGTTGTACCGAAAGCGAAATACTTTCGTCATTGATTTAAAAAGCAATAAGAGAATGAGAACAAAGTATTTCTTTGTCTGGCATATATTATTAAGCGATTTCAGGAGCAGCTGGTAATGCGACGTTATTTTCTACTCACGTGATGTGAAGCTTTCTTAATTACGGCAACCACTGAATGAAGTTCCTTTCAGCAGATACGTAGCAATATAACTTCAATATTTTGTTTCAAGCGTGACAAATAAGGGATGCCAATTTCATCGTCAGTTCAGTTTGCATTTTCATATTTTTTGCAAATAATTTAATATAAAATAATTTTCTAACTTTAGCGGTATTTATTAACGCATCGAATTGCCAAATCACCCTCCTTTTAGAACTAGGTGAGACAACTAATTTGTATGCTATCTGCTGGAGAACCAATTTTAGATCTTCCTCGGAAGAATTCATTTTTCGCCGCTTGGCTGAAACTAGTTTAGGGTTCAAGTAAACATAACATTGTTCTTAGCACTCGTGAAATATGCTGAAAGTTAATGTTTTTTCAATTAAAATTGAAACTACTACTGCTAAAAAAAATGTTATGTATTTAAAGTATCGTCGATCAGAGCAACAGTAAGATATCTTAGTGTTATTTCAGGGATTGTATATCTTATTATTGCTCTGAGGCGACGGTATACTCATTAAAAATACTGTAGCATTTCAACACGTTTTTGAAACACATAAGAGATTTTTTTTTCTTTTAGAAACTCGATAAGTTCGCTCTTTTGAAAAGTTGCACGACTATCAAAACAATTTCAGCAAATATTTTGCGATTCCTCAAGTAATGCATAATAAAATTTAGTTTACACAAAAACTAAGCTTTAATAGTTAAATCATCCCAGAATCTATATAATCAATTTTCATATAGGGTTGGTTGGGGTAAGTGGGACCCCTTTTGAGAACAGTTCGTTTTTGAAACCTTACACAAAAGTTTTGAAACAAAATCATTTAAACTTATTGTCTTATTTTATCTTGGACAGTACAAAAAACAAAAGTTCATCATTTTCTAAAATAATGGTTTAAATATTCTTAATTATTATATTTAAAAAAAAAATAGGATGGGTGTCCAATTTACCCCATAGTAAGGGGTAAGTGAGTCACCCCCCCCCCCCCTTTTTGTTCAAATTTAAATAAAATATATCTAAAAAAGGAATAAGGCAGTCTTATATGATAAAGTATGTAAGTTTTTAGTGTGATTTTTTTTTGTCAATGCATCCATTTATGAGATATTTACTGTCTTTTAAATCTGCATCACCGAATATTTTAAAACAAAAAAGAAAACAAGTTAATTTGAGAAATTTATTGAAAGCCTATAGGAATATATTTTACTTTTACATATAAAAGTGCGTTGAATGAACGTAACACAGTTGATTAAGATAAATTCTGGCAAATGCGTCAAAACTATAAGTTGAAAAGAAATTGAAAACACTAACTGCGTCTATGTAAAGTTGGCTAAGGAAGAATCATTATGACTTCATCCTCAGTAATTATTCCAACATCATCTGCACCATGCGAATAAAAAGTCACTATTTCTATTCGTTCTCGCAAATTCAACAGTATTTCTTAATTTATATCATCAACTTCCAACATTAGACTTACATAAATCTCAATGGTTTTCTTTCATGTAAGTTTCACAAATACATAATTATGAGCTTTAGCAGTTTTAGTAGCTATCTATCAATTCCTAATAAGTCATCATAGTTGTCTTTTCTTTCACTAATACAAATATTTCATCAGAGTTGCTTTTGATTTTCAAATCCTCACTATTATGGGGGGACCCAATTACCCCATAGTTAGAGGGACCCTCTAACCCCTTATAGGGAAAATTTACAGGGTAATTGGAACTCCTTCTATAAAACAGTTATTAACAATATTTTATTCAAAAGATCTTGTTGCTGTATACACTTTAAGTTAAACTGTACCTGAAGGTTTAATAATCATAAAAAAATAATAACTAACCGGAAAGCACTTCTTTGAAAGATTTTGCTTGAACTCACAAAAAAAAAAAAAAAAAAAATCAGAATTTTTTGTTTGACTAAGTGCTATGAATTAGAAAAAAAATTAAACGAAACCCAAATGTATGAAGAACCAATGAATGTGAATGTGAAAAACTATGACATGCTCAGTGTAAAATAGTTTTAAAACTATGTGTATATTTCAGTTTTAGGGGGGGGGGCACTTATCCCAGGGACCCACATTCTCCAACAAACCCTATATATATATATATATATATATATATATATATATATATATATATATATATATATATATATATACGAGTATATATATATATATACTATATATATATATATAAGTTATAACCAACTTGATCCTTGGCAATATTTAGTCCTGAGAACAAAACTAAGAAAGATGGATAAGACGAGTAATTAAATCATTTGTGCACATGCGCAGGAGGTAGGTATTGCTCTAGTTACTGTCTCTCATTTAACGCATCTAATTTATTGTGCAATAATTTCTCTTGAGGTTACGACTATAATGGATGTTTCAAATATTATGTACATATTTCTTGTGACACAAAATTGCAAACTTTCTAAAATTTGCAATTCAAAGTTCTAGAAGTGTACAGACGGACCTGCAAAGCATTAATTAAAAATAATTTTCACAAGATAATATAGCGAGAATATTGTAGTTTAGCAACGGTGTTAAAATCGATTTCACATTCTTCGATTGCAATTCCGTCTCCGACTAATGAGGTCTTAATCGATAACTTGAACGCGAAGTAGAAAACGAAGATCCATTTTATAACTCTCAAGCATTTTAGAAACGCAATTTGTTCAGTTCTTTTTTAATAATTGGTTTTCTTTTTCCAATCAGCGCTACAAATATCGAAGAGTTTGAACTTTGAATGATAATTGTTTTCATCTTTGCATCTGAAAAAACTAGTTTATATTTCCAGAAAAATAATTTTCTTGATTAAGTGTTTATTAAAAAACTTAGTCTTAAAATACATTTATTATGTTTTTAACGTAAAATTATCCATACAACATAATCTAAAATATGTGTTAAATAGATAAAAATGATAATTTTACCGGAATATTTTTTAAACGAAAAAGGTACATAAAACTTTGAAATATTCTTGTGACACACGAATGATAAGAAATTTTAAAGCTTCTCCGTAGGTCAAAACAGCATTAAACTATAAAGAAGATCACTATTTCAAACTACATTCATTCAAACAACAGTCAAAATGGTCCAATAAACTCGAGCAAAGAAAAAAAATTTGAAAAAGTTTTTCCTCTTTAAAACTTTTTCCACATTTCCAAGTTGTACGGAATATGCTTCGGTCTCTAATATTGTTAAACAGAACGTTCATAGTGCTTTTATTCAATAGTCTGCTATACTTTCAAACTATAAATAACTTTTTCCCAGTGTGGACGTTGATTCAGGAGTGATAGTTCATCTACAAAAATAGCTTAACTATTGGCTAAAATATTTAGCATTAATGAGTCCTACCTAAATGTGATCCTAACTTCACAAGATTTCCTGTTTTCCTAGATAATAAATTTGATTTTTGTAGTATTATTCCCTGCTTCTTGGCACTAGTTATTTTATGCAGAAAGCTAAGGGACTTTTTTTTTGTTTCTTGTCCCACTTGTGTTTATCCTAAAAAATTGAAAATGGGTTCTTCTTTCTTTCTTTCTTTGAAATACACTAAACTCGACTCGAAACGAGCGTTTTTCTTCCAATAAATTCCCATTTAGCTCTCTATTTGCACTTAATTGTTATCTAAAAAACTCCATCGTTAATTAAGGGCGAAATTTCACGTTAATAATTTATGAGCTTTTAATAAAACACGTAATGTAACCTGTTCTGATTTGGTAAAAGCATCTTAAATAAATTTAATCATGAATAATTTATTATTTTCCTTCTAATTTGTATTTTTTGATCGTTTAATGTCACGAATATATCAATATCATAATTTTAATAACTGATATATTTTGAAACACTTAATATAGACATTATACATCGAAATAGTTACCATATATAGCTAAATTGATGATCTCTACTCAAAACATTTTGCTTCAATATAAACAGGTTCTACCTTATTGTTACTTATATTTTGTCTCATTCGACACCGTCAAATAAATAATTTTAAAAGAAAGTAATACTCCCAGCAAATTCGAAATAAAACATTTAAAAATATTTTAAATGTATTATTTCGAATTGCACTTGTATGTAAAATCTACAGAAAGAAATTGCTACAAATCTAAAAATGAAGCAGGAGGAGGGGGTAGTAATATACAATATATGACCAAAAGTATTGGGACACTTTCAAAATTACACATTTTTACGGATTTTTCGAGAAATAAAAGACCAATTGCTCTGTAACTTTTTTCACATAAAAAGTATACTCTAGCTGTCATTTTCCAATAACAATTAATTCTGCTGTTTATTTAGGGGACCAGCAACAAATTCGGGAAACATAAAAAGGTTTTTAATCATTTTTCATTGTAAATAGCAGGGAATAAGCAATAAATTTCAGAAATAAGTTTAAAATCTGTCATAAATTTATTTTTATATTTACGTGAAAGTATCTTTCCTACTCACGGAAAAAAAAGCATTTCTTTCAAAAATGCAAATTTTTTTTGAAGGTTTTCGGCTCATATCACGCAGAGATTTTCGTCAAACGTTACTAAAGTTTCAGAATATTTGACAGCATGTTAGAGAAACATAATAATAAAGTTTGAAGTTAAAATATTAAAAATGTGATGAAATATGAATGTTTAAAGCAATTAAATTTTCACTACGCATGCGCGAAAGATAGCAATTTATAACGTTTATAATGCAAAGATATATCCTACAACTTGTTAAAAAAATTCACCTCAATATCATTAAAATTTAAAAAGTTATCACCGATCTAATAAGCCAAATTTCTATAATTCTTGGATAGACGACAAATGGTAAGGGGTCGTTCGCAAACTGGCAACACTTTCCTGCTATCGTTGCAGAGTAATTCATGATAAAAACGGATTATTTGCGAACGATCCCTCACGATTCGTCGTCTAGCCAAGAATTATTAAAATTCGGCTGATTACATCGTTGATAACTTTTTAGATTTTAAAGATATAAGGTGGAATTTTTTTATGAGATGTAGGATATATCTGAGCTTCAGATTATGAAGGTTATAAATTGCTATATTTAGCACATGACAGTGAAAAATTAATTGCTTTAACGTTCATATTTAACTAAATTTTCAATATTTTAACTTCAAATTTTATTATTATGTTTCTATAACATGTTGTCAAATATTCTGAAAATTTAGTAACGATTGACGGAAAACTCAGCGTTACATAAATCGAAAACCTTCAGAATAAATTTTCATTTTTGAAAGAAATGCTTATATCTCCGTGGGTGTAAGAGATACTTTCACGAAAATATAAAAAATAATTCTGGATAGGTTTTTGACTCATTCCAGAAATTTATAGCTTACTCTCAGCTATAGGCAATGAAATATGATCAAAAACCTTTTTTTGTTTCCCCAATTCGTTGATGGTCCCCTGAAAAATAGTAGACTTAATTTTTCTTGGAAAATAGCAGCTGGAGTTTACCTTTTATGTGAAAAAAATTGCAGAGCAGTTGGTCTTTTATTTCTCGAGACATCCGTAAAAAATTGAATTTTTTAAAACCGTCCCAATTCTTTTGGTCATATATGTAGTGTATGAGTAATACTGCATGCAAAGAAAGGAGTATTTTTAATGAGTGTATACTTATCAAGCATTATAAGAACAGAGAAAGGATTTTTTCTGTTTAACTCAAGTTTTTCAGGAAAGTTCTGGAGATATAATGGACAAAGTTCATTTAAGGCAGAATACAGCTGGGTCATTCCATGCGAAATGAGCAAATCAGCTGTGGCTAACATGTCACAGATTTCAATGAAAATTTTTATTTAGGTAAACCATGCATATCTACGAGGAAATGCAAAGTATGGAAGCTTAAAAACTGTTTGTAGCTTTGTTATTGACATAAGAAGTTGATGCTTACGCTAAGCCTAAATTTTCGGAGTTCATTGCTGCCAGTTTGTGACTCAATAACTCCATAAGTTATAAACGTACACTTAAAAAATAAATATTTCCGCATTCTATAAACAAATATCTATTGGGAAAAAGCAAAGTAAAATTTATTCGGATCTTTTTTTGAATCTGAGATATTAACAAACATTGAAATTTTGCCAATTCACTTCAGATTTCAAATCACTCTTCTAGCTCTTTTAATGAAAATATAAGAGTAAAAATGATTCAGATTGAAAAACTATCTATAACTAACTATCTGCTCTAATTTATTTATTGTTTATGAATTTCTTGATGGCGAAATCGTACTTTAAAAAATCGAAAATTTCATTTTTTCCTCTATTTCAGATGTTTTTTTTGAAAATGAGGGAATGCTCTAAATTTACTCAAGTTTTTTTATGTAATATATTGAAGTGTCTTTTAGATGCTATTAAATTTTAATCATTGGTATCAGCGTATTTTTGTTACTAGAGTAATTTGAACTTAGGCAAAATTTCATTAGTTAGTTCTTTTTATTATAAGTTTAGCAAAACTAACCGTTTCTTTCGTGTTTCATTTTCTCAAAAGCATGTTTATGAAGTATTTGCTAAAATGTACATTTTTTAAAAATCGAAATAAATGTTAGATATACTTGCTTTTGCATCATTGAGTCGTTTATCTAGTGTTTTGAATTCTCGTAATTTCACATAAGAGTCAATCCATACAGGTTCCATACAGTATAAACTATTCATTCATGTTCAAATAGTTCTAAGTTATAAAATTAAAATAATTATTTTGACAAATACAATATGTTTTTTCAGTATAATGTATTATATAGGGGGGCACAATATACGTAATTTCAGAAGGTGCAATGAAGTTTTCACACTTTTTATTTCTGTTTTAGTGTGCGAATTGACTAGCAAAATTGCTCAACTTCAAAGACCTGTATCTTTTTTACAAACCAAATACAAAAAAACTATATGTATAACATGCATAATACTTGAATGGAATATTCAATTGGCCACGAAATTTTATTTTTAATTCCATCCTCTTTTGGTTTACAGGGGTCTAAAAATATCATTTTTGTCATTTTTCCGATTTTTGAGGGGCTGTAATCCATAAAGGGTGCACAAACACACAGCAACAGTTACATATTCTTTTTAGCATGGTTCCAGTGTGTAGTTTTTGCCGTATTTCATTTTGTGTTTCCGTCCTCTACGCGAGTTATCTCCCTTTGAAATGAGTAAAATTTTTACATTAGACCCTGAACTTTAACCTGTTCCCGTTATTTTAATTATTAACTTACATCTATGTAACTCATTATGTAAGACTACCAATTTATGCACTTTAAAATCAAAGCGTTAAAGTAATTGTCATAAATGTAATTCAAATAGATTTTGGCCAAAATGTATCTAATTGGCCAAATGGGATGTAAAAGTACCATTTTTGACTACGACAAATCACTTTTGATGACCTCTAAAAAATCAAAGGTCCAGTTGAGAGAAAAAATAAAAGTGGTTTTAAACATTTTTCATATCTAGCTTTTATGGATATGAATTTCAAAAAAATTAAATATGGTTGAGCGCACAAATCCATCGAACCTGTATGGATTGATCCATAAAACACAAAGAAAATGCTTTTTTTCTGAATTTTATTTTACGTTTGGAAATCAAAAACCAATTTCGAGTTTCTTCAGGCAAATAGTAGAAACACAGCTCTATATTCTTGTAAAATTTTGAAGTTGTCTGAATTTTCTATCATTTGAATTTTTGTGTGTATGTGAAGGGAAAAATCATCATTTTACAAAATGGCACCAAGTTTAAAACTGATTTTGAAGACAAAGGAGTTAAAATACAACTTCAAAAGTAAGGTATTTCTTTTATGATACTTTAGCACATTATTGGATATTAACTTCATGAAAGCTAATGCATTCCTTCAAGATTGAGATTAAAAAATAAAATGCTTAATTATGAGAAAATTGAAATATTTTCAGTTTTTGAAACTCGGTTAAAAGTTAACTATAATAACCCTAAAAATTTTACTGACATCAGATTAATTACCCTACTCCATAGATTGCAACAACATATAACTTTTATGTTTTCATTAAATAGTTAATAAGATACAAGCCTTCAAAAATGCAACGTTTAGCATTTATGAGAATGCTGTTCAATTTGACCAATTTTCAATCGCATGTAACTATTCAAATAAAATATTTTGAGCAAAAATATTTTCGATATTTTTATATAAGCATAAAAGGAACCTGTACACCAAATTTCATAAAAATCTGTTACCATGCGGCCACCACTTTTTTGCGAATTTTGCTCATTTCGTATGGAATGACCCAGCTACATTACTGGGGTTAAGAGCGTGGTCTAAAAATATTTTGTGGCAGAATGGTTTCGAATTTCAGCATTATATAAAATTCATTTTCTAGTTTCAACAGAGTTTGATTGAAAGTTAAACATCCAAGTTATATGTTTCATAGTCACAAAAGTGCTTCCTTTCATTCAATACAAAATGTTTCTGTTTCCCAGGTCAATTAACAAAGTAATTGTTTAGATCTTTCATTAAAAGCGTCATAGAGTGTATCACAGCCCTTTTAGATATAAAATTGGTTTTAAAATCCAAAATTCACAAATAAAAGTAAGCAAATGTCACTTAGAATATTTACCATCTAAAAGTGTTCAGACTCTGGGCGTTCACCAAATGTATTTATTCTTCCTTCCTGCAATTCCTGTTTTCTTTTCTTCCAATTCAATTTTTCCCTCCTCATCGAAATCGCGAATTCCTTTTCCCCGAGGGTTTTCATGCAAGCATTTCCTCAAAAATAACGCCGGTAAAGAAAGTTTTCTGTTTGCTTCCTGATGTCTCAGATTTGATAAATCTTTCTTAGACAATATATCTTGCCCTTTGTTTGTGTTGGTCGATTTCAGCCCGCTCATGTTGCCATATAACGTTTTTCTGAAATTTTTTATGTTAATAATAGAGCGTAAATGTGAACATTTGCCACACGCATACCATTTTGAGTAAAAATGTTCTTAACAAAGAGAGTAAAAATTATTGCTATGATTTTTATGGTACTACTGAAGAAAGCAGAATTTTTTTTTAAGCGTTTAGGGTCAGCTGGGATAAAACACACACACACACACACAATTTCAACGTTTTAACTTTTGATCATTTCCATTCTTCTGTACAAGTTGCGTGGTACGTAAGTGTTGTATGTTGTGTCCAAAATTATTCTCTCTGAGTGTAACTTGTTCGGCAAATTTGATTTTATGACTGTTTGTGGGCGAATGAAATCACGTTCTCTTATTGCGCAGCGCATTTCCATTTACTCCAAGCCTGTTTGAGTTGTTGTGTTTTCTGGCAAGTTATCGCGCTTGCTGATTTTTCATTGCAATCAATTATTACGGGCAGTGAATTATTTATAGAATAAAATATTATACTTGATCAATTTGGCAAAACCCAAAATTTCGCTCTGGTAAGTCTAGCTCCGCATCAATAAAAAATCCGGTCCAAAATGGTTAAACTTAAGTTGATACGTCGGCCTATATATACAGGGTGTTCCGTTTTAGCCTTTAATTTTCGCAACCGTTAGTTCTAGATGTGTACTTCCAATTGCAAAAATCTTCAAAATCAGATGCAGAGTTAATATATTGAAAGTTTGGAGCAAAAATAAAAATGAGCCAAAAAATACTGAATTTAACTTTTTGTACGATCCCTAAGTCCCCTAACTAATATTTAGAGAAATAATCCCCATTGAAAACTATTACTGACACAAAAAACGTGACGTTTGTGCGACCAAAACTCAATTAGATATTCCATTTCAAAGTTTTAAGGGACCGTACAGAAGATGAGAAAGGAACTTATCGCCCTTTCAAAAGAATGACAGGTAGTCAAAGTAAGAAAAGCAAATTTTTTTTTTTGCTAATTTAAAAATGTAAGCAAATGTTATGCTGTGATACGCAAAACTACACTACAAAACCTCGAACAATTTGAAAAACCGCACTCTATGCACACATATAATTTTAACCACTTGTTAACCGCTATATTTCCCCCCAAAAGTTGTTATTGACGGCGAGTGAAAAATGATGTAAGTCACAAAACGCTGCTTTTCATATCTCGGTGAACATTGGTTGTTCTTAATTCAAACTTTTTGTGCTGGAATTATTTTTAAATGGCGATTATTTCCCTAAATATAAGTTAGGAGGACCTGGGGTCCGTATAAAAAGTTAAATTTTGTATTTTTGACCTTTTTTTTCACTTCAAACTTTCAATATCTTAACTCTGTATCAGATTTTGAACATTTTGCAACTGGAAGTATGATTTAGGACTAACGGTTGCGAAAATAAAGGTCTTGCATGTTAAAACGAAATACCCTGTATAGCCGCTCTAACATAAGTAAATAACAACACAGCAATCAGTTTAGAAATTTAAGAAGTTCTACACCAGCAATAGTCAAACTGGGGCCTCTATATCTCATGCGCACTATCCACTAATCGTCCAACTGTAATCTGACAACATTTAAAAAGAGAAATCATAAAAAAATATTAACTCCCTGAATGTGCGTAAATACACACCAAGGTGTAATATAAATCAAGATTTGATATTCTTTTTTTAAGAATATAAAAAAGTTAGCTGTTTCTATTTTCCCCGGAGTAAAAGATTTATAGTGCAAATGAAAACACCTCTATTGCACATCAAAAATAGTTGAAAAGGTGAAATTCACAACTACATTAGTGTGGTTCAAAAATACATGTAAAAAATAGTTACTCCCAGATAACAGGACACCCTTCAATATTTCAAACTAGTAGATAGTAACATACTGGAAGAATTTTAGAATCCTATTTTAACTGAAAGAGGGTGCTCAACCCCTTATCCCATACTTATGAAGTTTGGGAGGGGGGTGAAAAAATACAATGAACTGAAACTACATAGTGAATAAAATATGACAACGTATATAAAGTACAAATTCAAAATGAAAAAAGGTTAAAAAACCAGCAAACAGCTGTTTCGGCACTCTAAAATACAAGTGCCGTCATCAGTGCAAATAAAAACGAAGACAGGTTCAACCCGACTAAAACACAGTCGAGGCGAACATTACTTATTTATGTATGAAACTACATAGTATAATATGCACTAGTAATATGCATATACATTGCAATAAAATAATTATAAATTAAGGGGTCATTCAGCACCCTCTTAAAATTTGAGCAAAAAGCTAAAACTTTTACAGCATAATACTATTCGTAAGTCTAAAAAAAAACTAGTGGGTGTCCTGGACTCTAGCAGAAAAAAAAGTTTTTTTGAACCACCCTAAACTACATGTTACTTAAAAGTAACCTTTCACATAACAAGTAAAACTAGCAAAGGCCAGGTTTTTCGCATTTGTGCTGCAGACCTACTGGAGAGAAAAATGTCAGATCAGTAAACTTTAAAAAACAGCACTTTTCACAGGGTCATTTTCAAACAATGCTGACTCTTACACAATCGTTTAGAAAAACTCGAAGTTTTTAGAATGTATTCTATATGTTACCTAGTCATTCGACAGCTTAATCACAAAAATTACCACCAACGTGGTAATAGAGTTTGTTTCCATTCAATGGTGTTTACCTTTTGTTTTCTTTTACCCCAACTAACACTAGTAAATACTGAAGTCTTTTAGTCTAAACACTAAAGTAACAAACTGTTTAGGTGGTTTAAGTAACAAACTATAATGTAAAATAATATCAGCGAGAATGAATTAACACTTTTTTTTTTTATAAACCATAAATACCTACAGAAGCCCGAATAAGATGAAAATTTAAAAAATAATACAGTGGGTGCAAAAACTTTATTTAGGCACAAAACTCATCCATCTTGATATAAATTAATTATTTTTCTAATCAAATCGTCCATTATATGGCGTCCTATGAGGTTTTTTTTTATTTTTGTCATCTAAATCAGAGTATGCCGTACGTCTCGTCTGGAGAAATAATGATAGCGAGTAACACTTGGCTCATTTTCCAATTTTTTCTCCAAACTGGTCGAAGCAAAGTTCTTATTTGCTCATAAAACGTCGCCAAAAATCAATATTATGGAAATTTAAAATTTAATGTTTATGTTTTTAACAAATTAATCTATCGAATAAGAATAGAAATTACACTAAAATGGGGGAAATTCTACTAAATAAATTGACTATGCCATTAAATATTTTCGAAGTGTCAGAAGGTCTATGTAATTGTTGGATCTGTTCCAGCTTTGATGCATTTTATTATTAATTAATTGGTCACTTTAGTTCATTTTCGTAACAGCATGAACTGTTGCGGCATTATGAAACTTCATATGCAGCAACAATTTCAGCAACACATTCATAAACACACAACTAGATGAGAGTAACTACATAAGAGTTTGGTGGGGAAAACATATCTGATTGCAGGTAATTTTATTTAACGGAAGCAGCTGTCATCGGTTTTTTATGTTAAACGGAAAACAAGGTTGGCTTCAAATCAAAGACTTTCCCTTATTTAAACAGAAAATTCACCGAATTTAATTGAATAACTTTTCTTTGGGAATGGCAGTTATTTTTAGAATTGTTGAGAGGGCACTGACGTTATGAATTAAAAAGGGCTCTTTACATAGGAGAGGGAGAAGTGCCATTCTCATGGTCATTAAGCTACCCGTAAAACTTAAGTGCCTTTTAGAATACTGTTGAAAATTCCTGATCAAATTAGTTTTCAGGGCCTAGAAATTTGGTTTAATATTTGAGTGCATGAGATTTCTTCGGCATTAACAGCAGGTTATTGGATACTCCTAAAGATAGTTTAGTTTAATTGCTGCATTTGAAGGCATTCGAAATAGTGGTAAATTTATTTCTGCATTTTTAGTAAAAGTTAATGCATACACACATACACACATATATAAAATTATATATATATATAAAATTATATATATATATATATATATATATATATATATATATATATATATATATATATATATATATGTGTGTGTGTGTGTGTGTGTGTGTGTGTGTGTGTGTGTGTGTGTGTGTGTGTCATTTTTATTTTAAGAAAAATGCTTATTTAGTATTCTTCAGAAATTAAGTCACACAGGGTTACAATGATCTAAAATTACTGCATTTTTAATTGATCTATATATAAATAGATTTGTCGCATCCATCAACAAAAAACTGGATAAAATCTCCCAAATTCTTATAATTTTCTGTATCTCTTAAATCACTAGTAGCCGAAAACGGTCTTAAAATTCACCTTCTATCCATTAAATAAAAAATTTCATCCTTGTTCATTACGCTTACAACAATGTAACTGTTTAATATTGTAAGAATTAAGTAAATACCTTTGTGCACAAAATTTCAGTTCAATGCAGACACGTGTTTTGGCGTTACAAAGAACGTCTTTTTCAATGCAAAAGAAATGAGCTTATGATAGTATCTTGGTATATAAAATAAAATGTTGGCCTAGGCATAATACTTAAGAAAACTCCGAAAAATATCCTTACTTTACTTTTAAAAATGAATATTTCTTTCCGCTTATACTCCATTTCTTACATTTTAATAGCCTTATACCATAACGTTTGAAATGGTTTTTAGATTATTAAGCAAAAAATGCAGCAAAATCGTAAGAAAAAATCTGAAATAAGGAAAGTCTGTATTTTTTTTTTTTTTTTTTTTTTGTAATTTAAAATTAGCTTTCTCTTCAATCTTAATTTTCAGCATTTCAATTGCTTAATTTGTGTTAATTTATTATTGGATCCAGACTATTAATACAGACATTAATAGAAAAATGTGTCTTAACTTGTGGTTGAGAGGAAAAAAAATGAGTATCTTTCATTTCTGTAATACTTCTCTTCTTTAATGCATTAAACAAAGAAATATAATGAATAAAGTTTAGTTTTAAAAATATATTATGAGTTAATATTGGGAGTAAACCTTTAAGGTACCTTGTCGTAAACTATAACTGAAGTTATTTCTGACAAATATTTCTTCAATAGAATTTAGACAAGAAAAAATAATCATTCTGAACAAACTCATAAAGTTTTGAAGATGTTTCTATAATGAGAGGCTTTTCGGAACACATTAAGAACAGTTGTTTAAAGAAAATTGAATTTCTTTTATTACTCAGAGAATTTCTTGTTTCACAAAAGGAACTTTTCTTTTAAAATGTATGTGTATTGTTGTAAAAAGTAATAAGCAACATATAGTAATATTAAGTTAGTATTAATACTGTGAAATTACGTTTCAATGGCTCTCAATGGACCACAAAGTTTGTTAGTTGTTACGGGAATTACTTAGTAATGCAATTCGAAGTTTAAAGGCAATTAAATAGCGACAGACAATGTCTATCATAGAAACATATCTTCCGCTGCATTGGTATTCGTTGTAAAGAAATTTCACTGTATCTGTTAACAAAAGTAAAGTAGCTTTGACACATTTAATTTTATGAGACAGTGAACGCAGCGTTTTCCAGTTTTTTTTTCATCTCGAAAAAAATAAAGGTGTAAAATAACCTCTAATCACAAGAGATCCCCCCCCCCCCGAAAACACCTTCTCTCCTCCCCACCTATTTCGTCTCCTTTTCCAGCACTTTGAAAGCTTCATATTGAAATTACGTTTAAGTTGTTGATTTTCCCTTCTTTTAGATGGAATATTAATTTTCATGAAACTGAGACACAAAATGTCTATAAAAATGCTCAATACGATGAGAATTGTTTTAAATCGAAACTATTTGAAAAAAAAAATAATTAGCTAATTTATAAGCTTTTTTCATGGTACTACATTTGTTCATGGTACTACATTGAACATCAATATTAAGTTATAATGCATTTAACAGCAAATACAGGTGTCCCTTATAGAACATGGTTAATTCGTTGCGTGTAGTATGGAAACCGTGTTATGCGAGGCTTTTTTTTAAAATTACATTTTTATTTATTTTAAATACTAATTATGTATGTGCATGAGAAAAATCAGGTTAGGATGTATCGTGTTATATCGAAACCGTGTTATACGAGACTTAGAAACAATGTAAATCAAAGGGTAAATGTAAATACCGTGTTATATAGAAACTAAATTTCATAAAAACAAAGTAAAATGTATTAAACAAAAATGAAATTCCATCTTTTAGAACTATAACATTCAAGTTATATCAAAACCAATAAAGCATTGAATTCAAGTTTTGTACCGGGTAATATCGAAACCGTGTTGTAATAATCGCAATTTTTTTACTTTGTAATATCGAAACCGTGTTGTAGAAGTACTGTGTTGATTGAGGGACGCCTGTATAAAACATTTAAATTCACAGAATGTTTTTAACATAAAACTATAATGTCTAAGTATATATATGTTCCTTTGTCTTACAGGAGTTCCAATGCCAATTATGCTTTCATAATGTTAAAAATAAAGATAAAACGGTCATAAACTCAATAACTTAAATTCCTTAAGTTTATTTATATTATATTTTTAAAAATCTGATTTAATTTTTTTTTATTTTATTTAAAAAATCATATTTTTTTAATTGAAGAAGATAAATCGCGATTCTTTCACCCCTGGAAATAAAGTTCTATTACATTAAAGCAAGTTTTATGTTTTAAATGTATGGAAAATCAATAGATTTTCATTTTGTTCCTTTTATCCATTTTTCCGGCAGCCCGATATTTTTACGAAAACGGGGACGAAAAAAACAATTATTATCGAATGATCTTAACTTCTTTTCAAGAAACAATTCTTGTTAATAAATAGTTAATAATGAATTCTTGTTAACATATAGTTAATAAATTTCAAATTGTTTCAAATTTTATACGTCATATTATACATATTCAAGCTTCGAAAAAAATAGAACTATTAAAACTATTTTAATGATTTTGATGACATGATATTAATTTTTTGCTCTTCCTTAAAAGCTAATTACTTAAATCATATAAAGCTTTTCCTAATTATAGTAAAAAAGACTTTAAGTCAATCTGAGGCTTCTATAAAATGTTACATCACACGATAGTTATTTTAATTATCAAGTCTCATTAAGTTTTATAATGGAAAGTTATTTTCCATAATTAAATTTTACTCTATTCGAAATCTTAGCAAATTTTTGAGCGGTAAGGATTTATATCAAACAAATTTTTCAATTTATTTAAAATTTCACTCTGCATTGCTATGAACGTTCTTTTATTTATTTATTTTTTCAATTTATTGTTTCTTTTTTTTTTCTTCATTTGATCCTAATACGTTTTTACTTTTAGAAAATTAAGAAACTGATACTTGAAGTTTTGGTAATAAATTTTACTATGAAAAACAGTTATAGTTTAGATCTCATATCAATCGAGAGCCATAAATAAAATCGTTCAGCTTTGTAAGCATTTCACTCATGAAAGCTACAAAAAACTTTGCGCCCTATCAACGGGTAAAAAACAATTAAAAAAATATTTTGGTTTATTTCAAGGATTGCTTAGTCTCTGGGATTGATTTCTTGATTCTGATTTTTAAAACAAAAATGGTGGATCAAGCATTTTTTCAAAAATCAGAATGTTCCACAGGTGCGCCGTTCAGTAGTTTTAGCTAGATCAAAAGCAACTCCAAAAAAATACATATAATACCACAAAACAAATTTCCCGTACCATTGTTTCAGCACTATTTCGATTTTTTAAAACAAGAACATCGTGAATAGTCCACCCCCCCCCCCTCCCCACCCTTTTTTTTTTCTATTCTTTTCGACTGGTGCAGAATTATAAGGCGTTCTTGTTGGCGTTCAGACGGTCTTATCTCTTACTGTCATAGCAGAGGTCGTGGGAGCTACAATCAGCCAATTTCTTGTACCTTTCCATGCTTTTTGACACGACGGACAAACGTTGAATAGTCCATATTGAAATTTTTGGCCACCAATGAATTGTAAAACTTTTGTCTCATTCCAAAACTGCCAAAGGGGATTGGATGTCAAAATCCACTTCCTGACTTATCTTCCAAGCTAGTGATTTAGAAGGAGCAAACTATTCCTTGCATCGTGTTTTGCTGATTATGACAAATACGAGCATAATTGAGGGGGAGGGGAAAACAGTAAGTCACACGGGGAAGGCAGTAACCCACAAAAAGTAAATTCACGGGGAAGCAAAAAAGAATGGTGGACATCTCGAAATGACTGCGCTGTTTTCCATCCTTTCTAAAAGTGGCACATCAGCATATTACAACAAGTATGAACGTAATTGAGGGGGGGGGGAGGGACAGTAAGTCACGTGCGGAAGACAGTAAGTCACAAAAAGTAAATTCATAGGGGAATCAAAAAAGAATGATATACATGCCGAAATGACAGCGCTGTTTTCCATCCTTTCCTAAAGTGGTACAGCATATTACGATAAATACGAGAATAATTGAGGGGGGGCAGTAAATCACTTGGGGAAGACAGTAAGTCACAAAAAGTGAATTCACAAGGGAAGCAAAAGTAAATGGCGGGCATCTCGGAATGACTGCGTTGTTTTCCATCCTGTTTCAAAGTGATACAGCATATTATGAAAAATATGAGTACAATTGAGGCAGTGAGAAGCGAAGGGATGTAAGTGGCAAAATTAAAAATTTGGAGATAACCAGTACACATGGTAGGTGAACCTCTCTTTTATCTTGGGGCAAGAGATGGTACTAGTAGCCCTGGTAGTTGATGCTATACAGCATGATTTAGAAAAAAAATTCAATGAAAGCCTACCTAGGATGTTATCTTTAAAGGCGTTTTACTCAAAACTTGAAAGTGTCCACTTATATCCCTTTGCTTCTCACGGCCTCAATTGAGGGGGGACAGTAGTTCTGATGAGTCACAAAATGAAAATTTTTCAGGTGAAGTAAAAAATGTCACGCCTCGTAGTGTGGGTTATATCCAACTGCTATCTTTCGTCGTTCGTAAAAACTGAACCATTTTGCCGATAGGCTTACTGTTTATTCCTAGTCATTGGCTTGAGCATTTACTGTTTTTCCCAAGAAAGGAAAAAAAATTCTAAATTTGTGACTCGCTGGCTTCCCCAAGTCAGCCCCTCAGTTATCAACCCTCATTTTACATAAAGCCTAAAAGTATAAGGATATTTTCATTAATGAATTTGTAAAATATTGTAAGTTTTTCATTCGAAATATAGCACTTCAAAAGAATGCCTGATAATTATGAGCAAATTTAATCATAAGATACTCTGTTATTCAAATGAGAAACAGTTCAAAAATTAAACAATAAAATCATTATTGTTTAATTCATTAACTGTTATCATTGTGGGATCTGCACCCAACTAAACACTAATTTTGCTGAACGAAGTTTTATTTATTATGTAAATGAAGATTGCGATTATTTTTTCAGAGAAAAGGAATAATGTTTCGTTTATATTTCAACTGAACATCTCTACATAGTAACGGAACAGCCCCACACTTTGGCTAGTTTTGTGTTTTACATTGAAATGTATGAAAAAAATATTATCTCCCATTTTTGATCAAGAACGAGACATCTCTAACCAATATTTCATCAGATATTAGAGGAAAAGAGCTGTAACAGGCTACGTTTCGGAAGAAGAGTGATATTCTTCAACCACTCGTAGCAGTATTTTGAGACGGAACTGTTTTTTTTTTTATTTTTTTTAATCACAAATAGTATGTGGAACACTACTCAAAGCATAACAATTAGCTACAGATACGTATCGTAATGTCTTATCGAATTATCATTGACATTGATTTTATAGAAGCAAAATTCAACATAACATTTAATAAAAAGAAAAAAAATCTTTAAAAATTAATTCTTAAAAGGCCTTATAGTAATTCACTGCACTTCTGTGCAAAAACTCTTCTGAGAGATTTTGCACAGGAAAGCAGTCCGTTTCCAACAATTAGGTTTTTAGTCAACTATATTTCACATGTTGCAAACTTTTCCTTTTTCTTTTCATAGCAACAAATGAAAGTTTTTTTTTTTCTTTTTCTTTTTTTGCATAACATCAAATTTCATTTATGTTATGAATAAAAGACCTAAAAGACATTTTATTTCAATTTAGCTTCCCTTCTCAAAAATAAATAAAACGAGGTGTCACAATTGAAATTTGGCATGGTATGAATTCAATGGCAGAAATTCTAACCACTAAGATTTCTTTTATATAAAAAGCTTTGAGAAAATATTGAGAGAAATCAAATGAGGAGTTACTTTTATCTTAGACTCACACAATAGCGAAAACAAAGTAAATGCGTAGTGTTTGCAACAGAAATGTGGGAAAGAAAGCAAAGTATTACATGAAATGATAAACAGTGGAAAGGAAAGACTTGGAATCTTTCCTGAATTTCTTTACAAAACAAGCAGACCGGGAAAATAGATAATAAATAAGGTATAAGACATACTAAAACACTTTGAAAATAAAAACTGCTCTGTAAAATATTAATTTCAACTTCTTATAAATTTAGAGGAAATATTAGTATTATTATTTCTATTTGCTTGTCGTCGAATAATATTTTCTTTTTGAGACAATACTGGGCATTCTTCAATGGTATTTTAGTAGTTAAATTTTATTTAAAAAAGCCATAAGGTTAAACTTCTTTTACTAATTTGAATTTAATTTAGAAGTTACAAAAAATTCTTTAAAGTCATGTCTGATTATGTAAATTCCACGTCAACAACTTCATATTTTAACAACAGTAATAAAGAAACGAGTTTCCAGGAAGTTTCGGCAGTCGTATGACTTGTTCCAAACTCCATTGACCAAACAGATAGTCCAAAACTTAATTCTACATCGTGTCGGAGGGCAATGGTTAAGATAGATATTGATTACTGAGTTCATGTCATTTCACATAGGACTCGATTTAGATGTTTTAGAAGTTAGTTGGCTAGACGCAGCTACCTTTGAACTTTCGAAGACAGTGTTTTCGAGCTACATCCACATGCCTTTCTTGTCGTTGTGATTCAAAAGGACTAGTACTCTTTCAAAAATAAATAATTTCTACATCAAACACAAAACAAAATCGACTCTTTTAGCAAGTTTGCAGTCATAGAAGCAATTGCTGCACTAATCTGATTTTTCAGCTCGTCAATATAGGCATGTAAGAGGTGGGTACAAATGCAGTATCCTTTACATATCCCCACAGGAAAAAATTACTCGGTGATTGATTTGGTGACCTAGGGGGCCAATCGTTAAGTGCTAAATCTCATTTCCAATATTCTTCGTTTTGACTTGCTGAGTCATAATAAGTGGGACACATACGATATACATCTAACGATAACCAATTGAACTTTATAACTGGTTCTTTCATTTTAAGTTTCACCAAAGAGCTGTAGGTCCAATATTCCCAAATTGGTAACCGCATAAAGTCCTACCATTATTTTTGAGTCTCTTTGCATAAATACTAAAGGCATTGACCACTGTGCACAATACTTTGTGCAAAGTACACTGAGATAGTAAATTATTTAATCAAAACTTCTGGTACTAATAAACGGCTGCTTTGGCATTAAAACCAGTGCTTTAAACTATTCATATTCAAACTTATTTTTAATGTTATAATACATTTAAATCGTTTTTTGCTTTAAATTTCTACATGATCTATAACTTTTGAGGGTCTCAGGGCGTTTTTTTAAACTTTCGAGGGTTTTTTTTTAATTTAATTTATGCCTTAACTATTTACACGTCAGTCGACAGTTGCTGAATTTCATTGACGGAGTAAAAACTTTACAAACAAATACATTAATCTACTACTTCAATTTCTTTCCACTATTGGCTGAGAGTCAGTTGAAAATCCTGCGAAACTCTTTCATTCACAAAGTTAAATTCCCGTTGACTATGGAGCGGGAATGCAACATAAAGCTTCAAATAGACTAGGTTAGAAAATAGAGCTAATAAAATTCTTTCTCTCAGGCGTAAAAATCAATTAATACTATCGTTTCATTCCATTTACCCGCTGCAGAATCTACCAGTATAAAAGCTAAGAAAGGGGCTTTTTGTTAGATTTTAAGCTTTTATGTTCTACAATACACAACGTATGATTTCAAAGTTTAAAATAACGAGTCCTGACTTTTTTATTTTGTACGCCAATTATTAGTGTGCAATAGTTTTACGCAGTTTTCCTTCGTTGTAGCAGGCAGAGTTTAAGAAATTGGAAGTATTTTAAGAATTTTAGGATCTTAATATAGATGACTCAGAAAATATTCCATGCTAAGATTACCTAAATATATTAATTGTTACCTGGAAATAGAATCTGTAATAATTCGGAGTGAAAGCTCGCTCTAAAAAACAGTAGGCAACTCTAAAGCAGTCTGGATGAAAAAAAAAAGAATTACTCTTAGCAGTAAATAACCAAATCTCCTCAAAAAAGTACAAAAGTAAGTATATTTTAACACAAAAACAAAATAAATAAAGAATGAAATAAAAGGAAAATTATTAAAGTTAAGCCAAGACTAAAACGAAAATAGGAGAAAATGCAAATATAAGTTTAATAAAGAAAAAAAGCAAAAAAAGAAAAATTAAGGGATCGAAAGTAAAGGAAAAGGAAGACCAAAATGAAAAAGGATAAAACAAGAAAGTAAACTGAAAAAAAGATAAAAATTAAGGGATCGAAAGTAAAGGAAAAGGAAGACCAAAATGAAAAAGGATAAAACAAGAAAGTAAACTGAAAAAAAGGAAAAAATAACTAATATGGCATTTTTCTTGAATCAGCCTCTTATTGAGCAATCACGAATTGCTTAATATCCTGACTTGACCAAAGTTGATAATTCTCTGATTTTTCAGATTACCTTGACAACGGTGCTTTTAATATTTATTTAAAGAGCGAAATTTTCGTTTTCATAGTTAAAAATCGGATGCGGTTTGATTTTATTCATTTTTTTTTCAGGTAGATTTTATTATTTAAAAAAAAAGCGTTTTTGTATAAAATTACGTTTTCAGGGAAAAAAAACACATAGATAGAGGAACTCAAACAAAACTTCATCTTGACACAAACAAAATTTCCAGATTACGAACTTCCATCCTTTCGTATAAAATGCATAAATTTATACGCTGTAAATAATCTTTATGATAAGTACAATCCGAATCAAAATAAAAATAGAATATCAGAACTGTTTAAACAAAACTGGTTTGTGAGTCGGGTAAAATGAATGCATGCTAATTAAACAAAGTAAAAGTGTCCAAACTAGTGTATTATTCTCTCTTGATTCCAATTGTTACTTTTATAGAAATCGATACGAGCTAAGAACCGATAGTTATATCATTATATCTCAAAATTCGTCATGATCGATAGATTATGCAATTTTCCAAACAGATTAAACTCTCTCAACATTGCGAGGAAACAGCTTGTATGTTGTTGAATATTTAACAGATGTGATGCAGCTCATAAGGCAAGAAAGTGTTCCGGCAGATTGCTTCGTAATCGGTTCCAAATTCAGAGAGGTAGTAAATCGAATTTAGATTTTTCCGATTTCGAATCACTTTATGTTTGATGAAGCTTTCATTAATAAATTAAGAAGGAATACTGAAATTGTGAATGGAATTAAAGTACTAAAATAGTGAAAAACGAGTAAATTGTTGTTTTTCATTTGCTTGTATTTTTAATTTCAGAAAAAAAAGTGCGTGAGTGCGGATTTTTTTTTCATTTAATATATTTCATTTTAAAATTCATTGAAGCGTTATTTTGAGCATTGGCGTTGCAAATTGTGAGTGATATTTAATCATTTAAAGAGCATTTGACATATATGGTCGAAAAATCTAAGGTCGAAATTTATTTATTTTTTTAATTCTCGAATATAAATACGAAATCTTGAAGGAAATTCAATTGCAAAAATAACTTTAATGAAAAACCAGTAAATTGTTGTATTTTTTATTTACTTGTATTTTTATTGTCAAGAAAAAAGAAAAAAGCTCTCGAGTGCATTTTTTTTTCGTTTATATATTTTGCTTTAAAATTTATTGGAAGTTTGAGCGTTGACGTTGCAGATTTTGAGGAATATTTAATCATTTAAAGAACGTATGACACGTGGGTCCTCTATGGTCAAAACTTTTTTTTAATTCTCGAATATATATACGAAGTCGTGAAGGAAATTAAATTACTAAAATAACACAAATGAAAAACGAGTCAATTTTTGTGTTTTTCATTTGCTTGTATTTTAATTGTCTGAAGAAAAGTCTATGATTCCTGATCTTTTTTCGTTTAATATATTTTATTTCAAAATTTATTGAAAAGTAAATGGAGGCTTTGATGTTGCGATAATGAGGAATATTTAATCATTTAAAGAATATGTGACGTACGGGTCCTCTAAGCTCTAAATTTATGTTTCAAGTTCTCGAAAAAAAAAACGAAATCGTGAATAGAATTAAATGACTAAACAACCTCAAATGAAAAACGAGTAAACTGCTGTGTTTTGGTGATGGATAGATTGGAAAGTCATGATGTCCGACTGCATATTTTACTATCGTAGCCAGGGTTTTCTCCTCAGAAAGGAGAAAGTTTATTTCAAACTTTTTCCTGGACCATAACAGTTCTTACAAGCAGCTGCCAGTCTTGCAAAGCTCAAAACTACTTATCTATTGTAAAGTGGAGCTACTTGGACAACAAATTTCATACTTTTTCCGAGTTTTACACTGAATGCTTTGTTAAACCCATAATTTGAACGGATAACCTTATTTTTACCACTTTTCAGACGTTCTGCTACTACCTAAAGCCTTTTTTAAACAACAATTTTAACTCTATATTTTTTCTATTTTTTAAAATTGGTTTCAAGTAGCCCCGCCATGGGCTACTCGGTCCTACTCTGCAAATTCATTAGAAAAAACTGTAAAACAGGTGCTGGTATTAAGAAAGACCATTGATTTTGAAAAATAAACTCAAAACGTACATTATAGTGAGCAAACTATTTATATAATTTGCAAGTTGTTTATAAAAATTGATATAAAATCAACGCGTGCATAAAAACAGATATTTAGGCAAATATAATTTCACAAATAGAAACATAATCTAACTACAGCTAAAACCAATCGAAATACTCTAAAACACTGTTATTTTACTAAGAAATGGAATGCAAACAAAAAACTATCTTGACCTTGATGATATCAGATGTTTCCATGAACTTACATGGGAAAGTATGCAGACACAAAAAAATAACTGTTTAGACAAGTAGCAACCATAACCTCAATCAGAAAAAGGCGGGAATAGCAGAAACTTTGTTTCATGTTCCAGCCTCTACCTAGTACTGCTACCTGTCATGGAGAAAAATTTTTAAGTCTATGCATTGAGTAATATAGGACCAGGACGAATTTTAAAAACTTTTTTCTTATTGGTTCAAGTAGCCCCTGGAGGCTCAAGTAGCCCTACTTTACGGAACTTCTAACAATTATACTATTCACAGAAAATTTGTATAATATATTCTAGAGGAAATAAAAGCGTTCTCAAAGATTTTTATTTCCTTATTGAATAGACGTTGAAAATTAAACTTTTCCTTCATTTATTTCAAAATGAAATGAAAACTAAGAAAATTTGTAACTGAGAAAAAGCGAGTTTACTTCAACATTTTAAGAAGTTCGAGGTACAGGATTGGGAGATATCGATTTTGTAGACGGAACAGAATGCAAAATTTTGTCCTTTTTCTCAAGAGACATGGCGACAATTAAGCGTTGGCATATTAGAGTTGCATTAATTCTTATTGCAGCAGTGACCATCAACGATTATATTGATACTAAGTGACAAAACTTTAACACAAAATCTAGTATATGTACAAGTTTGTCGCTTAAAATATTTTAATACCATATTTTATAAGGCAGTTTGAGTTTAGCAAACTGCTAAATGAGTTTTTTAGGCTTATTTTAGAATTAAAATGTACATTGCTGATGCATAAAAAACCATTGTAATAAACAACAGCTTAAATACAGATTTACGCAAGTTAATTTTATTACTTTTGTCGGTCATTTTATAAACACTCAAACCTGTTTTTATGCAGTAGATAGGGATCGCATAAAAAAATCGCACAAAAAAACTGTTCGAAACTTTACGAGTAGCTTTTAAAAGTAGCTTGCGCAACACAGTTATTTTTTATTTTTTTAAAGCAGTGGATAGGGACCGCATAAAAAAGTCTCACATAGAAAATAACCCAAAAATTTACAAAATAATTTTTAAACGAAATCAAAATTAACCAAGTGATGATAATTTTTCCGGAGTAATCAGAGAAAATTTCCCGAATAAATAAATTTTTGGAAGGTCACAGTGACTTCCCATCGGTGTGACTATGTCGTCACTTGAAGATACTACCTCACACTCGTTTTAAGCATAATTTCGTCAATTAAATCCCAATCTGATTGAAATTTTAATATATCGCTAAAAAAATAAAGATAACAATAATAATAATAATTCGCACAAAAAAAATCGCACCAAAAAAAACGCATAAAAACAGGTTCGGGTGTATTTGGATGATTAACTCATAAAACTGGTAGCTTTTTCCAACCACCAATTTTCGTTTTGGGGTGTCTATCTTTAGCACACTAATTAGGAAATAGTTATCACGGGAGTACTTATAACATATCCAGGGAAAAAAATCAAAGAGAATTTATATATAAGCAAAACATATTCAAATATTGCGGTAATTTTAATCTCTCCAAGTTTAAAAAGATCTTTAGGAGAAACTTTTTTTTTCCTTTTTCGGAAAACACAGTGCGTAGAGAATTTCATTCTCTTCTCATGTTTTTGGTTGCTATGGAAACTGGAGCATTTCTCTTGCATGTGTGTGTGTGGAAGTACGACGAAGCTGAAGCTTAATCTTATAAGTTTTCTGGAAAAGGCAGTGCATATGTAAGTTGTTTAAAAGCAGTCTGAAATCTTCCTTTTTAAAAGTTTTATTTTCCCTATGCCGTTGAAAACTAGATTCTGTATTCCAATTTTTGACGATTTGTTTCGATTTTTTAAAATATTAATAAGTGTTTTAAGAAAATTTCACATGTAATATAACTTTTTTGGGTTGGAATTTTACGTAAAGCATATATTTTTAAAGAAGTATAAATAACATTGATGTTTAAGTTACAAATGTGCTCAAATAAATGTTGATTACATAAAAATCTTTAGACACGATGTATGTTTAGGATAAACTCCGAAACTACTTAACCAATTTTATGTTTAATCAAGTTTCATAACTATCTGTAATTTAGTCCAACTTAGAAGATAGGATAATTTTTACCATTTGTTATTGCAAATTAAATATTTATCCTCATATAAATAATAGCCAATGATCGAGTAACCCGTGAGTTTCAACAATAAAATTCGCACCACTACATGATAATTTGATAAGATGTTTTGGTAATGTTTAACATACAGGGAAGGGCTTTATTGTGACAAGGCTGAACTCGATCCGGTAACTTAACTGTTTTACTGGTAGGACAGTCATTTTATGGGAATGAAGAATCAAAAAAGTGGTTGAAAATTAATTCTATGCACTGAAGTTTAGGGTTAATATACTGAAGTTAGGATTAAAATTTCAAATATCAAAATATCACCAAACAGGCAATTGCTTCTTTCAAATGTAGAAAAGTAGAAGTAATTTTTATCCGTCATACTTTGACGGGCGACTTTGTAGTAATACAATAATAGTGAGTATTGATTGCTTAGTTCTAATAATTTCTAATAGATGGCGTTTTAAGTTAGCTCGTCGATCCAACTCTAACATTGTTAGACATCAAGGTTGCGTAGACTCCCGGTAGGTGGCGTTGTGTTCCGATTTCTAGATTACTCATTCTATTCCACGTAGTGATTGCAGTGCCGGTATGCCGGTATAGCGAATACCGGTATTTCGAGCTATGTTCCAATTTTGTAATACCGGTATTAGCTGAGGTAAAATACCGGTATTTTCGATATTAGCTTAATATAATAAAACATTTTTAGCTAAAGAATTTTCAAATTGAAGGTGTTATTTTTAATGCACATTGCTCTTTCGATGAGACAATACCAAAATCAATCACTTGATGTCCAGATTTGGTTTCAAAAGCATGAATTTATAGAATATCCGTTAATAAAAACAGCGGATTGATGTTTTTATTAACGGATTACAGCGGAAAATTATGTTTTTTATCATTGAATGGTGTGATGAATCGCATTTTCGTGCGCATCTGTACACCACGTTTTATTTTCTCCATTTCATTGATCATTCACTTGCTCTTTTGTAAAATTGCATGTGTGATTACGGATGTATTTGCTATCAAAAATATATTCAAACCACCACTTGTAACAATAGTTTATAATAAATTTTTCAAAATATTTGTCTCAACTGTACTAAATGTTGAGAAAAACTTTTACTGTCAGTATAACAAATGGTAGTTTGTTATCACCGGAATTGGTGTGCTGTCCTGTCTCTCTGATAAGATATGCATAGCGAGATAATATTTTAGCAATTTTATTGAAAGCTTAAATAGAGGTAAAGTATAATCAACTGGGAAATATTTTCAGATGTTAATTGAAAACAAGGTAATTGTAAAGAATTTTGAAAAGAAATCGAAAACTTAATTTCAAAAAAATAAATAAATAAATAAAAAAAAATTAATTTGAATTTTGACATCTTGAATTCAAATTATGTTTTTCGCAATCACGAGTGTGTGTGGAGGGGATATGTGTGTTTGTGTGTATGGGGTATATGTGTGTAGGCATGTGTGTTTGTGTCTGTGTGCAGGCATGAAAGTGTGGGTAGTTTTGTGTGTGTGTGTGTGTATATGTGTAAGTGTCTGTATGTATGTGTTTGTGTGTGTGTAGTTGTGTATGTATGCGCGTGTGTGTAGGACATGGATGCAACCTGGAGACGGCTTTCGCTATAGGAGCAGCAGTGTGAGGAGCCCGCCTGTCCACGGTGATGGTGCAGAGGGTGGCGGTGGGAAAAATCAAAGGACCTCAAAAACAAACAAATGAAAGCAATAAGCAATCGTGATTGCTCAAAATAAATTTAACTAAATTCATCGTTAATTTCAAGCCATAAGGTTAATAAAAATCAAATTTAACTAAATTAATCTTAAATTTCAAGCCAGAAGGTTAATAAAAAGCAAACTCATACCAATCTTCATCAAGAAGGTATCCTTGAATATGATGTTAATACTGGAAATGGATTGTGTCTTGAAGAAAAATTACTCCTAGTTATTCGCAACTCCAACAAACTGTAGGGAGCACTGCAGCCACTGTCTAATGGCGGATGAAAAAGGTAAAACAAACAAACGCCGTGACTTATAACTTGCTTTGAAGCTTAGTGAATGACAGTAATTTTTCACCGTGTTTGTGGGAAGTTTCTTTTCTAATCCTCTGAAATTACATTACACCACAAACTGTCTAAAGCCTGTAATTTACCCCAAAAGAAAGCACATGGAACGGAATGTTTAACCTTTTTCGACAGTATTGTTAAACACCGCGAGGTAACATATTCGAGCACTGGAGTTACGAATAAGTTAAAAAAGAGACAACACACAATACACGAAAAAAAAAAGAATTTAAAACAAAAAAAAATAATAAACAGTATGCAACAGACCGAGTTGAAGATGAAGGACTTCGAAGCAATTACAGGAGGTGTATCGCGCATTATCAATAGTACCAACAACCTGCGTTAATTCCGAAAGAGTATTTTGCACTGCAAGAAATTTATGCACTATAATGAGTTCCAGGCTTGGTGACAATTCCTAAGGTGCATCAGGTTCCTTTCTATTATTAATTACGACGTTTGTTCCTTCATTTTATATTTTTCACACTAAGTTTTCATAAATGTTGCTTTTTTGAACAAAATTATGAAATATAGCAACAAAACAATGTTTTTTATTTATTTATTTTTTTTTCAGAAATTCCTGATACCGGTACTAATACCGGTATTCCGGTATCATGTTTTAAAAATTACCGAAACCCAGTATTGCAATTTTGGTCCGGTAATGCAATCCCTAATTCCACGTCACATTTGTTTATGTTCATGACATCACCGTAATATTTTAAATTTTTTATGAATTATTTCTATAATTCTACTGTGTATTGTGTTATAACTGTGCAGTTATAACACAGTGTATAACTGTATCGTTTACATATAGTTATCATAATTAACACCAATTCTCAATCCCATATGATTTAAAATCGGCAAAACTAGTTTCAACTTTATTTGAAATATTAGTTTGGTTGCATCAAAATGATGAGTTAAAAACATTTTCAATCTATATTATAACTAACGAGCAGCAGCAACGTGTGGCTGGGTCAACTAGTGTGACTATAAACGTCATACACTTTGAGTTATGAGATTTTATTTGAAGGCAGCGAAATAACAAAAAAGAGAAAAATTAATTTGAATTTTGACATCTTGAATTCAAATTATGTTTTTCGCAATCACGAGTGTGTGTATGTAGGCGTGTATGTTTGTGTGTGGGGGTATGTGTGTGTGTGTAGTCATGTGTGTTTGTGTCTGTGTGCTGGCATAAGTGTGTGGGTAGTTGTGTGTATGAATGTGTGTGGGGGGGTATGTGTATGTGTGTGTAGTCATGTGTGTTTGTGTCTGTGTGCTGGCATGAATGTGTGGGTAGTTGTGTGTATGTGTGTGTATGTTTTTGTGTGTCTGTATGTGTAGGTGTCTGTATGTATGCGTGTGTGTGTGTATGTGTTTGTGTATGTGAGCGTAGGTGTATGTGTTTGTGTATGTGTGCGTAGGTGTATGTGTGTGTATGTGTTTGTGTGTGTGTGTATGTGTGAGTGTGTGTGTAGTTGTGTATGTATGCGCGTGTGTATAGGACATGGATGCAACCTGGAAACGGCTTTCGCTATAGGAGCAGCATCGTGAGGACCCGGTCGACGGTGATGGTGCGGAGGGTGGCGATGGGAAAATAAAATGATAGGACGCCAAAAACAGTCAAGTGAAAGCAATAAGCAATCGTGATTGCTCAAAAAAAGGTGATTATATGTCTGGTTTTTAACAAAAAAGTACTGTCGTGTAACAAACTAACAGTAGCAAACAACGTTGATGAAGCCCAAATTAGCAACTTAATTCGGACAAGTGTTTCAAGATTTCTAGAAACCACTTTGACAATTTAAAAAAGTATGAGCATTTGGATATGTTTACATTTAAAATCATACACATTTATGCGTTGAAAAAGGAGTTTCTTGAAACTCCGGAAGACGTGTCGGTAATCAAACGCATCATCAACGTTGTCTGCTACTGATACCCAATTCAACCTTCTAAAATACTATGATATCAAATTGAAGATTTTTTCTTGCCAATAACCAATAAAACTTACGCTTAACGCCACTTAAGACGCCAATAAAACAATTTTAAACTTGTAAACAGTAGCGTTTATCTTTTACAAAAAAAAAAAAAAATAGATTTATTTTTCCATTATTTAAAAAATTCAGAACGCGTTCTTTTATTTTAAACGCTTGAGAACATCTACTACTCGTGTTTCTATGACAAAAGTAAGTAGCAAGGAATACAATTTTACCACCTAAGCTACTAGGAGATTTCACAGTATTTATCAATGATTCATTTAAAGTTCGTTATTTTTTATTTCAAACATTAAGTAATTAATGATAAAAGATGATAAAATTAAGGAAAATTCTTAATTTCTAAATTACTTTTTCCCTTGATTATTCAAATCATACGTAAGAAAACATTAAATTCGTAAAAATTTTAGATAGTATCTGTGCGTCTTTAAAAAAGTTCGCGTTCAGCGGGATTTGTATGGCAGAAAAACTAAAGCAGGGATTTAAACAAAATTTCACTTACAGATGGTCTCATATTTTAGCAAATGCTGATTAGTTTTTTGCACCAATTGCGCATAGGGTTGTTACTCGTTGGTTATTTTATTCGCATGAAAAAATTGAAATAATATTTGTTATGGTCACAACATACTAGCTTAGATATACTGCCGTTTCGTTAACTTTTATTATGGTCACAACATACTAGCTTAGATATCATTGCCATTTCGTTAACTTTTATAGGTTTCAATCAATATAAATAATTTTTTTAAGTTCCTTTTATAGTTGCAAACAAAAGAACGCATAATTTATTGACCAAAAAATTTATTTCAAACATGACAAAGTAGTAAAACTATAGATTCTAAATATTGGAACTTATTACCTGAAAAGATACAAACAGTGGCTCCAAAAAGTGTTCGTACACTTTGAATTTTTTTAATAAAACCAAAATAACGCGAAACTGAATTCGAATATGGAGACCAATATTTTTTTACATCATTCCTATGTCATTCTAAAGAAAACCCTGTAGTTTTTAAAAAATATTGACGGATCTTCTTTTTGAAATGAGTCAAAAAACAAAAAGACAGAGAAATAATACGCCGCAAAAGTCATCGTACACTCAAATATTTTCGAATGAATTCGTGATTAAAACTATCATATGTCGTTTTTTTATTATTTTTTGCATTGTGTTGACCCTCAAAAATCATTAGGGTTGAATTTTTTTGTTTATTTATTTCTTAATATTGTGCTTATTACTTTAAAAGGACTGGTATTCGTAAAAAAACCACAAACATCATTCGAAATTTGAATTTTTCCTCATAGTAACGCTAAATTGGTTTGAAATGTCTCCAAATTAGATATTTTATTCCATTCTATAGTAAAGTGTTTAATAAAATGCTTTAAAGAAAAGAGTCGGACCGAAAATAAGGTAAAAAAAGGTCAACCGGCAAAGTTGACAAAGCGCGATCGCAGATTTACAGTTAAAAAATTTATGAAAAATACACATTTGAGTTCTGTAAAAGTTTCTGCACAGTTAAATGAAAGTTTTTACATTTAATTTTCCCCTAAAATGGTTTGCCAAGATCTCAGATTAGCTGAATTAAATAGGATCTCTTCCCGCAGAAATTTTCTTGGCCGTGCGAAAAACAGAAAGCTTACACTTTTCGTCGCAAAATCAATGATAAATAAGCTCAAAACGTTTGGGAATTACGTCTTACTTTCAGATAAAAATAAATTCAACATTTTTGGTTAAATTGTTGTATAATTGTAAGTAGAAGAAAAAATTAGGAACTTAATTTTAAGAACTTAGTTGGACAAGTAAATCAGGACGGTGAAGGTGTTCTTGTGTGAAGAAGCATATCAGCATTAGGACTTGGTAGTTTGGAATGTTTTAATGAAATAATAATTAATGCTTTTCGTTTAAATGTTTTAAAAACCAATTTTAAACTCTTAGTCAAAAATTTGGTTATCAGAAACAACTTTTTTTTTTTAATCAAGATAACGATAAGAAGCACACGGTTTTCAACTTTTGCGTCTAGTGCCTCAAAAATTGTTCTAAAGTTTAGAAAATATCCCTTCAATCTCCTGATTTGAACTTAGTGTAACATATTTAGAGATATCTGGAGGCTAGATTACGAAAACATGGCTTTGAAACGAAAATAGAGCTAGAAACAGTAAGACTCGAAGTGTAATTGAACACTTACTCAGAAATTACGCTAAAAAAAGACATAAAAAAGAATGAAATTTATTCCAAGACGTTTAAAAGGTGTTGTTGATATTGCATGATATTCCACTAAATAATAACTTAAATAAAGTTAAACTATTCAATAATATGTAGACATTTTTTAAAGTGTACGAAGACTTTTGTGAGATAAAATTTCCGGCACTTTTTGGTTTTCGATTTTTAAAAAAATTAGTTTTATTGTTTTTTGAAAAATTTTCATGTAGTTTTATAGAACATTGGTCATAGATCTTATAATTAAGTACATATTGCGAAATATTAAATCTAACCAATGGATAGGGTCCGATTTCGTTGAAAGTCGTAGGTGCAAGAACACTTTCGGGAGCCACTGTATATACAGAGGTGTGAAATTCATTAGACTCAAGGAGCGACAGATCCTGCATGAAATGTTTCCCCTATACAGGAATTCGTTCATTCTCAACCATCGTTGCTTACGGCTTCAATGGGCCCACCAACACGCCCAGTGGAGAGCGGACTAGCAACAATTCGTCTTCTCGGATGAGTCCAGATTAAATCCACACTATAACGATGGACGTGTACGCGTCAGGAATTACACATGGGAATGGCACTTCCTACAGTGCGCAATCCGACGTCATACCTGCATAACTCCAGACGTCATGATCTAGAGTGCTATTGAACATCAAGGGCATCCCCATCTACTCCGAATTACAGGTAACGTCAATAGCGAGCGCTACTGCAGGGACGCTGTGACACCGGGGGTACTACTCTTTCTTTAGAGCATTCCTGTTGCAGTGTTTAAACAGGAAAATACACGTCCACATTTCGCACGTAACGTACAAGTGTTCTTCTGCGCACGACAGGTTGCGCTACTTTTTTGGCCTTCCCGTTCTCCGGATATGACGCCCATCCAGCATGTCCCGAATTGCGGTGGTTGGAGCCTCGCCCATATGTCTCGTCCGGCAGTGGATACGGATGAACTTTGGCTTCAGATTGAAGCCATATGGGATGCTATTCCCAATCGCGACATTCAACACCTCTATGATTCGATGCCAAAACGTGTACAGGCTCTCATAGTTGCTCCAGGGTAGCTGGATTCGATATTAATTTATGCCTGTTATTTTCATTTCATTGATCTGTAATTTTGATCGTTCATTTGTAGCACTATGAGTAACATGTGCAATAAATTTTATTTATTTCCAATAAGTCCTTCAGGTTGCTGCAATTTTCAAAAACGTGAGTGTATATATAAATGAGCGAATCATGTGCTAGTTCAGTAGAAACGACCTTATCTGTAGACGTCAAGAGAAGTAAGAGAAAGGGATGCATTATTTGTTACCGTTTCAAATATACCAGTATGCGTCCCTAGATGTGAACTGCCAGTATTTCCTAACTGTATAGTCTAGCTCTGGAAAAAAGATGCATAGCTTTGAACGCGTTCACTTATATTTATGCTGAAAAAGGAGAAATTCTTAGAACGACAACAACATCAATAATCCTTATCGATAACGGAAGGTTGCAATTTCTAGAAAAGTAACGGCACTCCTTTCCGATATTTTAACAAATGGAATCGTTTAAGTTTCAGCCGATCTGAAATCAACTTATCAGATCCAGACTATACACATTTAACTAAAAGGACTGCTGACTTTTATTAACTTAAAATAGAATTCCTAACAAAACCGTTTTCTATGTGCTTCAGCACATGCTTTCATTTTCGAAACAAATAGAATTTGCTATTCTATTCTGAAACGCAAAGTATTAAAATAGTTAAGTTGCGTACTATTAGCACCATGCAAAGGCACAACCCTAATAAATAATATCTCCAGTGACAAACACAATTAGTTCTCTTGAACCCAGCTTTAAATGAATAGACATCACTAAATATTCAAATCGAGAATAGTCCGCGAGATGAATGGAAAATTTCCTTAACAAATGACATAATAACAGTGTCCGGAATTGCCAACAGTGGTAAAATCGATATACTGTTCGCTTGATTCCGATTCAGTCTAAGCATAATGAGAATAGAATCGATAGCAAATAGGTGGACATAGTAAGATGTTACTGCATAAAAAACAGACGAATATATAAAAAAGGATTTTGTTTTTATTTTATATATTTACTTTTTTTTGCAGTAATTTAAGACATATTACTCTCAAGACATTATACTTATAGATAGTATTAAACTTCTGGTACCTCTTTGTAAAAATGGTTTCTATGCATAAAGAAATTCTCTTCAATAGTTCAACTTCAATTCGTAATTGTAAAAGCATAGCAAGCTATTCCATATAAAACATACTTTTGAAGAAATTAAACTCTAAGTGAAATCGTATAATCAATTTTTTAAGGAATAAAAGAGACCTTACAAGGTATTAAATACATAAATTATCCTCATTTTTAACAAAAATGTTAATAACTCTCTAATAATTTTGTCCATATGCACGTTAAAAAAATATAAATGCACAAATTTCTGTATTTTTTTTATTATTTTTTTAGCAAATTTTTGAGTAAATTTTCCGTAATGTATCAAAGTAAATAATAATGGTTTTCTCCTATACCTGAATAAGTATTTTTGTTAACGTTTTTTGAATTCTTGAAGTGAACGTATAACTCTTTCCAGGACAGTATAAAAAAATAAATAAAGAAAAATTAATAAAGAAAAATTAATACAAAAATAAAAAGATAAAAGAACGGAATTTAAAGGTATCTCTTTAAGCAAAACAAGTAGGAGCATAAAGTAAATTAATTTGGCAAATATTATAATTTTCCTTAAATATAACGTAGGGTGATTAAGAGGAGGAAATGTGTGTTTTTCTGTTGCCCCTAGAAGTTTAAGGAACAGGCTATCATGATTCAATCCAAACACGTTTTCTTTTAAAAACTCTTGACTAAAACGCCTCATTTAAGTGATTAATTTTATTTTTCAAATTAAAATTTTTCCTTGTTTAATTTTTAACAGTTTAAAATCATCATTAGACCAACTGGAACTTTGATGCCAATACAGCTCTAACATCAAAGAAACATTTGTTTGACTTAACATCATCAAAAGAACTGTTGAGGTACAATATCGCTGACCTAGTTCCACACTGAGACATTTGAAGAAAAAAAAATGCTGTTTTGAGATAAACACATTAAAGCTATTGTTCTTCTGCAAAACCGAAAATATCCGAAAAAAGGAAAATAGAATGAACAAATGCAAATCACCCTATCTCAGTGTAGAATTATATAAAACATGAATTACTCTATGTGTTTATAAGGAAAATCCAAACTCAATCTTTTTAAACCTAAGTATTGAAACAGAGCATGTTATAGCAAAAAAAAAAGTTTTACATTTACTGAATTATGATCTTTTTTATTGCTTAAAAGAAATCATGAATAAAATCCGATTAAAGTTAAGGGAGTAGAGATATTTTTCCAGAAGGCGGTATGATTTAGCTAATTTGAATCTCTAAGTGCTTCGCAAGAAAAAAGTTTTGCAAACTTTTTTATTTTGACATAAATGGTACTTCAATTGTTGTTTTAAGTTAGTTTTCCTCTTCTAAATTCTAAACATTATTATAATTATTACTACTATTGCACGAAATACACCGCCAACTCAGTCATTCCATCCGAAGACTGCAGTTTCGTGTTTATTAGTATTCATCAATTCGGAATAGGAAATCAGGAATAAAAAATTAGGAATTTTTCTGCATACTTGTATTTCTGCCTTAGCCCTGGCTATAGGGCGATAACTTACTGAAAATTATTACTATTATTAAAAATATTGTTATGTTTTGTTAGTTAATTTGTATTAACAAAGGCAAAAAGAAGAAGAAGAATTATGAAATAAAGGTTTCTCATTTTCACATCATGTACCTAAAATTAGGTGCCTCTGCAAAACAATGTACAGTATGAAAAGTGTTACTTTTTTTCCCTTCTTTAGACTCGAAATTTTATATTAAATGCCATAACTTAGCTATAGATTTTATTTTACTCCGTTTTTATGCTTGCTTTCAGGGGAAAAAACCATTTATAAATTTTCTACGTATTAAAAAAAAGAGAAAAAATATTAGTTGCTTGAACCTTCTCGATCATAAAGCCTAACAGGGCGAGTGAATTAATTTTACAGGATATTTGAAAAAAAAAGATTTTTTTCAACATAAAATATAAAACTTTTTGTCTTCAAATTCTCTGGAAACATTATATTTTTAACAATTTCATTCCTAAAATAATTAAGAAGGTTGCATAACTGATGCCAGAAAATGAAAAAGTAGGTTCTTTTTGAAAAAGAAAAAATAACGTTCAATTACACAAATTTGTAATTTTTGCATATATTACTGCAGAATTATAGGAAATATAAAATTACGTCCGGCCAGAAAACTACGGAAAAAAATAATCGTGGTCAGTCGCAAGATTTTGCAATTTGTGCGATTGAACTTTATTTTTTCTCTTACAAAAAGTTCCTAATAGCAACGTTCAATCGCACAAATTTGCAAATTTGTGTGACTGATCGTTCTTATTCTTTTTCTGGAGGGAATATTTTGTTCAGATTATGATTTAAAAAATGAAGCAAAATGCAACTGACAAGATTTGTAGGATCTTGGAAGTTTGAATAACTCAGCAAGAAGAACCTTTGCTTATTGTTGCAGATAATTCCAGTGGTTCAGCAGACCAGGGTTGGCCGGATTGGACCCAATTGGGTTGAACCCAATGGGTTTTTTTGAAAAAACCCATTAAAAAACCCCCATTATTTAGCCCACTTTTGGGTTTTTTTAAATTTTCCGAGAAGTTTTTAAAAGAATTAATTAATTTAAAAACTTTAACAATTTAAACTTCTTTTTCATTTGTTCTTCACTACAGCCAATGGACATAAAAAATGAATTTTGAACTTTAATAGTATTTTTTAACTCTTAACAGTATTAAAAAATACTTCAAAGATTTTAAATAAATATATTTAACTTTTTTCTTTGACTGGTCAATAAATAACTCAAATTATCTTGACTAAGTCCTGTCATGTCTGATTTTCTCAATATATGTAGATTGTACAGAGGAAACTACTCTAGCTAAAAGGCTTTCATGTGATATATTTTCTGCAAACCAACAAGTCACAAATCTCGAATAAACAAGGGATATTTTTTAGAAATTAACAGGTTTTACAAACGGTCGGACGGAAAACAGAATAGGATGTACAGTATTTTCATGATCTTACGAAAAAGTTAAATATTTCTCACTCTGTACACAGAAAAAGAAAAACAAGCAGCATAAAATTCAAAGAAATGTCTTGATTAAGCTGGAATTCAGTAAAAAGGGATTTAAACTACTTGAGGTTCTACAGTAGTTTTGCGTAACAAAATGAAATACAATAAAATAAAATGCAAAAAAAAAAACGTAGTAATTACAAACGAACAATAGATTTTATAACTCGAGAAGTAACTTTTTCTTAACTGTTGGCAATCATGGAAACTAAAAAATCTGAAACTTCACCATTCTTGGGTTTCGTCGTCTTTTATACTTTTCTTCAGAAAACGCTGAATTTCCCAGCTTTTTTACTCCAAGACGATTTTTTTGCTTTGTCCATATACTTTCGCTACAATATGCTACAAGTACCCCACATTTTCCCTAAAAAAAGACAAAAAAACCCACATTTCTTTTTTAAAAACCCAGCTTTAGTTGGGTTTTTTTGGGTTTTATTTAAAAAACCCAAAAAACCCTGGGTCCATGGGCTTTTTTAAAAAAAACCGGGTTTTTGCCAACCCTGCAGCAGACGGCTATTGATTATTTATTACTATCGAGTGGCATCGCTTAGTCAAAGCTTTATTTTCATCGTTGTCAGCAAGTCAAGTTAAATACAAAACACATATTAAGTCATCTCAACCGCATGAAAAAATACAACGTAAAGTTCCCTTTTAACTACCTAGTATCTTAAACCCATATAATTAATTGGATACATGATATTGGTATTTAAATTGGTGGGTAACGGCACCAGTAACAGACATGCTTAAGAAATCGCTTTCAGGTTAATTCAATTTTCTGAACCTTTTAATATATTTAGAATTTTTAAACTATTTTTCTCTCATGCAACTACATCTCATCTGACATTTGACTGCTTCTGTGTCCTCTGAATTAGTTAATTTTATTTTTATTTGCTCAGTTCTGAAAAAAAGTCCGACACCCCAGTAACAGACACCAAAAATTCTGATGACACCCAGCAACGGATGGGATGAGTAACGGACAGAATTCCCCTTTCCCTTAAAAATGTGCAAAAGCTCTTTATTTTTAGGTCTAAATCCTGATTAAATTCAAATGAACGTGAAACACCGACAGACCTCGTGGAAGATGTTCATAACTTTCCACCACTGCCTTGTAAATACCAACTGGCTCATAAAATTCACTTTAATAACACTAGATGGTTGCACCATATTCATGGGTCGCAGCAACATCAGATTTACCTTTCTAAAATTCTCATAATTTAAATCCAAACTGTACCAATTAAGACTGTCTGTTACTGGACCTTTGTCTGTTACTGGAGCCGTTACCCTAGCTCCAGAGCTGTAACCAGACTTTTTTTTTCGGGGAGGGTCTTACCAAATACATTTTTCGTGACGTCTTTATAATCAATCAAATTTGATTTTTTTTTCTTTGTTAAGTTTTGTTACATTTTTAAACGAATGTAAAAGGCTACGTATTTTTTGAAGAAACAAGTCTGATGTGTACGCTACAGATCTTTCTTGTGTCGCCCCTCGATGCTTTTTTGATAACCCAAAAGAATAGATGCGTGTACTCATATAAGCGTATTCGAAGCAACACTTCTTAAATTCCTATTTTTCTATTTTTACTAGTAAGAAAATTTTCTACTAAAAAAATATGTTAAATATAGTTTGACCTTTCTAAATTTAAAAAGTTAGTTTTCAAAACTCAAAGGAAATGCCAGTATAATTTTGAAAAAAATGATGTTCGCAACAAAAACAATAAAAATAAATACTGCAGATGCAACACTGAGTTTAAATAATTTTTCGATAGTAATTTCATTTTTCAAATGAAATTGAAAAACAAATAATAGCAATAATGAATCAAACAAAGCAAATAATATTTTCAGCAAAAATAGAAAATTTAAAAGTTATTTTGAAAAGGTTTTGAAGAATTTTGTGAGGCATTCAACTCTTTAAAATCCACCCCTAAAATACGGCCCTTACTAGTTCCATCTTTTTTTTTTTTTTTGAGAAGACTTAATTTGTTAAGTTCGTAGCATCAGAAATAGACGAATAAAAATTTGATGAATTTGTTATTTCCTTTATCAATTTATTTTATTTCTCTATTTACTTTGCTTAAAGTAACCAAACCATCACATTTTATTTCTTTTAATCAGGCTTTACGACAAAGAGGAACAATAGTGCCACGTTGGTAATTTTGTTCAATTAATTATTAGAACACTAGGTATTTCAAAAAAATACATACAGGTACAAGGCTTAAAATGTTGCTCATGTATTTGTATCCTTAAAGAATAGTTAAAAAACCATCAAGATGATTTATGCATTTAAAAGAATTGGAACTAGACGTAACGCCAAAAAAAAAATTATCGTTTAGATGCTCGAAGCATTTGTAGCCTGGTCACAAAAAATAATACTGTAAAATAAAAAAACTGAAAAAACTAGTGTTATAGTATAATTTATTTTAGGCATGTCTTAGACTTCAACGATATTTTACGATGCGGAAAACTTCCTTTGCAAGGCCGTTCTTTGTTATCAAATAGCAAACTTCATAAAATCTCTTTACGAAACATCAGAATGCAACCGACATTTCTCTAAAAACAATGCAATTTGAACGTCTTGTGTGACTATGATTTAATTTCGGATCAAAATTATGGACTCTATCTAAAGCATTTTTACTGCTGTCAGCTTTAGTCTTTTCATGATAAACTACTTTTCGCTCCGTGAAATAGTGAACTCTTTATTTCTTGTTAAAATAAGCTCCGGCGAACTGAAAGATAATGAGATAGAAAGACTGATGAATACATCGCAGGACTCTTAAAACTAACTTAGGACTTTTTGCATACTGAACAAGATTTTAGTTCATCTTATTTTCCGATGTATTTCCTTCCGAGTAAAGTGTATCATACTCCTCGTGTTTCTTCGATTATTCATTTAGTATCGAAGATATTTTAGCTCCTTTAGTACTTGAGAACCACATTCGTGGATATTTTTTCTTTGTCTCAAAAATCTAAATCGTTTTTTCTTTTTGGATATGACTTCACTTCCGGAAAGATTTTACTAGATGTAGCTTTAAAAAGATATTAACAAGCTGCAGAACTAAGATAGATTTGTTTATGAAATATTAATTGTTTTAAGAAATACCGAAATATCGTTGTGTAGAGAAGTAAAAGGAAATCAACAATGTTTCAACCATTGAGAAGAGATAAAATAGAGGGAGTGAAGATTTTCATTCGTGAAGCAAAGACTGCAAGTCAAGTGATAGATTTTAAAGCAAAGCATTGTGGAAAAAATCAGGTTTCTTTCGCTAGTTTCACGCAAAACGTGCCAATCATACGTCGTTGTTGAGTCACGTGATTTGGGATTTTTGCCTCAGTCTTTGCTAAGCAAATGATTGGACTTGCTACCTCCATTTACTAATTCCTGCTCAAAGGTTTCAACGCACAAAACTAGAATATTACAGCATACACATGTTTCGGGGTTTCAGGGAACTTCTTCAATGCAAAATAGTGTGCTTTTGAATAACATAGTGTAATTTTGAAGACATCCGGTAAAAGCCTTATGCGTTTTACCGAATCTGGTTAATATGATTTCACAAAATGAGTTTAAGCCAGGATGATCGATGTAGTAAGTAGTTTTCGCTATTGTAAAAAAAAACTTCGCGCGTTTTAATAAATGCTAATCTTAACACTGAAAACTAATAAAGTTATTTCAAGGAAATTCAGTGTTTGTTAAATTTAGGAACAGTGTATGGGGACCTGAGGTTCTTAAATTACTAGCATCCTATAATATCAATTCAGTACAAATTCTGCAGTCTGCAATATCTCGATTTGAGTGAGTAAAAGTTATGAAAATATATTTATATTATTTTCATGACTTCAAGTTCGTGGAGGGGAAAGCATCTGCTAAAAACGAAAGCAATTTTAAAAATTATTCTCTTTTCACTTATAGAGTCCTATATTAAATTTTTTCACAGATAGTATTTGAAAATAATCTTCTAATTCGTGTCTTAGCGCAATTTACCCTTAAAGAATCCACTTCAAAAGACACGTTACTTCAAACTAATGTTGTTTATGTGCACACAATGTGCTCAACTTTCTCGAAAAGAAATACTTTGATTTTTCTATACTTTCTTTCTTTTTAATGCAAAAACGAGCCAAAGTACTGACTAAGTGTTACCATTTTGGAAATTTGTAGTGCCGTAGTAGAAATTCACATGAGGTCCTTTTAGAAGGATATGAACACGTTTACAGACAATTCCCACAAACTGTTAAAATCAGTTGTTTTTTTATGCATTCACTAGAAGTACTCGCACGGCAATGCCTGTGCCTCCCCCCTCCTGTTTTTATGCCAAGTTCAGCGCCTACGGCGGCTGTTTAAATAAATTTGGCAGCGGTATTAATCTATATATATCTTTTTCGTATTTTCTATACCTATTTCCAGTTGCGTTTAGTGTCATTCACCTTTTTACGCCAAAATGACCGCTATCTACCTATACGATGTATCTCTAATTTTCCTTTATCCTTGTCTATTTATTTTATCCCCCTCCCCCCTTTATTTTCTAATCTAAACAAAGATCATTTGAAAACTGAGCTTTATTCATTTAACTAAATAGTGCAAAAAAAAAAGAATTATCTCCTTGTTCCCCGGAGTTTGCAAAAAGAAGCGTTTGCAAAAAGAAAAGAAAAAAGAAACACCTCACTGCTTAAAAAAATTAAGTGCGCAAATATGTAACGTAAAATCGAAACAGTGAAACGTCCCGTGCTAAGAATTTAAAGGAAGGCCGTTTAAAAAAAAATCCTCCTGCCCCCCGCCCCCCTTCGATCTGAAATGATCATTATTCTTGAACTAAAATGTGTACACACCAAAAAACCTATTAAAGTTCTTTTGGAATTTAAAACTATTCGCCAAACTTTAAATTAGATTTACCAGCTGCTTCAAAACTCTTTAGCGAGTGAAGCGATTTGTTCTGCAATTTAAAATGTTTCGCCAAATAAACAAAAAAGACACCAAATAGTATCTTTCAAGTGTAAAATAATTCCTGAACTCTATTATTGTTTATCGATGAAAACTGAATCTGTGCCTTAAATTGGAGAAAACACTTTATTCTTTTTAGTATTTCATGGTTTGCGTAATTATTTTGGAGATTTTACCAAACAACGCCGAAAATCGCCTTTCAGAGCAGACGAAATCAAACTTTAGCACATACGAAAATGTCGTCGCAAAATAATTGAACTACGCCGGAGTCTTCTTTCTGCGCATGCGCGAGATGGCTACCAGTCATAGCAGACGCAAGTTAAGCATTGGTTTCCTAGGAGTGAACACGCCGATCTACAGGGTCGCTCCTCGTCGAGGCGAAAACTTGATCCTTCTGCACATGCGCGCCCGAGCTAAATCGACGTCGTGAATGGCCACGCCGGAATCCACTTGACTTTGATTTCAGCGTCACGGCGAGGAGCGACTTCGAAGATAGGCGATTCGCTTGTAGGAAACCAGGGCTTTAAGAAGCCAAGGCGTTAGGTTCCGCCAGAAAGACATATTTTAAAAGTTTCTAAGCATCGTTTAAAACTCAATCTCGGTTTTAATTTGAAGGAAACATTTTTATCCTTCCGTCTTTCTTCGTTTGAGTAATTATTTAGAGAGGTTTTACCAAAAAACGGCTAGGATAATCGCATTTCTTGCTGTCGAATCGCATACGGTTACATTACGCCGTAGTCTCCTTTTTGCAACGTTTCTAAGCCTAATAATTCATTGCTCAAATTGAAGATTATACAGGGCGTTCCGTTTTAACCTGCAAGACCTTTATTTTCGCAACCATTAGTCCTAGATGTATACCTCCGATTGCAAAAATGTTCAAAATCAGATGCCGAGTTAAGATATTGAAAGTTTGAAGTAAAAATAAAAATAAGTCAAAAAGTACAAAATTTAAATTTTTATACGAGTCTCAGGTCCCCTAACTAATATTTAGGAGAAATAATATCCATGTAAAACTATTACTGTCTATCCTCATTTAAACTGCGTTTTTATTAACATTAAATTCAATGTCAAATGAACCAAAAAATTAACCAATGAGATAAAGAAACAGATGTTTTCTGAGATTTCATTAGTGGGACAAAAAATCTTTCACCTAGTAATGATACAGCATAAATATTCGAAACGTCATTCAGAACAACGCCAGCTTTCAGTGTTTTTAAAAATCATGTAATTTAAGTCACTGGTCAAAAAAACAACTTTATAACATTAATTTAATTGTAATTCGTTTTAAAACTTTGTGTCCTCACAAAGTGACTAATTTATCTTTGGAGTAAAAGTACTTTTTTTTCATCAAAATAGTGGACTTTCGTGGAAATAAATAAAAGAAAATGTTCTCACGGTCTTTCATTTTAGGAAACCGACATTTTCTTTAAAAACAAAGCGCAAAATATTTTGTATATAACTATGATTCAATTTTGGAAAAATAAAATGAAAAGTTATCTTTGGTTTAGTGCATTTTCACTTCTCTTTGTAATTCCGTCTTTTCTCACACACCAGCACTTCTTCGCTAAGCAAAATGGTGAACTCGTGTTTCTCGTAAAACTAAACTCCGGTGAAACAGAAAGATAATGAGATAGAAAAGCTGGTAAATGTGTCGAGGAGAGCTTAGAAGCGAAATAAAAAGATCTCTTGCAGTGAATAAAATTCGTCCTTCACGATTTTCTTACCGCATTCATTTCTATTTTATAATTATAATTTTTGTTTCATAGCAGCTTAGAACATTTAAAAAGTGATTTTGAAAGCACATTATCTAAAAATGGTCTTTGCAATAAAAACATAATTTTTAATACTTTTTTAATTTTTTAATTTCATCTATTTATTATTTTTAAATTTCATTTATTTATTTTTATTCTTATATTTTTTTAATTTAATTTTTTCTTGTTACTTTTTTGCTTAATTAATTTATTTTTTATTACTTTTTTGAGCCATCACGATTGCTTATTGCTTTCATTTGACCGTCCTTGATGTTGTGGTTCCTTTTTCAGCTTGGACCAGGAGCATCTGCAGCACCACCGTTCACCGTCCTCTGCAGGCGGCGCGGCTGCTCCGGTCCGGAGTTATCCGCTTCTCTTGGTCGGAGGCGTTCATGTCCTACACATACGCATGCTCACACACTCACACACATGACTTTACACACATACACTCCCACACGCCTACGTGCATACACACAGGTCTACGCACACACACAAGCCTACACACTTACACACACAACTATGCACACGTAACCGCCCAGGAGGAGAGGCAGGCTTGGGGGGGGGGGGGCAGGAGCCGTTTCTAGAAACAATAACTCCAAGGAATAGGGTCCTGTCGCAGTTCGTGATTGCAAAAAACATAATTTGAATTCAAAATTTCAGAATTCAAATGATATAATTTTTTTAATTTTCATTTATTTATTTTTGTTACAATTATTTTAGCTTCATTTACAGAGGTGTGAAAATTATTAGAATAATTGTGATTTTTTCAGTTTTTCTTGAATAGTTTTGTATATACTTGCAATAATTCATGAAAGATAATTTGTTTTGTTATTTTCATCATTCTTTCACTCATTTAGAGTAGTTTTGGAGACATTACTTTGTTAAATATTGACATTTATAAAAAACTAAATATTTTGCAAGCATAGGTGTGTAGAGTAAAAAGATCTTTGAATTTCAAATGTTAGTCTATCAATCTCAGAGTAGGAAAACACAGTAGAAAAGTAAATTTATTGAAAAAACAGAAATGAAATTAATTTATATTGCCAAAACTAACAGAAAAACAACTGATCATGAACTAAAAATACGTCTATAAGTGTATGGAGTAAATGTATGTGATTCTTCTATTCGTAGAAAACGCATCTCAGTTGAACTCGGTGCTCGTTATCCTTGTAAAGAGAACAAAAATCCAATTTGCTATGACAAAGAGACTTGAGTGGGCAAAAATTATGCATAAACTTTTTATTGGTAATTTGACCAAGGTGAGAAATATTAATTTTTCTTCAATTGCTCAGTTAAATTCAAGTCGTTCAGTCTTTTTCCTAAAACTAAATTTATTGCATACTAACTAAAGATTCAGAACTGTTTATAAATGTGGTTAAAACGTTCTTTGTGCGATTATTTGCCAACAAATTACATGCACTAAGGTACTTTTCACCTTCTAGGCGTAGTTTTCTGATAAATCAATGCTTCAAATACCAAAAGATATCAGTCAGTATGTCAGGAGAAGTACTAGTAAAGTATTTCCCGAGTCGCATTAAACAAACAGGTAAACACCACCACCCAACGTATGGCGTAATTTCCGCTCAAGGCACTGGATGTTTAAACATTGTAGAAGGCATGAGGGTCGAATATCAGCGCGAAAAAGTGCTTGAACAAAGGTATTAGAGTTAAAAGTTTGGTTAAAGCCTTATCTGAGACCAAAATTTTGAATACAAAAAAAAAAAAAAAAATATATGCAAAAACACTTCCACGGCATGGAAACAGTCCAAATCTGAACCCAATAGAGAATATCTGAACTATTGTAGAGAAAAAATTAAAGAAATAGAACTTCCCAAACAAAAATTTGGCACCATGAACAGAAAATGCAAATTAATTACCGAAAACTTATAAAAATAATGCCAAAACGGATCGAATTTTTATTAAAAAATAAGAGTATGCCCCCTCAATATTAAATGTATCAACATTTTAAAAATAAAGTAATATTTCTTTGATATAACAAGGATTTACTATAAATTTCACAATTATTCAAATAATTTTCACACCTCTGTACTTATTTTTTTATTAATTTTTATATAATCTTTCTATTCTAATCTATTTCTTATATAATCTTATTCCTATTTAATTTTTGCGTTTATTCATGCATATATTCTTGAAGAATATCAAAGTTTACGTCTCGATGATTGAAAATTAAAAAAAAAGTTGTTACTCAATTGATTAAAAATACCTTTTAATGCATAATCCATAAACATCCTACCTTTATAAACTAATTGTGCAAAATCATAATAAATTGAATGATATGCTTAACTCCTTGTTACTTACAAATTTTTAAATTATGTTCACTTCTAAAATGCAAAAGCATTTCTTTGTTTTTTCACAGTATCACTCATTCATGGTTGCCAGGAATAACGGCAAATACGAACAAATTCGCAGATTTTTGACATTTCGTATTAACCGAGTTCAACTGTATTTGATTTTAATATAACTGTCACATTTAGCACAAAATGTATTAATTCTAAAGAAATGCATGTCAAAGTAGCAACATTTATTTAGAAATGTGATGCTGAGTCTTTATTACTTATTCTTCCATAACCTTATGCAGTAATTTCTGTAGAAAGGCATCGCATGTTTATGTTTACTAATAATAAAGCTAAAAGTCACTCTGTCTGGAGGTCAGAATTTCTGCGACGCGCATAGCGCTTAGACTATTAAGTCGGTTTTCATGAAATTTGCACAAAATTAATTTGTCGCATGGGGTTGTGCACCTCGAAGCAATTTTTCGAAAATTCGATTTTGTTATTTTCCTATTCCAACATTTTACCTAGCAAATTATCATAACATTGACGAGTAAAAAACCATAACATGGAAAAGCAAATTAATACAGCAAATTGGCGTGAAATTCCTCATCTATTATGTTTAAATATACAGGCGAACCTAATGAAGTTTTAATTTTTCTACTACGAGCAAAGCCGTGAGGGTACCACTTGTAGTCTTATATGGTAATATTTTTCAGTGTTTAAGTTTCACTCCATAGTCCAGTCATTTTAGCCAAAAAAAAAAATGGGTCAACCTCAGAATGCGAGATAAGAATCTGTAAATTCTTACATACCTTTATTTTGACATTCTAAATGCTGCCTCAAAAGTCTCATAAAATCTCGTGTCCGCGTATTTGGATATTCAAGGTCAAAGGTCTTAAAAGTCAGGATTTTACACATATATCGTTTCCTATAGGTTTAATGTTATAAAAATATGTTTTAAATATTGTAGAGCATAAATTTCTCTACAATTTTTGTACAAAACATTTTTTTTGTACCATTAACCGATTTTGAGATAGAGGCTGAAGAGTGCATAGCGCTTACGCATTTTCAGCATAATTCAAGGTCAACCGTTAGTCCCCATAAACAATACGCCGTTTGAAGTCTGTATAGCTTCAAATATTTATAATTATGGATTATTTACATTTTTATTACTTATTTCATCATATTATTATTTTTCATTAATCAAATATATATATATATATATATATATATATATATATATATATATATATATATATATATATATATATATATATACATATATATATATATATATTTAAATACTATTTTAAAATTTATTACAATTAACAAATAACAATAGGGGAAGGAGGAGGGTTTACAAAAACTTTAAAAATAAGATGAATATGAATCTTAACTTTCTTCTCTATCATCGCCTTCTAGTGGCATTTCTCATTCATTATCATTAGTTTCCTTGCCAAAGAAATTTGTCTCTGGATCTTCAAGAACTTCGGCGTCAAAGGTACTACCTTCATCGAGATCGCTCTGATACGGTGAAGCACTGAAACAATGCTTGGCAATCACACTGACCACAAGCTGAAGAACATTGCAACCCTGATTTGTTGCATCTACTGCGTGAACCACAACCATTCCTGCAGTTGCAAAATATTGTATTGAGTAACTCATTTAGAGCTGCTGGTAATATTGTCGTAATCAGTTTCAGGAATTCCTTCCGCAGTATTCAGCCCCATTTCTGGGTTCTAAATCGTTCCCTAACCAAGTTTGAATATAATAATATACACGATTGATATGTCGATGAGCCGCTGCACTTGTTAGTGGAAGGTTGGATAACTGCACAGGTTTATTGAGCTTCGTTGACTTGACGAATTGTGTGTAACGAAAATGATTGATATTGTCCTCTGATTTTAGAGAATTATATAATCCCACCAAGATGCGTACTAAATTTTCATACAGTAGACGAAGCTTAATGTGATCACGGTAGATTTTATCATTCGTTTAATGTTTTCAGAATCA